>NW_012101299.1:2898528-2916553 GCF_000951045.1 Mandrillus leucophaeus
GAATTTTGCTCTTGCTGCCTAGGCTGGAGTGCAATGGTGCAATCTCGGCTTACTGCAAGCAACTTCTGCCTCCTGGGTTCAAGTGATTCTCCTGCCTCCGCCTCCCAAGTAGCTGGGATTACAGGCACCTGCCACCATGCCTGGCTACTTTTTTGTATTTTTAGTAGAGACAGGGTTTCACCATGTTGGTCAGGCTGGTCTCGAACTCCTGACCTCATGTGATCCACCCGCCTTGGCCTCCCAAAGTGCTGGGATTCCAGGAGTGAGCCACCGCACCCAGCCTGCATCATTGCTTTGTCCAGCAGATCTGCACCAGATCCGCCACCTCCCCATTAGCTACATTGTAGCCATTTTGGCCATCATATCAAAAAAGCATAGTCTATATAGGGTTCAGTACTAATCTCAGTTTCAGCCATCCACTGGGGGTCTTGGAGCATGTCCCCTGCAGATAAGGGGAGACTGCCGTCATACTGTTATGAAGATCCACACACAAATTTTAGTGTGGTCGTGTGTTTTCACTTGGTTATATACTTGGTTATATTTCACTCTCGGTTATACGCTTAGTGGTGGCATGACTGGGTCACATGGAAACTGTGTTTAACATTTTGTGGTGAAGCTAAACTGTTTTCCAAACTGGCAAAGCATTTTATATTTCCCCCAGCAGTGTGTGGGGATTATACTTTCTACACGTCTCTGCTGACACTTCTGATAGTCGGCCTTTTGGATTATAGCCATCTTAATGGGTTTGAAGTGGGACCTCATTGCAGCTTAGGCTTGCGTTTCTCTAATGGCCACGGATGTGGGACATCTTTGCATGTGCTTTTTGGCAATTCGTGTATCTTCTTTGGAGAATTGTCTATTCAGGTTCTTCACTCGTTTTTAAATTGGATTGTCTTTTTTATCATGTCGTTGTGAGAGTCTTTCCTGTATATGTATCCTATATGCCATATCCTGTATGCCATATATATCCTGTATGGCATATATCCTGTATGCCAGTTCCTTACCAGATACATGATTTGCAAATATTTCTTCCCATTCTGTGGATTGTCTTTTTCATCTTCTTGATTGTGCCCTTTGAAACACAAAAGTTGAAAATTTTGATGAAGTCCCAACTATCTAATAGTTGTGGTCACTTATGTTTTTGGTGTCATAGCTAAGAAAACATTGCCTAGCGTAAGATTATGAGAATTTGCTCCTATGTTTTCTTCTAAGAGTTTTATAGTTTTAGCTTTTACAGTTATGTCTATAATCCACTCTGAGTTAATTTTTGTGTATGGCGTGAGGTAGAAGTCCAATTTCATTCTTTTGCCCATGGATATCCAATTGTCCCAGTACCATTGGTTAAAAAGACTATTTTCTTCCCATTGAATTTTCTTGGGACCCTTGTTGGAAATCAGTTAACTATAGAATGTGAGGGTTTGTTTCTAAACTCTCAACTCAATCTCGATAACCTATACATCTGTCCTTATACCAGCACCACACTCTCTTGATTACTGTAGCTTTGTGGGAAATTTTAAGACAGAAAGTGTGAGGTCTCCAACTTTTTTTTCAAGATTGATTACACTATTATGGGCACTTGCATTTCCATATGAATTTTAGAATCAGCTTGTCAATTTATGCAAAAAAGGCAGCTGCAATATTTATAGAAATTGTGCTGAATCTATAGGTTAACTTGGGGAGTGTTGCATTTAACAACACGAAGCTTTTCAACCCATGGACATGAGATGACTTGCCATTTATTGTATCTTCTTTGGTTTCTTTCAACAATGTTTTGTAGTTTTCAAGGTACAAGTTTTCTAATTCCTTTGTTGAGCTTGTTCCTAAGTATTTTCTTCTTTTTCACACTATTGTAAATGCATTTGCTTTCTTAATTCCATTTTCAGATTGTTCTTTGCTAGCTTATAGAAATACAATGGCTTTTTGTATATTAATTTTGTATCTTGCAACTTTACTGAACTTGTTTATCAGCTTGAATACTTTTTGAGTGGATTCATTAGGATTTTCTACATACAAGATTATTATGTCATCTGTGAAAAGAAATAGTTTTACTTGTTTTCAAATCTGGATGCCTTTTATTTCTTTTTCTTGCCTAGTTGCCCTGGCCGGAGCTTCCAGTACAATGTTGAATAGAAGTGGTGAGAATGGAAGTCTTTGTCTTGTTTCTGATTTTAGAAAAAGCGTTCAGTCCATCACCATTAAGTATGATGTTGGGGTGGGTGTTTCATAGATGCTCTTTGTTGGGTTGAGGAATTTCCCTTTTATCCCTAGTTCGTTGACCATTTATCATGAAAGCATGTCAGATTTCATCATATGTGTTCTCTGTATCTAGTGATAAGTTCATGTTATTGTTTTTCTTACTATATGTTGTATAACATTGATTGGCTTTCACATGTTGGGTCAACTTTGCATTTCTGGGGTAAGTCCCACTCGGTCATGGAGTGTAACCATTTTTATATGTTGCTGAATTCTCTCTGCTAGTATTTTGTTGCAGATTTTTACATTTATATTCATAAGAGACATTGGTCTATACTGACCTTGTGATTTGTTTTTCTGGCTTTGAAATCCGGGTGATACTGGCCTCAGAGAGTAAGTTTTAGGATTAAGTTTTGAAATAATATTTTAAAAATAGTTGATGAATAATCATTATTAAGTCTTTCAGAAATATTTTGTAGAACTCAATGAAACCAGTGAAAACATCTGGGACTGGGATTTTCTTTGCTGGAGTTTAAAAAATTATTAATTAATTCTGTTACTCATTACAGGTTTTTCCAGATTTTCTATTTCTTCTTGAGGCAGTTTTGGTAGTTTGTGCCTTTCTAGGCATTTGTCCATTTCACCTGAATTGTCTAATTTCCTGCCATATAGTTCTTCCCAGTACTCTCTTAATAATACTTTTTATTTCTGTAAAGTTGGTAGTGATGTTACATGTTCATTCCTGATTTTAGTAATATGAACAGTGTGTCAATTTTTATTTTTCCAAAGAACTTTTGGTTGTCTTATTTTTTTCTATTTTCAATTTAATTTATTTCTTATCTAATCCTTACTGTTTTTCCTGCTTGCTTTAGTTTTAGTTTGCTTTTCTAGTGTTTTAAGGTGGAAAGTTAGAATATCAATGTGAGATCTCTCTTCTTTTTTCGTGTGGATTGTTATAGCTACAAATGACCCTACAAGTGCTGCTTTAGCTGCATCACATACATTATGGTATGTTGTGTTTTTTTACTTGCATTTCTCTTGAAGTAGTTTCTAATTTTCCTTGGGATGTCTTTATTTACACATTTATTATTTAGGACTATGTTGTTTAATTTCTACATATGTTAAAATTTACATTTATTTCTGTTATTCATTTCTAATTTCATTCTGTCTGTGTTGGAGAACTTACTTTGCATAATATACATCTTTAACACTGGTTGGGTTTTTCTATGGCCTTCACGGATCGTCGATCTTGAAGAATAGGCCATATGTGCTTAAAAATAATGTGCATTCTGGTGCACTCATTCCATTGAGTGGAGGGTTCTTTAGATGCCTGTTAGGTCTAGTTGGTTCACAGTGTTATTAAAGTCTTCCATTTGCCTGTTGGTCTGACCAGTTGCATCCATTATTGAAGGTAGAGTAATAAAGTCTCCAACTATGGTTGCTGAATTGTCCATTTCTACCTTGAATTCTGTCAGTTTTGGCTTTGTGTTTCTCTGGGCTCCATTGATAGTGCATACAAGTTGATAGCCATTCTGTATTACTGATGGAGCCACCCTTTCATCATTAGAAAGTGCCCCTCTTTAGGTCTGGCAGCATTTTTTCCTGTTTTAAAGTCTGTCTGTTCTGATGTGATAGTAAAGCCACTCCAGGTCTTTTACGGGTACTATTTGCATGGCATACTTATCCCCTTCCTTTGACTTTCAACCTATTTGTATCTTTGAATCAAATGTGCATCTCTTATAGACAGAATAGTTAGATCTTACTTAAAACAAATCCATTTTGACAATCTCTATCTTTTGATTGGATTGTTAATCCATTCACGTTTAGTGTCCATATTAATACAGTTTAACTTATGTCTATCATTTTGTTTTGTTTGTTTCGTTTTTTGGGGGATGGAGTTTTGTTCTTATTGCCTGGGCTGGAGTGCAATGGCACGATCTTGGCTCACTGCAACCTCCACCTCGCGGGTTCAAGGGATTCTCCTGCCTCGGCCTCCCGAGTAGCTGGGACTACAGACATGCACCACCGTGCCCAGGTATTTTATTTTATTTTTTTATTTTTATTTTTAGTAGAGATGGGGTTTCTCCATGTTGGTCAGGCTGGTCTCAAACTCCTGACGTCAGGTGATCCGCCTGCCTCGGTCTCTCAATGTACTGGGATTATAGGCGTGAGCCACTGCACCCGGCCCTGTCATTTTGTTTTTAGTTTTCTCTGTGTCTGGTCTACTGGTTTGTTCTTCTGTTTCTCCTCTATCGATTTCCACTGCACTAAGTGAATATATTCTACAACATTTTAATTTTGTAATGACTTTTTCACCCTACATTTAAAAAACTGTTTTCTTAGTAATTGTCCTAGGATTTACAACTTACATCTTACCTTAGAATCTACTTCAGGTTTCTAACAATTCAGTGTAATATTGAGATATTAGTTCTATCCCGCCTCCCCTTTTTGTGCTATTAGTACACATATTACACAGATCACATGTATAGATGTCACAAATACACTAATGCATTGTTGTAATTATTCTACCTACAGTCAGGCATCACCTAATGATGGGGATATATTCTGAGTAATGTGTCACTGGACAATTTGGTTGTGTGAACATCATGGCATGTACTTATACAAACTGAGATGGTCTAGCCTACCACACACCTAGGCTACATGGCATAGCCTTTTGCTCCCAGGATACAAACCTGTGCAGTAAGTTACTGTACTGAACATTGCAGGGAATTGTAACTCAATGGTGAGTATGTGTGTATCTGAACATATCTAAATATAGGAAAGGTACAGTAAAAACATGGTATTAAAGATGAAAAATGGTGCACCTGTATGGAACATTTAGCAGAAACAGAGCTTGCCAGACTGGAAGTTGCTCTGTGTGCATCAGTGAGTGACTGGTGAGTGAACATGGAGGACTGGGACATTACTGTGCACCACTTTACACTTTATGAACTCAAGACACTTAGGCTATGCTAAATTATTTTTAAAATTTCCTTCTTTTGTAATAAATTAACCTTAGCCTACTGTAACATTTTTACTTGATAAACAAGAAACATTTTCACCTCCTTTGTAATAACTCTTAGCTTAAAACACAAATTATACAGCTGAACAAAAATATTTTCTTTATATCCTTATTCTATAAGCTTTTATCATTAAAACGTTTTTAAAACTTAAAACATTTTTTGTTAAAAACAAAGACGCAAACACTCGCATCAGCCTCGGCCTACACAGGGCCGGGACACTCAGTATCAGCCTCGGCCTACACAGGGCCGGGACACTCAGTATCACCGCCTTCACCTTCACATCTTGTCCCACCAGCAGATCTTCTGGGTAATCACTTGCGTGGAGCTGCCAGCTCCTGTGAGGACCACGTTTGCTTCTGGAAGACCTCCTGAAGGACCTGCCCGAGACTGTTTTACAGTTTTCCTTTTTTGTAAGCAGAAGGAGTATGTTCTAAAGTAACCATGAAAGTATGGCATCATAAATATATAAGCTAGTAACAGAGCTGTTTATTATCATTAAATATTCTGCACTGTATATAACTGTATGTTCTATACTTTTATATGACTGTCAGTACAGTAGGTTTGTTTACACCAGCATGGCCATAAGCACATGACTGATGCATTGCACTGTGACATCACAACAGCTATGATGTCACGAGGCAATAGAAATTTTTTAGCTCCATTATAAAGTTATGGGATCACCGACATATACGTGGCCTGTTATTGACCAAAATGTCATTACGCATGCGTAACTTTAATTGAACATCTTTTAAAGAAGCTAAAAGAAGGGAGAGTAAGCATGCATATTTTTGTTTGTTATATTAGTGTTGTTATATACCATTTCCTGTTCAAATATAATAGCTATAATAAATTATAATTAATAACATAATAATTTAAGTATTATGTTATAATAATTTATCTACTAGATGGATTCAAGTTACCATCTGTTGTTATTTGCTCATTCTAATACTGTTGATCATTACCCACCTCCTTTATACTACTGTTGCCAAATAGGTCACATAGCTATATATTATAGGCCCAACGATAGAATAATATGCATGTTGTTTTATACAATTGCTTTTAAAATTAGTTAGGAGATGAAAGAAGAAGAAATATGTAATTGTACTGTCTTTTACAGTTACTTACATTGTTACTTCTACCAGTGCTCTTTTTGCTCTTTTTTTTTTTTTTTTTTTTTTTTAGTGAATTTGAATTATGACCTAGTGTCACTTATTTTTAGTTTGAAGAGATTTCTTCAGGATTTCTTGTAAGGTGGGTGTTCTAGCAACAAATCCTTCAGGTTTTATTTGTCCAGAAATGTCTATCTCACCGCCATTTTTCAAAGATAGTTTTGCTAGATATAAAATTCTCAATTGATAGTGAATTTTTTTTTTTCTTTTCAGCACTTTGAATATGTCATCTACTGCCTTCTGGCCTCCATTATGTCTCATGATAAATTATCTGTTACTTTCTTAGAGTTCCCTTTCATGTGATGAATCATTTTTCCCTCACAAATTTCAATATTTTCTCTGTCTTTCAGCATTTTTACTATGACGTGTCTGATCTCTTCACATGTATCCCACTTAAAGATGGTTGAATTTCTTAGATATGTAGATTAATATATTTCACCAAATTTGGAAAGTTTTTAGTTATTATTCTTCAAACATTTTTCTACTCCTTTCTCCTACTTCTCTCTTCCTAGTGTTCTCAGTTTGCATATGTTGGTGGGCTTTTTGTGTCCCACATTTCTCTGAGGCTACGACGTTCATTCCCTTTCTTCATTTTCATTTAGACTAAATAATCTGCATCAATCTATCTCCAAGTGTTTTGATTCTCCTGCCAACTAAAATCAACTATTGAATGCCTCCATTGATTTTTTTATCTTGTCAATTGCACTTTTCAAGTCCAGAATTTTTATTTGATTCTTTTTTTATATAATATCCATTTCTTTATTGATCTTCTTCATTTGATGAGACCTTGTTATAATACCTTCCTTTACTTCTTTAAGCATGGTTTCATTTAGTTCTTTGAACATACTTACAGTAGCTGCTTTGAAGTCTTTATTAAGTCAGACATATGAGTCTTTTCAAGGATGATTTCTGTTGCCTGATGTTTTTTTCTGTATATGGGTCACAGTTTCCTATTTCTTTACATGTCTTATAATTTTTTTTTGTGGAAAACTGAACACTTTAGAGAATAGATTGTAGCAAATCTGGAGTCTGATTTCTCCCTTCTCAGGGCTTGTAGTTTGCTTGTGTTTGTTTAGTAATCTGGCTGGACCCTTTCAGTCCAGTCTGTTACCTTCACAGTGTGAAGCCTCTGATGTCACCACCTTGGGCATGTGCACGGTCACCTTGGGCTGACAGGCGTTTTAGTAGGGCTCTCTTTGACTGTCTCTTTTTCCCTTATCTCTTTAAGTTGTCTTCCTCTGTCAGTATCACACTCAGCTGCTAGCTACCACTAATGCTGGCTTATTGCTCTATTGTTTCTGACAATGCCCTGGGCATGAGTCTCTCCACAGTTAGTTTCAATTTCATTTATGCTCCTTTGCAGGGCTGGTTCTTTGGGGCCTGTCTTTGAGTCTTGTTCCAGTCTCAGAATGGCTTCTGAACTGTTTTTCCCTGGTTCTCTTTGGTAAACCACTAGCTGGTCTATAGTTTAGCTTATACTCATGGAGCTACCGGCCTCTTGATTTCTTAATACCAAAATATCCACTGTTTTTGACAGCACCCTTAGGCTTGAACTTCCTCACACTATGTCCCAAAGAAAGTCAGTTCCCTTGAGAAGAGCTACAGAGCTCTCTGTTCTGAAAGCCTATCTCTATCCCTGGGTGAGACCTCCGCATCCTCTCTCTGGAGCTGGGGGGAAGAGCAGCCTGCTTCTCTTGAGTAGCGCCCCTGTTTTA
Organism: Mandrillus leucophaeus; assembly: GCF_000951045.1. Classification (NCBI taxonomy): domain Eukaryota; kingdom Metazoa; phylum Chordata; class Mammalia; order Primates; family Cercopithecidae; genus Mandrillus; species Mandrillus leucophaeus. Next base: position 2,906,629 of record NW_012101299.1, read on the forward strand.
CAAGTAGGGCATTGGGTGGCGGTGTTGGCCTCGGGTCTTCTTGACTGGCCTCTTCTGATACGGAACCTCTGCCCTGAGTGTGCTGGGTGACAGCCCAGTGTTGCTGGTGTGCTGCACCTGAGCTAGCATTTCCATCCTGTGAATGGGGCCTGGGTGGAGGAGGGAGCCCCAGATCTTTTGGCTGCTCCTGAGTGCAGTAAAGCTTCTGCAACTCAGAGTTGAGGTGCTGGTGGCCTGCCCCTCCCAGGGAAAAACCACAGACCTAGTCTGGCTGCTGAAGAAAGAGGGAGCCCTGTATTCTTGGCTGCACACACCAGGCACAGAGCTTGTATCAGGCATAAATGGAGGCAATGGGGAACGGGTCATAGTTCAGGAACCACAAACTCTCACTCTTCTTACTGAGATTTGATAGATTGTCTTGAATAGATTCTCTCCTTCTACTACTGAGGAGGAAAACGTAACTGATCAGAGTGAGAAGGTGCCAAGGGAGACCTCGGAGCTGAGCATTTCATGTGGCGGTCACTGCTAATCTAATCGGGATGAGGTCCCAGCTGAGGGGCTGGACTGGGGGGTCTTCCAGGTCCTTTCGGATGGTAAGCGTGATTCTAAATCCATCCGGGCTGGACATTTGAGTGGATGGCTTTATGCTGGCACAGCTTGGTCCTCTGCAGCCTTGGCGGGAAACATGGAGGCGACTCCTCTTTGGCTGCCTGCCCCTCTGCGTGCTGTGTCCCTAACAGGGGGGCTGAGCTGGGGTTTCAGGAGGCAGCCCTGTGTAGGGACATAACATCTTCCCATTTGAAGCCACGGCCACTGTGTCTGGGTGCGTGGCCTTACCTGAGACGGAGCCCCCCAGCAGCATGAACGGCACCCCCCACTTCATGCTGCCTGCCACACGAGTGTCCCCCTCACCTGGGCCAACACACCCCGGGTGAGGCCATCTTCACCCTCCTTTACACTCTCCCTCCTCTAGTTCTTTGTCTAATGTTGAGGGTGGACACTGCCCTGGGGTGGAGTGAGTGGTTTCTCTCTGGTGGGACTGGAAGAGGGTCCCTTGACGATTACCAAGATTCTATACTTTATTAATTTTTTTCTACCAATGCTGCCAGAAAGAATTTTCATCGTTGTTGTTCATATAGCTTGTTATTGCGAAGATGAATTCTTTGTGTACAAAACAGACTTTCTGTCTTGGGTTTGGTAAAGTGAATGAAGAATTAGATTTGAATTTACAAATGTATCTTTACTTATTTTGTCTTGAACTTCACATCAGTATAGATTCTGCATTCTGCATTGCTCATCTAATGAATGCAGGAAGGATTGCATGAGGCCAGCATGGCCATGTCCTCACACCAACAGTTCTGCTTGCTCTGAGTCCTTTCCTGGCCGCAGCCAGAGAGAACACTCTGTTCATGGTGCTATTGTAATTAATGTGCTATAATTATTTCATATCTTCTGTTAGATCTTCTGCCTTGACTCCCAGTGTCCAAATACAAAAGTATTGACTATTGTCCATGATGCGACAAGCAGGATCTATTGAAGTCAAACACATCATCTTTCAGTTCCAGGCAGGAGTACAGTTAGAACAGTTTTTTTTAAAGGCATGATCACTGTAATGGATAAGTGTGTCTTGGACTCTAATGAATGAACCAGCAACTTAGTCACCAGCCGCCTACATGAATAAGGTGAGGGTGTGATGCAGGTTTGGGCAGGGAAGGTCTTTGGTCTCTTGATAGATTTTAGAATGCTAAAATGTAATGGCCTGTGGGATCCTGAAACCGAAAGAGGATATCAGTGGGAAAATGCATGGAATCAGGGGTCTGTTCCTAGAGACGCTTCATGGAACTCTAGACCATGTTAATGTTTGTTTTGAACCATGTGTCATGGGTAACACTTGGGGATGCTGGATGGGGAGGATACGGGATCTCTCTGTACTATCTTTGCAACTTTTTCAGCAAATATAAGACGATCCACAAATAAAAGCTTTATTTAAAAATATAATGACCTTAAAATTCTTTTAGAAAGTGAATGAAAACTCCCATAATCTCATCTTCTGTCAGTGAAATCTGCAACTGCCACAGAACTATCACATCAACCCAGGGGAAAAGGGGCAGTTGGGGTCCCCAGAGAGCCCCTCTGGCCTCAGTGGTCTCATCTGGAAAGTGGGAGGTTTGGACTCATCGGGCCATCTCCAAGGATCTTCTTGCTTGGATGCCCTGTGTTTGAATGTGCAAGGTATAACTATATCTGGGGGGGCAAAAACCTCTAAAATATTAGCCTCTTCTGTGGAAATCCAGCTAGTTCCCTTTAATTGGTGACAAAAATAAGATGCTCAAAACCTCACCAGCACTATCTGGAGCTGTACTCAAGAGCAGAGAGGAGTGCAAATTAATCTTTTTGAATTGCTAATTGGGGATTTAGTTGGCTAGATTGAGGGTTATGAGATGAAAGCCTGGGTTTTTGCTCTTTTCCAAAGGTAGGGAAAAGATTCCCTCTCTGAGGACCCTAATGTCCTTATATGCAAAATGCAGAAACTGACAAGAAAGATGAGAAAGTGTTTTGGCTCAGCCCTCAAAAGGTTGTATCTCAAGGCCCATGCTCCTGTCCTCTGAAGCAATTCAAATGCTTTGCTGCTGTACCTTAGATCCACAAGCAATGTCTGTAATGTGGGTGTTGTCTGGGCTGGAGCCACTGCTGCCATTGGCCTAACATCAGAGTAAGATGGAACGCAATGCAGGAGTGTGGTGTGCCCCCAGCACCGGCAGCTGCAGAGGAGTCTCACGGGCAGGACGCGCAGAGCCAGGTGGGAGATGCGCCATCAGGACTGCCAGGTGTGCAGAGAGGCGCTCTCTTCCAAACAGCTTCTGCAGTTGCCTGCCAAAGGCCTGGGACGGTCCTTCTTGCTCTTGCCCTTCTGTCGATAAAGGGATTAGTCCCTATTAAATTATCCTTAGGAAACAGAAGTTATTAAGTTATCTTTTGTCACATACGTCCTGTCATGAATTGATTAGATCCTTTCCGCATGTCAGTTGGCTGGGAGACATTTTGGTTGAGCAGGAGGAGGAGAGAGACAGAAGTTGAGGACACGCCACTCCTCCAAGAGGGGCCTGGAGAGGGTGATGGCTGGTGCCGGCCATGAGCCTCCGCTCAGCTTCTGAGGGTGGAGACCTCAGTGACACTGCATCTCCGTGCTGCCACCAGGCTCGCTTGCTCCAGAAGCAGGTCATGGCGGTGCAGGCCTTGGAAATGCGAGGACGGAGAGTCCCACGCTGAATGGTGGGGACATTGCTTAGCTACGTGTGCTCCCGGGAATTGAAGGTGGGAAGAGCCATGGAGGAGTTCTGGACCTGGTGCTTATTTGGTCTGTGATCCTCACTAACTTTCTAAAATGTGTCACGTCTCTTATCTTGTGGAGTCTCAGTACATCCCGGGGTGCAACTTGGCTTCGTGCCGGCAGCAAAACTTACGATAGAATTCCCAGCTCCTGACCCCCCCTGGCACTTTCATGGGACTGCGTGTGTCATCGAGGACCAGCGGATGATTTTCAGCTGTGTTCCCTGGGAAATATTTTGGGGCAGGCAGAGCAGCCCCGAAGAGCCCCGTAGCCTCAGGGCAGCCAGCCCCTCTCCCTGGAGGGTAGGACTAGCTTTGCCAGCACTGGGTGCTCATTTCTGCCTCTTGTCGTCTGAAGAAATGAGACGCCAAGGCCGCCTCTCAGTCCTGCCTTCTCTGTAGTTTGCATTTTGTCTTGGTCATGTGTTGTTTTGGAATTCATGCCTCATTTCCCAAGGAGAAGTCAAGGCTCTGGAGGGTCAGGGTCCTCTTCTCGCTCTGAGCTCCCTGGGCTGGCCACTGGCCACAGGAGGTGCTCATGAAATTACGCTCAGCCAAATGGGATGTGCGTTTCCCCGACAAGTCAGATGGAGCCAGACCCCTCAAAAACCATCTATACCAAAGGCAGGGGAGTGATCCCCTCTCTGACGAGCCTGATGTGCTTGTGTGCGGAAGCCCACCAGAAAGATGAAAAGACGTTTTGTTTCACCCTCGAAAGGTTGTATCTGAAGCCTATATTCCTGCCCTATTTGGTAGAATAGACCCAAGTAATACCCTGGAGGTGACATTTTAAAAAAACAGACACAGAAACTCGCCCATCCACATGGATGCTCTGTGTTTCAGAAATAGATAAGCCATTTGGAACCAGGTCTTGGTCAGTGTTCAAAAAAAAGATGTTTCAGTAAATGAAGGAAGGAATGATTTGGGGTACATTATAAAAATGAGTATAATTATTTTACACCAATGTGTGTTTGTGCGAGCATGAGTGTGAGTGTGTGTGTGTCCATTTTTGTTACCTAAAGCTGCATAATAAATAATCACAAAAATTAATGGCTTACAACAGCCATCATCACCTTTCATCTCACAGTGTCTCTGTGGGTCAGGCATTTGAGAAGGACCTGACTGGGCCGTTCTCATGTGAAGCCTTTCATACAGTTCCAGTCAGAAATCAGCTGAGACTGCATCATCTGAAGGCTCAGTAGGGGCTGGTGGATCCATTTCCAAAGGGGCACAACCTGTGGCTGGCAAGTTGTCACTGACTGCTTCAGTCCTCTCTGCCTGGCCTTCTCCTCGGGGCTGCTTGAGCATCCTCCTGGCATGGTGGCTGCTTCCTCCAGAGCAAGCCACTCGCAAGATCTGGGCAGAAGTCTCAAGTCTTCTATGACCCAGCTTTGGAAGTCTCACCGTATCACATTCTATCAGTCACATGGGCCCAGTCCTAATTCAAAGTGGGAGAGGATTACGCACTGCTTAAATCCTGGGGCCACCTTGGAGGCAGGCTACCTTCCTCCATGTATTTACTTACTGAGCCTCTGCTATATGTTAAGTACTAACTTTCTGTGGTAGGGACATAAATGTATATATGTCATGATCCTGTCCTCAAGGAGCTGTTTGCTTAGGAGAAAGAGAGATGAGCCAGTGCTGCCTGACATCAGTGTTTGGGGCTGTGGCTGGGGTGTGCACAAGGACCTGGCGCAGACCCCACTGAGGGGCCCAGGGCTCACTAGGACCTTGAGGCACTGATGGGGTTATTTGGGCAGAGCTGAAAGGGAAGCTTGCTTCTGCTGGGGGATTGTCTGGATAACAGGCGTAGAGGCACATAGGAAGGTGACTGCTTATGGCACTTCAAGGATGTCTCACGGCAGAGCCGAGAAGCACACGTGGGCAGCAGGAGAGGTGAGGAACGGTGGGCTGTAGCCTTTAATTGGGTCTGGGTTTTGGAAAGGTCGCTTGCTGATGGCAGAAGGATGGATTAAAGAAAGATGAAAGGAGATGGGTGGGGTCTGTAGGGAGAACTCAGGGTGGGCTGATGGGGCTTCAAGTAAAGCCAAGAGCATGGCTCAGCACTGAGGAGGGAGGGGAGCTTGGGAGATGAAAATGAAGAAGAACCCCCATAGTCAAGAATGATTGACATGCTTGGAGCAGGGGTGGGGGGCAGGTGTGTGGTGATGCCAGGGCTGGGGCTTGTGGGGCTGACTCGGGGAGGCCCTTTCTCAAGAGGGGGACGTAGACCACGATGGCTGATGGCAAAGGCGTGATTCAACATTCACACACATTTCCTTGTCTGTAACATGAATAGTATTTTCTATTTCCAAGAAACCACTTTGTTTCCACTTTTAGGTAATTGCTTTTACTCCATGTCTAAGAAGTGAGCAATTTAAATAAAGATATTTACACTTTAAGTTTTTCTTAGTACTTCCAAACAGAGACATATGTATAAATGCTAAACAGAAGTTCGGAATCAAACCTTCTGGACTTTCTAATGTTCTCTGTTGGGGGAAGTCGGTATGGCTTAGAGCCTCCTAAACCCCCTCAACCAGGAGGGGCAGGTCTGGGGGCGAGACTGAACGCAAACAAGTTTCACAGGATGTGGGGAAGGTGGCCAGACTTAGAAAATAAAAATATAGCATGCCAAGTTAAATTTGAATTTCAGATGAACAATGAATACTTTCTTGAATAAGTATTCTCCATGCAATATTTGGGAAATACGAAAAACGTATGTCTTCTTGATCTAAAATTTGGATTTAATTGGGCATCCTGTATTTTATCTGACAACCTTAGACATAGGGGATTTATGTCAATGGCTTCTGGACAGTCCTGGAGTAAATGATCACTCAGGACCTTCTAACAAACCTAAGTGGCCGGGCGCAGTGGCTCTCACCTGTAATCCCAGCACTTTGGGAGGCCGAGGTGGGTGGATCACCTGAGGTCAGGAGTTTGAGACCAGCCTGACCAACATGGTGAAACCCCATCTCTATTAAAAATACAAAAAATTAGCCAAGCTTGGTGGTGGACGTCTGTAATCCCAGCTACTCAGGAGACTGAAGCAGGAGAATCGCCTGAACCCTGGAGGCAGAGGTTACAGTGAGCCAAGACTGCGCCATTACACTCCAGCCTGGGTGACAGAGTGAGACTCCATCTCAATAAATAAATAAATACATTATAAAAATTTAAAAAACCCTAAGTGATAGGTTGATAGGTGCAGCAAGCCACTGTGGTACACGTTTCCCTATGTAACAAACTGGTACATCCTGCACATGTACCCCAGAACTTAAAATAAAAATTAAGATTAAAATATGTGGCCTGCCTAGTGCTAGGTACAGAGTGAGTTCTTGGATAACTATGGGAAGCTGTGAGAAAAGTGATTCATCCTGTCCAGGCAGGCTCAGCTTCTCCCGTTACCTGAACTCGGCCATACCCTTCACGACCAGTCAAACACCCGGCTGCCATACGCCCTACCCGGCCGCCCTCCCGTGGGACCTTCCCCGGGGCAGCTTCAGTGCCTGTGAATTATTGTTTTTGCTCTCTCAGGCACAACCTGCATACACTGATGAGACTGGTTCTTTGCCCTGAAGGTGAATGTACTGGGCTTTGTTGGCCGCTCCTAGTTTTGCAGTAATGCACCAAGTACGTTCACTCCCTAAGGGATTTTCATCACATAACATAGCATGTCGCCTAACAAAGGAGGGAAAGAAAGGAAAAGAGTAAGGCTTAGACTGAAGTACTTAAATTCAAGTCTCAAGTCAGCCACCTGCTAGAGGACTTGAAGATAATCCAAAGCCCACAGTATTTTGTCAGGAATGAGAGGTGGAGATAAGAAGGTACATAGAATTTTGTATCTCACAAATAGCAAATCTTTTGGAATATGTAATTGAATTACAGGATAAAATCCTTACAATGAAATTGCCATGGTTCATTTCACAGTGTCTCTGGCAGGGCAGGGGTTCTCTGGCGGGAACACCCAAGTCCAGTCCCAGGGTTTTCTCACGTTGGGCTCAAGGTACCCCAAGAAGATGAGAACCTGGGGCCACATGGAGAACTGCGGTGAAACTGGCTCCTTGAACTTTGCTTTGAGGCCTGTGAAGCTGGTTTGCCCATCCTCCGACTTCACGGTCACTAAATATGCCCTGCGGGTGATGTAAGCCGGACCCTGGACCCAGCCTGAGGTTACCTTCCATGCCTGAGCACGGCATGGGACTTCGGCCATTGTGAAAACAGCAGGTTCACCCCTCTCTTCCTGCCGTTCCGTGAGAGTGGAAGGCCCCCTTCTGAGGGATGGCTGGTGGAGATCAGGCCTCATGTCCCGTCCACTGGAGCAAGCTGCCTCAGGAAATGGAGAGTGACCGTCTGTCCCGAGTGACTACGACCAAGTTCCCTTGCGGCAGTGCAGTCTCGACTGTTCCATGGCTTCAGTCCTCACTACTCAAAGTGCGGCCCACGGACCGGCAGCGTCGGCCTCGCCTGGGAGCTTCCTAGAAGTGCAGCATCTCAGGTCCCACTGCAGTCCTGCTGAATCAGACCATGCATGTCCACAGGATCTGCGTCCACACAGTGCGGATGGGGAGCACTGGCCCCCGTAACGGATGCTTTTTGGAGGGCGGATAGGTAGGGGAAGCTTCCACTCTATTGTCTTGGCTGTGGACTCACAGAACGCCATGTCTGCCTGGTGCATACGTGAGAATTTTGCAGACAGGGATCTGCACAGCACCGTGGGAAGCCTCCCTCGTCAGTCATGGCCCTCGTCCCTCAGACCTCCCATCCTAGATGTGGTTCAAGACAAGCATACGGTGGTCCGGAGGAAGGTGGAATGCCCAAAGCCGAAGAGCTGTACGGTGGAGACCTAAGGCCTGAACCCAGGTTTTCTGAATCCTGTTCCAATTTTTTTGCCACTCTATTTAGAAAACAGGAAATAACAAGAATGCAAGGTATCCTGTTGGAGCCATCAAAAGGCCTTAGGTCATATGCTGAACAAAGAACAGAGCCTTCATGGTGTGTTTGGTGGGCCACTCGCAGAAAATAAATATAACACGTTAGCTTAAAGTTCCTGCTTCAGCCACTGTTGGTCAAGTAAACCTCCTCACTTGAGTGTGAAAAAGCCGAGTCATAGGAGGCACATTCGTCTCTACAACAGTCTTTTTCTTGAAAAGTGCAGGAAAAGTAATCTTACTTTGACGGTATTACAAGAGTCGATTGTTCTTCTGTAAAGCCGTGAAGCAGTTGTAAAGAGGATTGATTGCTCATGATTCTCTGTGTGAGGGTGACTTTGTAGATTTGGGTTTCCTTCAACTGCAGTGCCACTGAATCAGGAATACGGCAGGACTGCAAAAGGGAGAAGAAAGTGGGGGTTTGGGGGGGAAAATAAATACCACTGGAGCACCCTTGACTTTTGAGAGTCCTGTGTGAATTCCACACCTTGTCTGCCCCCATTCTGGCAGATAATGGAATGAAGGTGCCCAAAGGGCTTGGGTGCAGGCGGCAAAAAATAAGGAAACCTGTGGCATCCTGGGCTGAGCCCAGGGCTCTGCCGTTAGACTTATCTTGACTGGGAACTTCTAGGAAGATTCAAAATTCTGCTTTTGAAGCAGTCAGACAAGTGCTAGCCTTTGGAAAGCGGTTGGTGCTCATCCACAAGCCGCTCTCTTCTTGCTCAGATGTTTGAGCCCTGCAGAAGCACCAGAGTCTGCCATGTTGGTCCAGCCAGGGGCTGCCGGCAGCTTCCCTGGTCTCCACCCACCCCCTTTTTAAGGGTCTTCTCAAATTCTTTCCTCACACCCCAGCTGCCCGCCCTTGTCAGCTGGGGAGATTGCTGCTTCTCGCCTCCTTTGTGAGATTTAAAAAGCTTCCTATTCTTCCTTTGAAATGGAGGAATAAGGCCTATCTTCGGGGTTTCTTTGCAAGATGAGTAAGCGGCCCCTTTCAAAGCCCTTGGGAAAGATTTCAATAGGGGATTTAAGGCAGGACAGAGTAGTTCATGTGATTCCAGGCTTAAGATGTTGTCTTCGGCATTAGACCTCAAGAAATCCAGCCTATATTTCCATTGTGTCTGGGAAATTAAAAGCTTTAGCTTTTGCCTATGAAAAATATTTGCTTAATTGAACAAAGTTGCCAATCGGACAGTGCTTGCTGGGAACTGATGTGCTAAATCTTCCCTGAGGACTTTACTCTGTTAACAAGAAAGAAAATTGTCTTGAATGCGGTGTCCTGCCCTGTATTCCTGATCAACAGGGCACCATCTTAGCTTCCTTCGAGATGGGGTGAAATGGAGATGAAAGCACGTTCCCTGGCTGGTCATCTGTTATGCTTCCTGTGGTGACTGAAGATCCAGCATAGGGGCCCTTGTGCAGCATCTAGTCATCAACTGTCAGGCACATCCCAGGCCTCTGGAACTGTGCTAATCAATGAATAAATCCGCAAGTGGATATTGAACGTCTATTGCATATGCAGTGCCAGAGACTTTGAGGACTGCTGATATTGCATTAGGTAGCAACGTCAAGGAGTGTCTCCCCTACGTGTGGTGGGGAAGGCAAACACATATTAATCAGTAAGTTCCACAGGGAACCTGCCACCAAGTCAAGTTGTGTGTGTCCGACTACCA
>NW_012101299.1:2916963-2921174 GCF_000951045.1 Mandrillus leucophaeus
TGTGATCCCAGCACTTTGGGAGGCTGAGGCAAGTGGGTGGATCACGAGATCAGGAGTTAGAGACCAGCCTGGCCAACATGGTGAAACCCCATCTCTACTAAAAATACAAAAAATTACCTGGGCGTGGTGGTGGGCGCCTGTAATCCCAGCTACTCAGGAGGCTGAGGCAGGAGAATCGCTTGCAACCAGAAGACAGAGCTTGCAGTGAGCCGAGATCACACCATTGCACTCCAGCCTGGGTGACAGAGCGAGACTCCATCTCAAAAACAAAACAAAACAAAAGCCAGGTTGCCAGCTGGATTTGGCCCAGGTCAGGTTGCTCCCAGTTGAGTCTGAATTTCAGATAAACAGAGAGTACGTTGTTAGAGTGCCCCAAGCTTGGTACTGGGCACACTTGCCCTGGATGTCTTTTATTTGATCTGGCAGCTTTAGAGTTTGCCAATGCTTGGTTTGAATCAATGGATATTTCGACTGAGTCCATTAAAATGCTTGGCCTGGAATCATATCATCTCAAACTTGGAGAAGATCAGAGAAGTTTTCTAGCCTAGGCTCCTACTTTTCAGATGGGAGAACTGGATTCCAGAGAAGCGATGGGATTTGTCCAACATCCCATTGCAAGTCCACCTTCATGAAAGGAAACTTCTGGAAGCGGGTCTATCTGTCAGCTCTGTGTGCCAGCTCATTAGTCCTTTGACATTCTCAAGGAGAAAACGTAGGTCATTTATTGGTAATGGGCCAAATGTTCATCCTTCTGTCAGTCAGTGGCACAGTTCCTAGAGAAGTACAGAGGGTGGGAATTGGGCCAGTGCTGTGCACCTCTGATAGGCACACAGAGCCGAACAGGATAGAATGGTACAGTCTAGTATGTAGATAAACAAACATACATGTAATTTAAACATATATATCAAACTGGAATCGGCCTCGCCTGCTCAGGCACCATCCCGGTGCAGGATGCTGACCGGGGCTGCAGTTAGCGTTTCCGCTGGGTACTGAACGAACTGTGACACAGAACAAGGGCCCAGGGAGTGAGATATGCATGGGGGTTTGATGTACAATCATGGGTTCTAATCCTGGCTCCAGCACTTCCCAACTGTCTAAATGTTCTTAGAATTTCTACTTTGTCTTTTACGGAATTGGATAGATAATATGTTTCTCACAGATAGTGTCTGGGAATTCTCTAGCACGCCACCTGGAGCACAGCATTTAACACACATTTTCCCCGTCCTGGTCGCCTTCTGGTGCCCCAGGGCACACAGCACTTTGTCTCCTCAGGCATGTAGTGTGCCACTGCGGTTCTGTTCATAGAGGCCGAGTGAAGAGGTTTCTCTTGTCCGAGGGGGCCCTGGCTGACCTGTGGCTGGGATTCCGTGTAACACACATGAGCCAGGGGTTGCACACTCAGCTGAGAATTGGAAAGCAGACCTCAGTGAGAAGCAGCAGAGACAGGCTGGACTTAGGAAGCATCAACCGTGTGCCTGCTGCTGTGCGTGCTTCTGACCTTCTGTAAGAGGCAGTATGCTTTATCAGCCTCACTTGATGATGCAGACACTCTGAAAACTGAAGTAATTAGGTCAAAATCGTGATAGCTAATACTTAAAAATAAATCTCACTATTTTCTTTTCTCTTAAATATTTATAACAGGGTCTTTCTGGATTTTTAGTTAAGACCTTACATTTTACCTGAGTGGCAGAAATGTGTTTCCCGTTTGGTGATGGCAGCGCAGTTAGCATTTTAGAGTCCTTGCTTGTGGCCGTGCTTTTCCATGATTGTTCAGAAACAATTTGCAGGGCTTTGTCTGTTCAGGAGATAGTAACACTGGGGAATGTAAAATATTTGGACCTCCTTGTTTGATTTTCTACTTTTTGCCAAGTCTTCTCTTCCCCTTACATTCTTCAAAGGATAAAGAGCACATTAACAAGCTCTTCACTGATAGTGACAATTAGGGTGTAATTTGTGAACTAAAATTTGCCAATTGCCTTCATTACTTAGGAATTGACAGTCTGCTTTACATTCTTCTTTAAAACGGTGCTTAACTTAAAGCCCGCCCGCCTGCTGGATGGAAGGATTTTCTGAATGACACGTTCGTCTTTTGAACAGGGAGCTGGGGCGTGGTGGATGTTATCGGAGAAGGAAAAGGAACCCCTCAGCGATCCGTACATTTTGATCATTTATTTCCAGTAGTAAATTACAGTGAGATATTTGAATAACTTTTAGCACAGAGAATAACCAGCCAAACCAAAATGAGAAACTAGGCGATCCTGCGTCCTGGTAATAACTGACTAATGAACTCGCAAATTCACCAAACATGTACGTATTTGTTTATTGATAACTGGGGATATATGACACGGAGTGGCGAGCAGGATGACTAGGAGTGCCCACGTGGCCACCTGCTTCTCGAACACTTTCTCCTTCCCACCTTGCAGGGAGCACCAAGCCTCTGTCTGAGTCGATTTTGTGAGAAATTGGTTTTCCTCTCAATGATTTTCTACAAGTGGGCGGACAGGCCGCCTGTAGCTTACTAGTTCCTTACGTCACTTCATACTGTGGCTTTCAGCGTGATTGGCTGCACTTCATCGCGGCATTTATTTTATTGCATATTTAACTGGCTGAAAGTTTCATGTTAATTGGGTGGAATCTTACCTTTCAGAGTGTTTTGGTTCTAAAGCAGTCTCAGACTTAAGCACAGTTAATTCCCCTTTGAGATCCTTTATCACTGACGACACGAGATCAAATAACCAACTAATTAAAATTGATGTCCACCTTCTATTGAAGTCATTATTCACTTTCCCTTGAGGAAGTGGTTTTCTGAATTTGCAATCCCTGGGGAATATTTTTTCCTCCTCAAATCATGTGAGTGTGAAAATGTGGAGTCTAAGATTCTTGTTTCCTTTCTATGTCAAAAAGAAATCCTCGCTGTGGACGAGTCTGTGTCCGTGGTCTTACCCTGCACAAATACGCAGGCTCCGTGGTCTTACCCTGCACAAGTACACAGGCTTGTGTGTTCCTGCTAAATGCCTCTCTGTCCCTCAGTGTTAGAGGCCATGTGTTCATGGGCGTGGAGGCCTCAGGAAAATGGCCAATTTGCAGTGCTGAATGCTTAACACTTTAGACAAAGACACCCTGTGGGGGTGGTGGGTGCACAAGTGTGTGTGTGTGTCCATTTATATATGTGTGAGTTTCTGCCGGAACGGACAGCCTGCCGTATTTTGTGTGTAAATACGGCATCTCTGTATATGCGTGCATATCTGCAGTCGAAGATGCCTGCCACGGGATGCTAACGGCCAGTGCCTGGTGGAGTCTCAGCCGCTTCCTGCTTGTGGAGGTAAGGGGCAGGGGCCAGACCCCATGACTGGGGCAGCAGAAGAGCTGGCCACAGAGGGTTCCTGCAGTCACCAGGGCACAAGCCCTGGATGGGCCAGTATGGAGGAATGTGTGGGGTATGGGGGGGTGTGGGAGGGAGGTGGTCTCAGAGCAAGAGGAGCCACTCAGACCCTCGTGATGCTCTGGGGCTTTCCCGGCCTGTTGTGGGTCAGTGTAGCTCTGGGACTCATGGGACCAGACAAAGGCATATCTGGATGGGCTCTTCCACTGGACACAGACCTGATGTCTTTTGCCATGGGAGCTCTGGGGAGTTCTTCCAGGACCCACTTGCGTCACCTCCTCACTAGCCTCCTCTGCTCCTGGCCTCTGCCCACGTGGGACGGAGGACAGCTCCCAGTGTTGGTGAGAAGAGTAGGGTGGAGACCCACAGACCTGCCCCTTGGGGCCAGCCACTGTGTGGCCTGGTGGGGCCAGCTCAGAGGCAGCCAGTCCTTCCGTCTCAGGGACTAGTTGGCAGGGATGACTATGCCACGCAGAGGACCACTGAGAAGGCATCTGAGGCCAGGTTCAAGCCCCATGGGAAAGAACGCAGTGGTATCTTAGCAGTGTCTGCCAGGCTGCAGGAGGGGGTGCGGGCGCTTCTGGCGCTGCTCTGCTGGCCGTGGTTAGGTGATCCCCAAAGTCCTTTCTGAGGTTTTTCACAGTCCGAGATCAGCCTGCTAGGTCTCCTTGTGTCTTTCGTGGCAGGTGTGACACGCTCTGAGTTCTGGCTCTGTGCTGCTGTCTGTCTGTCTCTCTCGGCTGGTGTGGCATGCGCTGAGCTCCTGCTCTGTGCTGCTTTCTGTCTGTCCGTCTGTCTTTCTCGGCTGGTGTGGCATGCGCTGAGCTCC
>NW_012101299.1:2922169-2924118 GCF_000951045.1 Mandrillus leucophaeus
CACGAGGGGCTGGAAATGACAGCGATGTCATCGACAATTTAGCAGTGACCTTCACAGACTCAGAGCCAAGGTCGGATGAGAGACGGATGTTGCAGCAGATGCTGCATGGAGAGATGGTTCTGAAGACCCAGAGACCTGCCCTCGAATCTCGTCAATACACCAGGGGGCAAGGGAGGGGATCTTCATGATTGGAAGCAGAGTTTCATCTGCCCTGGGAGAAGGGGAGCTTGAAATCGAAAACTATGTGGCATTCTAAAAAAACAATAAAATATGCTTCTTGTATGCTTCTTGGGCACTGAGTTCCTAAACCGAGATCTCTGTACCTTTGGCTCATGTCATGTTTAAAGATTTTCCTGAAATTTTATTAATAGCATCCACCAGAAAAGGTGGAAATAAACAAGGAGTCAGGGAGCGTAGGGTGCACACACAATTCACTTTAAATATCCTCATTCAGCACAATTCCTCTCCAGCTCCCGTGGGGATCGGAGCTAGTCCGGTGGATCACTGGGGGCCGGTACGTGGAGCACACGTTTTCTGCTGCAGAGACCCCTGGAAGGGGCCCTGGTGAGCACAGGTGCAGACAGGCCTGTCCCTGTGCACGCAGTGTGGCTGGACCAGCTGCTCTTGTCCTGAGCTCTGCATGCTCTTCTGTAAAAGGCAGACATTTGCCTAGGGGCGATCTGATGACTCCTGGATTCAGCCCTCAGAGAGCCTACCTAGAAATAGTCACGATTCAACATGAAGAAAACACAGAGACTCCCCAGGTGGGTAGACGGCAATTCTCCCAGCCTTCCAACTTCCACTGGGCCAGGGCTCTTTCATCTTCTGACCGGCTCTCAGGCATGCCACATCTGAAAACTCTGCCACTTTTGCATGAGACCCCTGCATTAGCCCAGGGAGACAGAACCAATAGGATGCCTATGTAAAGAGATTCATTCTGAGGGATTGGCTCATGTGGTTACGGAGTCTGCCTTCTGCCCACTGGAGACTCAGGAAGCCTGACGATGTGGTTCAGTCCAAGTCTGAAGGCCCTTGAACTGGGAGAGCTGATGGTCTCAGTCTCAGCCCAAGAAGGCGAGAAGGTTGGTGTCCCAACTCACGCAGCCCTGCTGAGAGGTTAATTCTCCATTTTGTTCTCTTTTGCACTGAACCTCAAGGGACTGCATGAAGCTTACCCACATGAAAAGGGGCACCTGCTTTCCTGAGTCCACTGATTCAGTCACCAATCTCAGCTGGAAACATGCTCACATACATGCCCAGAAATAATGTTTAAATCAGTGTCTGGGAACCCCTCAGCCAGCAAAGGTGACACAAAATTTAACCATCACAGCTCCCTCTGGATAAGATGAGAGAACAAGGTTTCATAACATTGGGACCACGGACACTCAACGCACAGAAACAAGGCTGACCTGTCCTCAGAAGGACACACCCCACCGTGTGGTTATTGGTCTCATAGCCATGGTCAGCACTGTCCCTCCAGTTTAGCTGAGTCTCGCCGTCACTTCAGTCCCACTGCCAGGACCCTGTCCTCCACACAGCCTTGGCCATGGTCACCTTCTCTCCTTTGAGACACCTGGACTCACATCTGAGGTGCATTGTCAGCACAGACTCCTCAGCTCCCACCACACACACTTCCTGATTTTGCGCTGAGAATTCCGGCACCTCAAACCCAACATATCAAAACCTGATCTCCTTCCAGTCTTCCCTGTCTCTGCTGGTGAAAACTCCAGGGTTCCAAGCCGAAACCATGGTCTATTCCTTGATTCTCCCTTTTCTCTTACACTCCACATCTGGTCTGTCAGCAAATCTTGCTGTATCTGCCTTGACGATGGAGCCACATTCAACATCCGCTCCCCCTCCCACTGCCACTGGCCTGGCCAGATCCCGGGGTCTCACATTCAACATCCGCTCCCCTCCCACTGCCACTGGCCTGGCTGGATCCCGGGGTC
>NW_012101299.1:2927218-2928107 GCF_000951045.1 Mandrillus leucophaeus
TCTCGGCTGGTGTGGCATGCGCTGAGCTCCTGCTCTGTGCTGCTTTCTGTCTGTCCGTCTGTCTTTCTCGGCTGGTGTGGCATGCGCTGAGCTCCTGCTCTGTGCTCCTTTCTGTCTGTCTGTCTGTCTTTCTCGGCTGATGTGGCATGTGCTGAGCTCCTGCTCTGTGCTCCTGTCTGTCTGTCTATCTTGGCTGGTGTGGCATGCACTGAGCATCTGCTCTGTGCTTCTGTCTGTCTCAGCTGCTGTGGCACACACTGAGCTCCTGCCCTGTGCTGCTGTCTGTCTGTCTGTCTTGGCTGGTATGGCACAAACTGAGTGTCTGCTCTGTGCTGCTGTCTGTCTGTCTGTCTCGGCTGGTGTGGCACGCCGCACTGTGCCCTCGCTCTGCACTGCTGTCTGTCTGTCTGTCTGTCTCGGCTGGTGTGGCACACACTGAGTGTCTGCTCTGTGCTTCTGTCTGTCTGTCTGTCTCGGCGGGTGTGGCGTGCTGCACTGCGCCCTTGCTCTGCGCTGCTGTCTGTCTGTCTGTCTGTCTGTCTCGCTGTTGGCTCAAGCCCCATCAGGTTGTTTAGCATTTTCCGCCTCGGGGTTATTACACCAAGAAAAAAAAAAATTTAAAGAAGTGGGTGGGGCCATCTTTTCTGGGTTTTGAGTTTCAAGAGCATTGTCCTGGAGGGATCTGGATGTGAGTGAAGACAGAAAAGCCAAAAAAAAAAAAAAAAAAAATCAGAGCTTGGTTTCTTGAGCTGAGGGAGGGAAGAGGGTACAGGGAGGGGCTGGTGTCTTGTGGCTCCAGAGGAAGGAACCAGCCCCTCTGCCTCCCTGTCCTGGGCCTCTTTCCTGGATAGAGTTCCAGGGCAGGGGTTGGGTGGGTGGGTGGCAGGAC
>NW_012101299.1:2930371-2948640 GCF_000951045.1 Mandrillus leucophaeus
CATCCGCTCCCCTCCCACTGCCACTGGCCTGGCCGGATCCCGGGGTCTCTCACCCACATTCAGAGGGCAGCTCCCATCGGGGCTCCCTGCTGCTCTGTGCCCTCTGGAAGTCTGTCACCAGCACAGGGATCATCCGCAAAGTCACATCATGCCTCCCACCCTCCAAAGGCTTCCCACCCTACTCATAACAAAAGCCCAAGTCCCTAATAGGATCTACAAGGCCCTCCAGGGTTTCCCTCCCTGCAATATCTCTTTCCCTGTCCCTCAACACTCACCCTCTCATCCTCTCTATTCCAGCCACACTGAGCCCCTTGTCTTCCCTGGAACATGTCAGGGGCTCTCTTCCCCAGGGCTCCCACACTGACTGCCTTCTCTGCCTGGAGCACTCTTCCTCCAACAACAGCGTGGATGACTCCCTCATTCTCAGGTCTTTATTGAAAAGCAGGAATGAGGCCCCGACAACAAACACTTGAGAGATAAAGAATACTAACCTTGCACAAACTATTTTAAAAATAGAGGTAGAAGGCACACTCCCCAGCTTACTTTATGAGATCAACATTACACTGATTAGAAACCCCCTTCCCCAAAAGAACAGGCAAAGGCATTACCAAGAAAGAAATCTGAAGGCTAATATTTCTCATGAATGTAGAAACAAAATCCCTTTGCAAAACACAAGCAAACGATACCAGCAATATAAAAAGGAAAATAAACATGACCCTACAGGCTTTATACCAAGAATGCAATGTTGGTTTAATATGTGAAAACCAATAAATGTAACTCTTGTGTTACCGAAATCAAAAGGCAATTATGTAATTATCTTAATAGACGCAGAAAAAAATGTGAAAAACTTCAAGGCCCATCCTTGATAAAAACTTTCAGCAAAACTAGAAATCTAAGAGCACTTCCTTAATCTGATAAAGAGAATCTATGGAGAATCTACAGATAACATAATTAATGGTGAAAAACTGAATTTATTTTCCCTAAGGTAAGGCTGTCAATTCTATTTCCCCCTCAGTGTTGTACTAGAATTCACAACCAGTGTAATAAGACAAGAAAAAGAAATGCAAAGCACAGATTGGGAAGGAAGATGAAAATCTGCCTCTATTCCTAGATGACAGGTTAGTATACATAGAAAATACTTGTAACCTACAAAAAACCAATAGGTGAGTGTACCAAAGCCACAGGACATCAGCTGAGATACAAAAACCCTTTCTATTACAATATATACACAATGGACAATGGGAAATTGAATTAAGAACATAATTGCTAATATAATAAAAAATGTGAAACGTTTAGGGATAAATTTAACAAAATACGTGCAAGATTTGTATACAAAAATATATAATATTGCTAAAAGTAATTACACATAACCAATAGTGGTTAAAAGATTAGTTGTATTCACAGACTTGAAGACTTGACATAATGAAGAGGTCTAGTCCTCCTAAACTGATCTTACATTCAGTGAAATCTCAATGAAAACTCAGCCATGCTTATTTTTTGGCAGAAGTTTTCAAATTCCGCAATTTTCATGGAGAGGCAAAGGACTTAAAATAGTTAAAGCAATTTTGAAAAACAGGAAAATAATTGAAAAACTCACATTACCCGATTTTGAGACAATATAAAACTGAAGTCATAAAAACAGTGGGATTAGTGTACAGTAGACATATAGGCCAATAGGACAGAATCGAGGCACAAAGCAGACCCACACATATATATATAATCAATTGATTTTTGGCAAAGGTGCCAAAACAATAAATGAGAAAAGATGGTCTTTTCAATAAATGGTATGGGAGCAACTGGACAACCATATGGAAATGACAACAACAAAAAAACCTCAACTCTTACCTTACACTACACCCGAAAGTAATTCTAGATGGAGCAAGGATCTACAAGTAGAAGTAAAGCCATCAAGCTTTGTATTAGTCCATTCTCACCTGGCTATAAAGAACTACCAGAGACCAGGTAATTTATGAAGAAAGAGGTTTAATTGACTCACAGTTCTGCAGGCTGTACAGAGACCTCAGGAAACTTACAATCATGGCAAAGGGTGAAGGGGAAGCAAGCCCATCTTCTCATGGTCAGCAGGAGAGAGAGAGCAAAAGGGAAAGTGCTACACACTTTCAAACAACCAGATCTTGGGAGAACTCACTCACAATCATGAGACCAGAAAGGGGAAATCCACCCCCATGATCCAATCACCTCCGACTAGTTCCCTCCCCCAACACTGGGGATTACAATTCAACATGAGATTTGGGTGGGGGCACACGGTCAAACCATATTAAGCTTATAGGGAAAAAAAACACAAAAAACCGCAGGCGAGAACATGACTTTGAAGTAGGCAAAACTGGTTGGATATAAAGAGTACAGCTGGGTGCAGTGGCTCACACTGGTAATCCTAGCACTTTGGGAGGCTGAGGTGGGAAGATCACCTGAGGCCAGGAGTTTGAGACCAGCCTGGCCAACATGGTGAAATTCCATCCCTACCAAAAATATAAAAAATTAGCCAGGCATGCTGGCTTGCACCTGTAGTCCCAGCTACTCGGGAGGCTGAGGCACAAGAATCACTTAAACCCTGGAGGCAGAGGTTGCAGTCAGCTGCATTACACACTGATGCATGCCTGCACAATGCACTGGCCTGCATCATACACTGATGTGTGCCTCCACGGTGCGCCCGCCGGCATGACACACTGATGTGTGCCTCTATAGTACACCACCCTGCATCACACACTAATGTGTGCCTCCACGGGGCACCCGCCGGCATCACACACTGATGTGTGCCTCCATGGTACACCTGCCTGCATTACATACTGATGTGTGCCTCCACGGTACACCCCCTTGCATCACACACCAATCTTGCTAGCCACAGGACACCTTCTGTCTCTTTAGGGAACCTTACGTATATCTATTTTGATTCATCTGTGGATTTTATGGTTTAATTTACTGAGAACATTTTCTCTTCCAAGTTCCAATGTTATTAACTGAATAAATGGCATATTTTAAAGGTTAATTTAAAAAATTATACACTTAATACATGCTCATTATTAGAAAAGTAGATAGAAAAAAATCCATAAATCTGCTATCTGGATAAAACCATAAGTAAATAACATTTTAAGCTGCAGAAATTAAACACAGGACTTTCATCCAACCACTGTCACATTCTAAATTCCCTCTTCTCCTTGTTCTCTGTCTTTTTCTCCTTGCCAAAATGGAAATGACATTCTCTTCACTCGGGCTGTCTTCTGTGTACACATTACCTATAAAATCCCCACTCCCTTATTAAATCAAAGGAGTGACTCATTTTATATCCAGGAGTAAAAGCAGATTCATCCAGGCTTTAACTTCTCAGTCACCCTACCCAACCCCCAGTGTGCCTCCTGAGAGAAAACTAAATTTTTCAGTTGGCAATTAAATTGCTTTTAAATAAATCAGTTCATTTTTCATTTGAACAAGTTCCTCTCGGCCTTATGTAGACAGACTCAGTTCTGGCTGTCGTCATCACCACTGTCACCTCCTTGCCCAGTGAAATAATGATCCTTAACTTCCGATAGGCACCACAGAGAATTTGTTTTACATGAGGGTTTGCAACTCAGTGTAACCTAGACACTTCCTTTCACTTCTCCAAGTTTGATTTTCCTCACTTGTAACACAGAGAACATCTTAATTTTCTGTTAAGCAGATCTGACCCCTAAGAATTTGCCTTGGCTTTATAAGAAAATGGATTTTCCCTATAATGTGTGAGCAATGAATATAGTACAGGCTTTAAAAAGCAAGAAATGTCTTCCATTTACACCCTTAGAGAGGAGTACCTGGGAAACATTTGGCAGAAGGAGTGGGGTGAGGCATTTCTGCAAGAGGGAGCCCACCTCCCCCACAAACACCGCCCCGCCCCTCCATTGGCAGAGACACACATTTGTCTGTGGGAAGGTGCCATTTCTTGGAAGAAATTCATGATCAAATTAAATAGTTTCTTAAGTCTGGGATTCATGGCCATAAATGAACAATACGTGGGTAGTGGTAGAGTTTAAACACTAGGAAAAGGAAGCTTCTTTGCCCCATGTTTGCCCATCCCAGTGACAAGAAGGGAGTGAGGCCAGGGCCTCCTCCTCCAGCCGGGCTCTTCCCTGGGCAGAGGAAGCACAGGTTTGACTCAGACAAATAAACTCCTTGGAACAATCAGTCATTGTTTTCTTCATAGCCCTGTTTTAAGAGAACATCAAGGGAGCCCTTCAGAAATGTCATATTTTAACACTTCCCAGTGGGCTCCCTTTGGTCAGAGCCCCTCAAGCTGGTCTCGTCCTCTGCGGCAGCCTCGGTATAGTGCTGCCCAGCAGTAACTGAGGGTCAGCATTAGCAGGACTCACCCCAGCCAGGGGAACACCCAACATGGACGCCTTCAGGTTCCTTCTGTAGGAAAATGCAGGCACCATTTTAGAGAGATTTGTAACAAATAGAGCATAACAAAAGGAGTTTCTGCTTATTTGAAGTGGAATGTTTATTCTCTAATTATTTCGTTTAATGGAGGATTTTAAAATAAAGCGTGTTGGCCAGTCGTGGTGGCTCATGCCTGTAATCCTAGCACTTTGGGAGGTTGAGGTGGGCAGATTGCTTGAGCTCACGAGTTCAAGACTAGCCTGGCCAACATGGCAAAACCCCTTCTCTACAAAAAAATAAAAAATTAACCATCCATGGTGGTACATTCTCATAATCCCAGTTGCTTGAGAGGCTGAGGTGAGAGGATTGCTTGAGCCCAGGAGGTCAAGGCTGCAGTGAACTTACATCATGCCCCTGCACCCCTGCCTGGGCTACAGTGAGAACCTGAAAAAAATGCAAAATAAAATAAAGTAAAATGAAATAAAACATGTTTTACCATAAAACAATATTCATCAATATCCACTTGGAAGAGAAGAGGAATGTAGGGGAAAATACTCTTAGTCTCAAAAGCAAGCCCTTTAAACGGTGGGTGCTTACTTTCCACCTCCTCTATTCCATATGGTTTAAGAACTGCAGGTGCAGCCTCCATGAGCACCTGCCTTCTTGACTCTCATTACAGCGTGCTCTTTCTAACGATGGGACAGTTGGACATCACGTGGGGCAGAGTCTACCTTTCCTTAAGAGGGGAGTTGCTTTTGTTCTTGCTGTACATGAGATGGCTGTGAACGCTGAGGGCCAGCCTTTATGTAGCAGCCTGGCAGCCTTCATCTCCCAGCTGTCTCCAGCAGAGCCCAGCTAGCCCCACAGGCAGATTCCTCCGGGCCTTGGCCTTTCCTTCCAGCCTGGGCAGAGAGATGGAAGCAGCTGGAGTGTTTAGCTCCCTGCGCAGCCGACCAGCCTCGCTGCTGGCCCAGGTGCTGGGCGGGCTTCTGTGCCTGTCCGGTCCTCCACAGCCTGCCTTTCCCCCAGCCCCAGTGCCTGGCTTGTGGCCCGAGGACTGAACTGTCATCGTGTCCCCAGAGGCTGCCCCCTGGCTGGGTTTTCTGCCTCTGCCCTTGGTGCTGGGCCCCCAAGCTCTGTTGCTTTGCAGAGATTGGAGCTCTGTTCCATGCCTGTTGTGGGTTTACTGTGTCCCCTCTCAAAGGACAGTCAATGCCTATAACCCTGTATCTGGGAATGTGACCTTATTTGGAAATAAATGTCACAGGTGTCATTAGGGTGACATCTTAATGCAGTAAGATGAGCCCTAATCTAACATGCTGGCCACCCTCATAAGAAAGGGCTCCCTCGGAGACAAGCGTGCACAGAGGGAGACGGTCGGGACACAGAGATAATGTCATGGATAGTGGAGGTGGAAGCTGGAGGCACCTACCAGTCCAGGCGCCGAGGCCGCCGGCAGCACCAGTGCTGGGAGAGGAGGAGGGACCCTCCCTGGACCCCCAGCAGGAGCCCAGCCTTGTGCACACCTGGAACTTGTGCACACCTGTGGGGCAGAGGGTCCAGGCGTTCACACCCAGGGATCAGCTTGTGTTAGGGGTAGGACCACATAGCAGTGGGGACAGAGTGATCAGAGGTGCTGCCTGCTACTCTTTTCCTCCCAAAGGGACATGCCCAGGCCCTGGGAAGCGGGTACCTCCCCAAGGCTGCCCCACCTCCCCTGGGAGCAGAGTCCACATCTAGACTGGTCCTCAGTGCTTTGGTCCAGGAACGTGGAAAGAAGCAGGAAGAAGCAAGGCCAGGCCACTGAGGTGGGCTGGGCAGGTAAGAGATCACTGGCCTGGGGACACACCTGTACCAGAGCAGACGGGGCGGGGTGAGGGGGTGGCCTGCAGCCGGGTGTCCTGGGCCTCGGGGGCAGAGGGCACCGGCAGTTTGGTGATGACGACCTGAACCTGAGGGGAATGGTTTTATTTTGGGGAAGCGTTTCTCTTTCTTGCTGGGGAAGGATTAATGTTGCAGCGGGTGAGAGGTAACCACAGAGTGAGAGCAGAGGGCCCAGGGCAGCCGCCATACCTGGAGCCTGAGCATCGGGGCTCCCTAGGACCTGGCTGAGTGACAGCCAACAGAGCCCCTGCCATCCTGTCACCGGGTGGGGGTGGTACCTGGCGGTGCCTGGGGGCGTCCCTAGGGACCCTCACCTCAGGCGGCACGCTGACTTCTTGGGGTGATCACAGGTATAGATCCTACAGCGGATGATCCAAGGTCCCCCGTGTGCATGAAGTCCCTGGGCTATCCTGACTGAGACATAATGGAAGGGAAATGAGTGTGTTGTCGTTTTCCAAAAACACCTTATGTCGAGATGCTATCACCAAAAAGAACATTCCTCACGCTAAGTACAGGAAGCCAGGAGCTCTGCCGAAGGCATCTGCAGCTGCCCTGCGCTCTGCACGGTGTGGGTGGCGTGAGATGCTGGGCTGAGCAGACTCCGGATCCCTGGATGGGTGCAGGGAAGGAGGGGTGGTGCCCCCAGCCCAGCCCAGCCCAGCCCAGGTCCTCCCTTCCTGGGAGGCGAAGGGACCCTCCATCCGTCCCTTCTCTCTGCTGCCCTCCCTCACTCTCCCCTGGCACCACCTGCTCCCCGCCCTCCCCAGCCCAGCACCTTCCTGAGGCGCTCATTCTCCCCAGCACCCAGGGGCTCACCCAGCACCCACTGTCTCCGGGATTTGACAGAATGGAAGTCCATGGGTGGGCATTACTGTTCACAGACCTGTTTAGTCAAGGCAGGGTAGTGGGACTGGAATGAGCAAGGTGAATTAAATGGATTCCCAGATAGGATGCTGCTTTAAAAAGATGCATTTTTCAATGCAGGGTCATGTACGTAGTTTCCATGTTCAGCAGGTACTTTTCACAATGGTGATGTTGTTGTTTTGGAAACTGTGGATTTTTCTTTTTAAATACATAAATAAACTATGCTCCTTGCTGGGAAAAAAAATGAAGAAAAAAAAAATACCAGAAAACACTTCTCCTGAATCCATCTTTAGGCGATGACTTTGCTTTTTGAAAGCACAAATGCTTTGCATTGTGAAAGTTTCCTCTTTGCTCCTAAAGGAAAGCAGCCTGGTGGATCCGGCTTGGTCTCCGCAGGAGCTCGGTCCGCACCCCGCCGGTGCTCCGGGAGCCGGGACGCATGCACTTGCACGCAGAGAGAGGGAAGCTGCAGTTCGAATTAAACAGACCGTATTTGTAAAGTGGTTTGAAGATGAAAAGCCCCGTAGAAGTTATGGTTGTCATTACCATGAATAATGGATGCGCCCAGGCGGCCAAATGGAACATTGATGCCGGGAGTCGAAGCCCCGCACATCTTTCAGGTGCAATTATCTGTGGCCTGGCTTCAGCGGTGTGCCTCGCGATGGGATCCCTCCACCTTGCCAGGGTAGGAAGTTAGGCCTCAAAGATTTCTCAGCACAGAGAGCAGGAGAGCTCCTCAGGAGGCAGGGCTCGGGGTCGGCCTCCCTCTTTCTTCTCCCCGTTGCGTTGTCGCCTCCAGACAGGAACCCCGGCCACGGCAGCCCCTGGCCCCCCAGACACAGGGCACGCTCCCCCTGCAGGAGGTCCGCCTGGTGGGTCTCCACGTCGCTGCGTCCTCCGCTGACTCCTCCGGGCATCCGCTTTCCACATAAGCCCTGGGGGAAGGAACCTGGGGACAGGGCTGTTTGCTCCTGGTGAGAACCTGGACAAGCCCATGGGGGAAGCTGGGGAAACAGCGGGCTCAGGGCAACCGAGCACGCGCCCAGCTCCAGGAGCACAGGCAGGATGCAGACCCAGCTCCTGCGGAAACCAAGCCGGGTCCACCAGGCTGCTTTCCTTTAGGAGGAAAGACGAACTTTCACAACGCAAGGCATTTGTATTTTCAAAAATCAAAGTCATCACCTAAAGATGGATTCGGTAGAGGTGTTTTCATATATATATGTATATATTTTTTCATTTTTTCCCATTGGATCAACTGGCTGAAATAACCAGCCGCTTCTTGAGCTCACAGGGACTTGAGGTGGGGTGATAGGCACTGAGCGGTGTCTGCAAACTGAGGGTCTCAGCAGTGCTGGGACCAGGGAAGGCAGGGGCCAGGGCAGGGGAGCCTTGGGACAGGCCAGATTTTCCGTAGTCACTAGTTTATACCATCGCCTCTGGACGGGACGTTCTTTACTTTCTAAAACTCAGCCCAGTGAAGGCGCGTTTTTATTGCGCCTTTTTTTTTTTTTTTTTTTTTTTTTCCTGATAGATTCTTGGTCTGTCCCCAGGCTGGAGTGCTGTGGCACCATCTCGGCTCACTGCTACCTCTGACTCCTGGGTTCAAGCGATTCCCTTGTCTCAGCTTCCTGAGTAGCTGGGATTACAGATACCCACCACCACGCCCAGCTAATTTTTTGTATTTTTAGTAGAGACGGGGTTTCACCATGTTGACCAGGATGGTCTTGATCTCCTGACCTCAAGATCCACCTGCCTCGGCCTCCCAAAGTGCTGCGATTACAGGCATGAGCCACTGCGCCTGGCCTTTATTGTGCTTTTTGCCTGAGGACAGTGAGCGCTGGGTAGGATGAGCCAGAGGAGGATTCCTAAGACAGTCTGAGGCCTCTTCTTGGCTCATGCGTTGGGAACTTTGAACACAAGGAGGGCACAAGCAGAGGCGGAGGTGTCAGGTGGCCTCAGGGATGGCCACGGGTTTCACTGTAATTATTTGAGAAGAATTAATCTCTCCAGGGAAAGCCTTATCCAAGGGCTTTACACAGACGGGGTTCTGTAGGTATTAGCTGAACAATGACATTTTGCCCAAAGCCTTCTTTCTGTGAATTGCAGACATGTGGATGTTTATACTTTTCTGCTGGAAGGTGGGAGTGTGGAAACAGTTAAAATAACCTAACCTGTAGGAACGACATTGAACTCATGATTTATACCCTGATGCTTGGCACTGTCCCTACCATAATTCTAGAGTCGGTTTATCAGATGATTCAGAGAGCCCAGATCCTTGAGTGAAACCTGCTTGCTGCAGGTAAACATCAGGGCAAGTAACGACCGCTGCGCCCGTTATCCAGAGTGAGATTTTGTCATGTGAACTCCAGTGTTTCTCAGCCCTTCATTCGACCCACCTGGAAGTGAGTGAAGTTGAGTCACATTCCAAACTTCCCAGCCACAAACAGGAACTTGCCTTCTCAAACGACTGCTTCAGCCAGAGGAGGTCCCCAGTAAGGAGAAAGGAGGGTGTCTGGGTGGCTATGAAGCAGCAAACTTCACACCCACCAGGGCCCGTGTGCATCCTGAGGGCAGCCGTGGTCTTGCTGTTGAGGCAGATCATTTGTGTGTATGGATGAGGGCCTCAGTCATGCGACGCCTCCAGTTCTTCTCATTAGGGAAGTGGGCTTCGAAGAGCCTCAAAACCCTTCTCAAGAAACAGAATGCCGGTGGCCAGGGAACACCGGACAGTGTGGGCTCTCACTCCCTGCACTTTGGGGGTCCTATGAGGGACACTCGGAAGGTCTTGTTGCAGTCACAAGACCAGCAGGTGTCAAACAGCAATTGGAACCCAGCCTCCTGCTCCCTGGCTCAAGGCACTGCCGAAGTTCGTGTCTCTGGGCTGAAAGTGGAGGAAATAAACACACAAAGAAGGTGTCCCACAGGAAAGTGGGGGCAGCAGAAACAGGTGCCCTGAGGGTCATGGTAGATCCCGGAATGGCAGAAGGGGTGACCCAGGTGCCGGCACCGATCAACTCCATCCATCCTTACACCCACCTGCATGCAACCCAGGGCATCACTCATGTTTTACAGATGCAGAAGCCAGGGTGAAGAGGGCTCATTAATGCTTGAGTCACATCCCTTGTGAGAGGCAGCACAGAGGCTCAGAATCGGCACCCCATCCCACTCCCTGGGCAGGGAACTCAGCCAAGAGGTGCCAAGTCGGGTCCAGCCAGAGGGACACACACTGCTCTCTGGCTTCTCCTAAGTTTTGGGGTTCCAAGAACCATGGCAGGCAGGTCCCTGTGAAGATTGCACGCCCTCTCCTACCCTGCACCCCTCTGCATCCTCGGTGGTGGGCAGCATGCAGACTGTGCAATGAAAACGCTGTAGGTTTAGGCCAGGCACGGTGGTTCATGCCTGTAATCCCAGCACTTTGGCAGGCCGAGGCAGGCGGATCCTGAGGACAGGAGTTCGAGACCATCCTGGCCAACATGGTGAAACCCCAGCTCTACTAAAAATACCAAAAAAAAAAAAAAAAAAAGCTGAATGTGGTGGCACGGAGGTTGTAGTGAGCCGAGATCCTGCCACTGCACTCCAGCCTGGCCACAGAGTGAGACTCTGTCTCAAAAAAAGAAAAAAAGAAAACACTGCAGGTTTCTAGTCCAGTGTAACTGTGACAGGCAGCACGGCCCTGTTCACAGACTCACAATGCATATTTGCGTGGTAAAGCTCAGAAGAATCTTGCAGAAAGAGTCCTGCTTAGATCATGTTCAATGCAGCATTTCTCTGCGTTTCAAGGAAGAGCTATTTGTGGACCATAGAACCACAAGTGTTAAGGATATCCAGGGGTCCTGGCTGACAACATAGACGTTGGAATCAGACAGACCTTTGCGTAAATCTTGCTTCTGCTGTGCAATTTGAACAAGGTCTTCAACCCCTCTGGGTCTCAGGTTTCTCATGCACAAAATGCAGATGATAAAATCCATCTTTTGCTGTTGCTGAGGATTAAATAATAGGTGTAAGACCCTTGGCATGGAGCTTTGCACATAGTAAATACTTAACAAATACTGTCTGTTCTTCTTCATGTTCTTTATTGTTCATATCAATAGGATTGATAACTAAATGGAAAAGTCCACATTTGAAAGTCAGGGTCATTTTATTCTCGTTCAGCCTCTATCTGGGATGTTTGGAAGTGGTCTCGGTGACTTTCAAAGACAGTTTGGAATTAACAACCATCTCTCCTTGCCCAGGTACTTGGCTTCAATTTAAGCAATGAAGTCAGAATTAATAAGAAATGGCAGCACCTTCTTCCTCTGAGTATTAACAGTTTTGAGAAAATGGTTGAACTATTCTTGCATTTAATAATTAGATGGGACACGCTCATTTATATTTCAAGGAAACTCCAAGTCCTCGGTCCATAATTAAGATAATAGCACTGTGAGACCCAGAGGTATGATTGAAGAGTCCATGCAAAGGTGCCTGGCCGGGCAGGGCTCTGCTGCCCAGGAAGCCTCTGCTCCTCCACGCCCTGGAACAGCCTGTAATTAGCGCCTGATTTATTTCTCCTCACTCTCATTTCCAGCCTAATAGATTTCACTAGTTATTAGTGTCAGCCATCTTTCCAGCCAGCTGAGGTTGGATGTGTCATTTTGCTTTTGTGTTCATGGTGATGCCTGAAAGTTGAAGTCTTCATGATTGGAGAAGTTTAGAGGAGGAGTCTGTCTCCCCAGCCCTTGCGGACAGTCTGCTGACCAGTACCATGGCGACTGCTGGCCTGTGCTATGGATTAGAATAATGCTAGCAGCTGTTGGAAAGAACACAAACCTCCAAATTCCAGTGGCTTGACACCATGGGAACTTACCTATTGCTTGTGTCAGTGCACGATGCGGGTGTCTCCGCAGTGGGAAGCTGAGCCGCCTGTGGCATTCAGAGATCCCATCCCCTTCCTTGCTATGGCTGTGTGGTGGTGTAGAGCAGGGGAGAGCCCCTTCTGAGCCATGCAGCTGGCAGCACTGCACACCACTGTGCTCATTCCCCTTTGTTAGTCCCTTCTAGCATGGCCATAAATAAATACCTGAGACTGGGTAACTTACAAGGAAAAGAAGTTTGATTGGCTCGCGGTCCCAGGCTGTAAAGGAAGCAACGTGGTTTCTGCCTCCGGAGAGGCCTCAAGGAACTTCTGATCATGGCAGAAGGTGAAGTGGGAGCAGGCGCCTTACATGGCAGGAGCAGGGGCAGGAGAGACACCGGAGGTGCCACACACTTTAAACGGCCAGATCTCAGGAGAGCTCACTCACGGCTGGGAGATCAGCACCGAAGGGATGGCACTAAACCACTCGAGAGAAACCGACCTGGGATCCAGTCACTCCCACCAGGCCCCGCCTCCAACACTGGGGTCACAACTCCACATGAGATTGGGGCGGGGACATAGATCCAAACCGTGTCACAGCTGCCGGCACACGCCCCACAGGGCGGGGGGTCTGGAAAACCCGGGGTAGCAGCCACTTCTGCAGCTACAGGTCCAGTGGGAGGGGCGTGGCTTTGGGTGGCCACCGCCGTGTCCGGTGCCCTCTGCCAGGCACCTGGCCAGAGCCTTCGTGCTCAGGTTCTTCTTGCTTCCCTCCTCTGCCTGCACCTGGGCTGCTCTGTCCTCAAGGACACCCCCTCCTTGCCTGCCACACTGCCCACACTCACCTCCGTTAGCATTCCAGGTCACCAGGCTTCTGATGGGCTCTGTGTTATCATATTAACCAGAAGGGAAGAGTTAGGAAGAATTTGCCTTTCTGACCAGCATTGTTTTACTCCCTCTTCAGTGTGAAATGCCTAGAACTGACCTCTGAGGAGAAGCACCAAGGCTGAAGTGTGGGGCGGAGGAGGCAGAAAATAGGACCCTGTCCAGCTGTTGGGAAATGCGGGTGGACTCCCGGGGTAGAGACAGCATGTGGCCCTGGGGCTGTGGGTGAGGGCAGAGGGACAGGACCCCAGCTGTGTCTGATGGTCCATAGCCCTGGCAAGACCAAATGCAGCCACACCTTGCTTCTTCGTTTGGAAGCTCGGAGATACTGGGAAGTTAGCCCACTCATTCTTCTAAGTATTGGTGACAGAGAAAAGCCAAGTACAGACAGAAATGAAGGAAGGGGGTTTAACAAGAAAACTCTTATGGAGTGAAGACTGAAACGTAAGAGCTGAAAGTATAAAACGGTTACAGGAAAACAGGGAAAAAGGTTTATGACACTGGGCTTGGCAATAATTTCTTGGATATCACACCAAAAAGGCAGGCAACACAAGAAAAAATAGATAAATTTGAACCCACAGGATGGCAGAAAGTATTTGCAAATATGTATTTGATGAGGGGCAAATATCCAAGATATGTAAAGAACTCTGGGACTCAACAACAGCAACAAAAACAAACAAAGAACTGGATTAAAAATGGGCAGAGCTTGAACAGGCATTTCTCAACACCAACAAAAAATATAAATGGCCAATAAACTCAAGATGTTAATATCACCAGTTATTGGAGAAACGCAACTCAAAACCACAGCGGGCTGCCACTCACATCTATGAAGATGGCTGTGATCGAAACACCGGAGAATAACAAGAGTTGATAAGGTTTGAGGAGAGACTGGAAACTTCATGCATTGCTGGTGAGAATATAAAAGGGTTCCTCAAACGGTAAACACAGAATCACCATTTGATACAGTAATTCCAGTTGGGGGTATAAACCCAGAAGAAGTGAAAGCAGGGTCTCTAACACACCCGCGTGCATGGCAGCATTGTTCACAATAGCCAAACGTGGAAATAACCTATGTGTCCACCCATTGAGGAGTGGACACACAGAATGTCACACACACACACACACACACACACACACACGAATATTATTCACCCTTAAAAAGGAAGAGGATTCTGACCCAGGCTACAACATGCATGAACCTTGAGGACATTACTCTAAATGCAATAAGCCGGTCACAAAAGGGCAAATGCTGTGAGAGTCCATGTGTAAGAGGTCCCGAGAGTAGTCAAATGCAGAGAGACAGGTGGAAGAATAGTAGTTACCAGGGATGGTGGGAGGGGAAAGAGGAGTTCTTGCTTAGTGGGTGCAGAGTTTCATTTTGGGGTGACAGAAAATTTCTGGAGAGGGATGGTGGTGAGGATAGCACGACAGTGTGATGTACTTAGTGCCACTGTGATGGACATTCAAAAACGGGGGACATGGTCAGTTTGATGTTACCTACTGCATGTTCTACCACATACAAAAAAGAAATAATTGCTTCCTGATTTTAAAGCAACGCATGTTCATTGTATAATCTTGACAAAAGACAGAAAGATGAAAAGGAAGAATAAACACCCATGATCCCAGCACCCAAGAAAATCACCATGAATATTTTGAAATATTATCTTCTAATAGCTGTTTATTCAGGTATGTATTAAATATACATATAGCATTTGTTTTGCATAGTTTAGATTACATACATCATTGTATTTTGAACTCTTTTTATTTTCTTTATATTTATGTGTCTGATAAAAGGTTTTACCCCAGGTCATTAAAACCACTTTTAATTTAAAAAATATGTAAAATGCCACTTTTCTTACTTAGAAATAAGATGCTTTCACTGTAGAAAAGTTAGGAAATTAAAATTAAAACAATCAAAAAAGATGAAAAACTTATCCGTGACTAAGAAACACATTTGTAACCTTGCCGTCTATCCTTCTGGGTTTATGGCACATTCTAGGAATTCTCTTTGTAAATGAGGTCATCTTGCAAGGTTGTTTTGTAATTTAGTTTTATCACTCACATTTTCATGTTATCAAGTGTTCTATGCCACTGTAACGTCCTTCTAGTACTTAGTTACACGTGTGATCATTTATTTATCCTGCTTCCTATTGTAGCATATTTCCCATGTCTCACTATTGTTAAGATGCTACAATGAACATCCTTGTCAATGTAACTGTTCCTGTTTCTTTAGGATCTATGGATACATTTCTAGAAAAGGAACCGCTGAGCCATTGTCTGCGAACACTGTAAGTATTTTT
The DNA here is from genome assembly GCF_000951045.1 of Mandrillus leucophaeus. Classification (NCBI taxonomy): domain Eukaryota; kingdom Metazoa; phylum Chordata; class Mammalia; order Primates; family Cercopithecidae; genus Mandrillus; species Mandrillus leucophaeus. The sequence goes on from NW_012101299.1 coordinate 2,945,507, forward strand.
CATATATCCTCAGTTGGCCTCCAGACTGAACAATTTATACTTCCAGTTGCACTTTCTGGGGGTGCTTGTTTCTCCCCTCCTTCCCAACACTGGTGTTTTATATTTTTAAAATTCTCTCCCTGGGCGCGGTGGCTCATGCCCGTAATCCCAGCACTTTGGGAGGCCGAGGCGGGCAGATCACAAGGGCAGGAGTTCAAGACCAGCCTGGCCAACATGGTGAAACCCCGTCTCTACTAAAAATACAAAAAAATTAGCTGGGCGTGGTGGCGCATGCCTGTAATCCCAGCTACTCGGGAGGTTGAGGCAGGAGAATCACTTGAACCCAGGAGGCGGAGGTTGCAGTGAGCCGACATCACACCACTGCACTCCAGCCTGGCGACAGAGCGAGACTCCGTCTCAAAAAAAAAAAAAAAAAAAAAAAAAATCTCTGCCAACTTGGTAAGTGCACATAGCTCCCTGTGGCTACATAACATTTCATTGTATCAGGAAATTACAATCACTTAACTCTTCTGACATACTCAGACATTTAGGGCAAAATATACAAAAATAGTGAACATTTCCTACACGCGGGCTCCACAGTGGCTGCGGCTGAGTCCCCTTGGTTTTCCGGGGCACCCCGCTGTCCGTCCTTGGTGTGGGTGAGGACACCCTGTCGGTGTGCTGGCTCAGGGGTGAGGCTGAGTGGGGCTCCCAGTTCTGCTGCCCTCTGGCTGGCCTCAGTCTCCTTGTCAGCAAAACAGGGATGAGAGCACCGGGCTTGTAGCTGTAGCCATCAAGCGACAGTGTGCGCTTGGGGTCTGCCTCACAAAATGTTCTGGGGGCTGATGGGCCCAGGATGCCCCTGCAGGCTTTTTGCTCTGATTGGGACTTCAGATACTAAGTCCTATGGGGTGCAGAGGGGTTGAGAGGGCTGTGGTGGGTGAGGAAGCGTTCAGCAGGAGGCTGCTGTCATGTAGACCTGGGACTGGGCAGCCGAATGCCCCCACTCAGTTTTGGGTCTTTTACCTCCAGACGTTCCTGTTTCCCTCTGTCTCCTCCCCCCTTGATATGCATTTAAAATGGGTTTCTTGGCCGGGCATGGAGGCTCACGCCTGTAATCCCAGCACTTTGGGAGGCCAAGGCTGGTGAAGCACTTGAGGTCAGGAGTTCGAGACCAGCCTGACCAACATGGTGATATTTTCTACTGAAAATATAAAATCACTGGGCATGGTGGCGGGTGCCTGTAATCCCAACTGCTTGGGAGGCTGAGGCAGGAGAATCGCTTGAACCTGGGAGGCAGAGGTTGCAGTGAGCTGAGATCACACCACTGCACTCCAGCCTGGGCAACAACAGCAGAACTCCGTCTCAAAAATAAACAAATAAACAAACAAACAAACAAACAACGGGTTTCTCCCCGGGGTTCTCCTGATGGCCGATCCCTCACACCCTTCCCTTTACGCCCTTCCATACTTGCGGGCCAGGCCTGGCTGAAGGCCACTTGGCACCCCCCTTTCCATAAAAAAGTGTGTGCCAGCTGTGCCTCCCACAGAGGCAGAGGCATTTCCAGCTCCTTCACCTGTCGAAGAAGAGAACCTTACGTCATAGAGAAAGTGCTTTGAACAGGAGCCTCCGAAATTTTGTTTTAATAAGAAAAAGAAATCGCATGGCCTGGACACAGCGTGAACTGACTCAGGCAGAGGCACTGAGGGGACCAGAGGCCCCTCACCCGCACAGACGGTGGGAGTGTGGAGGGGTACCTGGAAGCAGCCTGTGAGGTGCAACAAAAGAAGGAGGCTCGGGGAAAAGCAGCGCCTGAATCCCACCAGAGGATGGGAGAAAGCCAGGGTGAGAAACCAAGCCTCCAACTCCAGTGCCGCCGGCCTGGCCCCATGCCGAATCCACGGCTTGCAGAGGGGAGGAAAAAACTCCTTAAAGGCAACAACATCCTTCACTCTGTAAGACTCACTTGGCGTCAGAATTGTGCTGCCAACGAGATCTGCACGGGTGCTCCCTGGAGCCCTCCCCTCACCCACCCAGGGCTCACCCTCAAAACCTGTCCGCCGTGAACCTGGGCTCCCCAAATGCCTCTGGAGAGGGAGAGGGGACTCTCTGCAGCATCACACGGGAGAGCAGGTGGATGAGCACCTCGTGTGTGACAGCCGCAGGCCCCTGGCTTCTGAAGGTTTGCAGGGGTCATGTTGGAGGGCGCCCTAGCATGTAACCGAGAACCATGGGCCCAAGTGATACTGGACAAGGAATTGCACCACAGCCCACACCTGGCACGGTGTCAGTCCTTGAGAAACAAACAAAAACCCAACTTACCGAGGATGTTCAGGAGGTACTATGGCATTTGCCCAATGTCCTGGAGGCTGAGAGCTAGAGAGGTCCAGAGACCAGGGTAGAGGCCTTGGGAAAGGTCTGAATATATGAATGGATAGATGAATGAATGAATGAATGAATGAAGCAAGCAAGGAAGGAGAGGGTCTCACCAAGTCTTTTCACCCCTTCCCTAGGATTGCATCTCTTTGGGAATCTTTTTGGGGGCCACTCTGCCCCTGAACCCCCAGGAAAATCTCTCACCTTTGAGGGGGCCCATGGCAATCCAGTGAGCCCTGTGTTGCCTGGGAACCCCCTCTTCTCAGAGCTGCTGCCCCCATCCTGGTCTGGAGTTTCCCCATCAGCACTCCAGTGCCTCTGGGCTCTCATGGATGGGAAATCCCAGCGTGCCAGGCTCTTTGAAGTGGGAGCCCCACCAGGCCTGCAGGGCTCCCTGCCTCAGCTTCAAAGGCTGCAGAGAGAAAGATGCAGCCACTTGGGACAGCAGGGACGCAGGCTGGTAGCAGGTGGAGAAAGGGGCTGGGGAGGAGAGAGCTCCTAATGCCTTCCCCAAGTCCTGAAGCAAGGGGGCCACAGAGGACTGTGTCCTCACTTCTCACCAAGCCTTGGAGAACCTCTGCCCACCCATCCATTCACTCATCCACCTATCACTCCACCCACTCATCCACCACACATCTATCCCTGCATCCATCCATCCATCCATCCATCCATCCATCCACCCACCCACCCACCCATCCATCCCTCCAACCCTCTATCCCATCATTCTTCCACCCATCTATCCCTCCATTCACACATCCATCCTTCCATCCACCCAACCA
>NW_012101299.1:2948980-3026954 GCF_000951045.1 Mandrillus leucophaeus
TCCTTCCATCCACCCAACCATCCACCCATCTATCCCTCCATCCACCCATCCATTTACCCATCTATCCCTCATCCACCTATCCATTCCTCCATCTACCCATTCATCTCTCCATCCACCCCTTCATCCACCCATCCATCCACCCATCTATGCCTCTATCTACCCATATATTACTCCATCCACCTTTTTGTCTCTCCATCCATTCCTATATCCCTCCATCTGCCCATCTATCCCTCCATCAACCCATCCACCTACCTACTCATCCATCCACCCATCCATCCACCCACCCATCCACCCACCTGTCCATCCACAGGGACTTGTCGAACACCACTGGTGAGGCAGGCACTGAATAGAAGGACTCTGGCCAAACTGTACATCCCACTGCCCCCTCCAGCCTCACAAGCCCAGTGTACAACCTTGGTCACACTGTCACCTGCCCGGTAAAGCTGCCCAGCCCATCTCCCTGTCCTGGGTCAGAGCACTACTCAGGACTGGTGCCAGACAGGGGGCCATGTTTAGGGGGTGTTTGCCTCCAGCAGGTCAAGTGCTTGATCTCAGCTTCAGTTTTCTCCCTGGGAAGTATGAATGATGCCTGCCCTTCAGGATGCCTGGGGCAGGCAGGGAGGCTGAGCCTCCGCCCCATTCTCACAGAGCCCACATCCAAATATCAGCCACGTGGCTATCCAGCCTTGAGACGCACCTTTCTGCTCATCATTTTCTCTTCTCTTGGTGTCAGAACTATTTCTCACATCAGTGGGGAGATCAGTGATGAGCACACAGGGTTGGACCCATTCACTAGTGGGCATCTTACTGGCCTCCCTCTGACACAAAGAGATCCGGCATCTTCCTTTTGTGTCCTCTACAGCACTGCTTTTAAAACTGTGGGTTGCAAACCATTGGTGGGTTTTTAAATCAATTTATCAGGTCATGACCAGCACTTACATGAAAAATGAAATAGAATAATAAAAATAGAAAATACCAGAAGACATCTCATGGATAGGGGTAAATACTTGTGGATAGGGGTGGACGCTCATGGATAGGGGTGGACACTCATGAATGGGGTGGACATTCATGAATAGGAGTGGACACTCACGGATAGGAGTGGACCATCACGGATAGAAGTAGACACAGATGGGGTGCACACTCACAGATGGGGTAGACACTTACGGATGGGGTAGACACTCATGGATGGGGTGGACACTCATGGATAAGGTAGACATCGCACGTAGGGGTGGACCCTTATGGATGGGGTGGACACTCATGGATAGGGGTAGACATCATGGATGGGGTGGACACTCATGGATGGGGTAGACATCATGGATGGGGTGAACACTCATGGATGAGGTGGACACTCATGGATTGGGTGGATACGTATGGATGGGGTGGACGTTAGTGAATAGGAGTGGACACTCACGGATAGGAGTGGACCCTCATGGATAGAATTAGACACTCACAGATGGGGTAGACACTCACAGATGGGGTGGACACTCACAGATGGGGTGGACACTCATGGATATAAGTGGACACTCATGGATGAGGTAGACATTGTGCATAGGGGTGGACCCTTATGGATGGGGTAGACATCGTGCATAGGGGTGGACACTTATGGATGGGGTGGACACTCATGGATAGGGGTAGACATCATGGATAGGATAGACATCATGGATGGGGTAGACATCGTGGATGGGGTGGACACTCATGGATGGGGTGTACACTCATGGATAGAGGTAGACATCATGGATGGGGTGGACACTCATGGATAGGGGTAGACATCATGGATGGGGTGGACACTGATGGATGGGGTGGACACTCATAGGTAGGGGTAAAGGTCATGGATGGGGCAGACACTCGTGGATGGGGTGGACACTCATGGATATGGGTGGACACTTATGGATGGGGTGGACACGCATGGATAAGGGTAGACATTTATGGACAAGTGTAGACATCATGGATAGGGATAGACACTCATGGAGTAGGGATAGGAGTTGATAGAACACTTGTGTGCACATGTGCTGAGGGCTGTAAAATGAGTTCTTACAGCTTGATACAGTCATAAGACTTGGACAAACACTCCCCACTAACAGCGAAGGCTGTCACTTGTCATTTGTTCAGAAAATGTTTATGAACACTGATATTTAAAGATAGTTAAAGATGAACTATCCTTAACATATGTCTGAATAATTAGACAGCTCATCGGGATTTGGAGCCAAGCTTCCTGCATAGATGGTGTGTTTTCATCCATCCATCCATCTATCCATCCATCCATCCATCCATCCATCCATCCATCCACCCACCCACCCAGCCATCCATCCATCCACTCATCCATCCATCCATCCATCCATCCATCCATCCATCCACCCACCCACCCATTCATCCTTCCACCCATCCATCCACCCACTCAGCCATCTATTCAACACCTTTTGTGAACATGCTGGTGGGAAGGCAATGGGTTGTTTACCTTCACTGTTTCAAAGGAAGAAAAGGAAAAAAAATCCTTTCTTGCAAGTTCTGTGACCAAGACCCCTAGAGCACCATCTCCAACTCACACGGCAGTATTTTTGGTAGTAGATATAAATTATGTTCTCTTACTTTTTTTTTTTTTTCCTGAGATGGAGTCTCCTCTGTCACCTAGGCTGGAGTGCAATGGTGCGATCTTGGCTCACTGCAACCTCTGCCTCCCGGGTTGAAGCGATTCTCCTTCCTCAGCCTCCCGAGTAGCTGGGACTACGGGTGGGTGCCACCATGCCCAGCTAATTTTTGTATTTTTAGTAGAAACGGGGTTTCACCATGTTGGCCAGGCTGGTCTCAAACTCCTGACCTTGTAATCTGCCCGCCTCAGCCTCCTGAAGTGCTGGGATTATAGGTGTGAGCCACCTTGCCCGGCCCACGTTCTCTTACTTTTAAGAACAAATCCTAATGTTCTGTTGTTCCCTACCTAGCTCATTTTTGGAGATGTGGCTTAAGTTATTCTATCTTCAAGGCTTCCTTCTGGATTACTCCAATTCATGATATATATTTTTTCTTTTCTCTTAATCCTTCAGTTCAGAGGAAATAGCAGAGATTATTTTCTAAATATTTTTTATTTAAGATGAAGAAAGTCTTGGAAGTATTTATTTATCAGTGCCCTGATTTTTATCCAAGACAAGTTTAATGTCTGACAATATAAGGTTTTTTGATTTTGAGCATTCAGTATCTACGTTTGCACGATGAAGTTTGAGCAGTGTGTGTTTTAACGCACGCTGCGTGTTTCCCAGTTACATATTTGCTAGGCTAATGTGAGTACCCAACTTAGGAAAGATGAAAGAAATTTACTTAAAATCTGGCTCTTAACACATTATTCAGTAAAAATGTTCCCTTGAGCTGGAGTGTTGGGTAAAGGGCACCATTGGAAATGCCGTCTCTACATCGACTTACGGGAAATAACTCGAGGACGGTGACCTGTGGCAGAGATGAGGGCCCGTCCCCACCTGTGTCAATGTGGCCTTTCTGGCCGGTTGTGGTAGCCATGCCCCAGTTCCTGCCTCCAGGATTGGTGGGACCCCCTCTTCCAGCCTAGAAGTCCATGCGCTCAACCTTCTTTCAGCAGCCCAAAGGTCACAGCATCCAGGTCATGCCCCAGGCCCCCTTCCCTCCTACCCTCACTTCACAGAGCCAGAGACACCCTTTGCACCCACGCCTCCTTCAGACATTGCTGCTGCTTCCCCAGTGAGTGGTCTGCTTGGGCCACAGGGATGGCCAGAGGCAGCTTTGGAGCTGCCCCGCAGCTGCAGTTACCTGTGTGGAGCCAGGCAGGACAGGGCTCCCTGCTTTCTGCGTCTCCTTTCCTGACACAGCCATTGGTCATCACATCCTGGACATAACAGAGAGAGAAGTTTGCCCTAAGACCAAAAGCAAGGATTTCCGTGTGCTGGCCAAGGGTGGGTGGCGACTCTCAGCAGCAGCAGTTTCTAGTCCCTCTAAAAGCCGCTGTTTTCTGGAAACACCTGAGATGTCGATTCTAGTGTCCATGCTGCTCACAGTCTGGTCTCTGAATATCCCCTTCTCCTGCGGGAATGCCACCCTGGCCCCTTTAGCTTTGCGGGAACGCACTGCAAGACCTCTTCAGTTCTTTCTGCGTGTCAAAGTTTTACTTTAAATAAGTCCACAGTGGTGCTTGCCCCACTCCCACAGTAAAACCTTCCTTAACTGAGAGTCAGGGTAACCCGCATCCATTCACCACGCCAGCCCAGTCTCTGACGTCAAGGTTATTATTTTCCTCCTGTGTGAAGACTTGCTTGTCAGTTATAAGAAAATATTAATTAAGTCAGGCATCTCCGCTTGCGGGTGTCTCTAATTACTGACACAGAAGACATCCCTTAAAGTTGGGCAAATGGACAACCCTTCCAGAGTGTGTATCAAACATGACTTACCAATGGCTTCCCGGGTCTGAGGGCCTTAGGGTCGCCAGATCACTTGGTACAGTGGGAGTGCACGAGGCTCAGTCTACCAACTTAACTTTACAGGAAACGTGGCAGAGTGTTACTGCCTATGGTTCACCTTGATTTTGGATTGAAGTCCCCATAAGAGCCAACACTTCCTTAGAGCTCACTTCGTGCCAGGCTGAGGCATCACAGATAAAGAGGAGACTAATGTTACCACCATCTTACAAGTGGGGAAACTGAGGCATGCATGCTGAAGTGAGTGGGGCAGGGTTACCCAGCTTGCAGGCATCAGAGCCAGGAGCACAGTCCACACACAGGATGGCATGCTTTTCACCATGTTGCTGTTAGAGCCTCTGGGCTGGTAGAGAATTTAACTCTGGCCTTACTGGCACCGAAGTCTTAGATGGAATCAAGAGGCATGGGGGTGGGGTGAGGACACCAGGGTGCAGGTGGCTGTTCCGTTTTGTCAGGCTCAGCAGCTCTGCCGTCCTGGGTGGTGCCGGGGCTGGGGGCTCCCTGGGCTTCCCCTGTGCTGAGATTCACACTCACCCGACCTCCTCGTCCACCAGGACTTGCTACCTGCCCTCCTCCCCCAGGCTCCGGGGCAGCCAAGTGGATCGGTCACTGAAGAGCCGGGGGACCTCTCCAATACAAGGCTCCACTTCCCCAGATTTGGGAAATGGTGAGGAGACAGGGAAAGTGAGGTAACCAAAAACTGAAAATAAGTTAGTATTTCAAAATATTATGCAAAGCATAAATAGAAAAACCCTTGAAGCTGCCAGATGAATACTTTGCGGGTTGATTCTTCAGCATCGATGCCTTCTTTTCCCTGTAGTGACTCCCCAGTTTTGCCTTGAGAAGGCCTAGGGGGCACTGACCACATTCCCACTCCCAAGGGAGAACTGCAGATCCCAATGGTGGAGGCTCCATTCACCTGCCCCCGGCCACTGTGATTGTCTCGGGAAGAGAGAGCTATGGCAAGGGGCCTTCTGGGAAGAAAGCTTCTCAGCTTCTGTAGGAGAGACCCCCTTTCCTCTCTCTGTGCACCGTGAGGACCAAGAAGCGGGGGTGGTGCTGCTCTGGGGAGCGCTGAGAGCCGTGAGGAGTCTCCGTGTGGAGCCTGAAGAAGACCCTGTATCCAAGAAGGCCCTGGAGCTGAGTATCAGAGTTTGAGCAGCGAGTCCAGCCTAGCAGAAGCCAGCGTTGACCAGAGACTTTTCAATGGTGCAAAATGGCAAACGCTTTAGACTCGGGGATCTGTTCCTTGCGGCACCAGAAGTTGCAACAGGTTCACCTGGATTCCAGCTCTAGCTGGACTTGGTAATTGCTAAAGTGCCAGCTCTAAAGTCTGTGATTCCGTGGAAATCCCTTTCAAGCCCGAACTCTGTTTTTTATGGGCCTCTTGTCCAAACACTTTGACTTGTGAACTCTGTTTCTGTCAAGTTGACACTTGGGCTTGGCCACCCATTCATGAGCCAGATGAAAGCAGCTAAATGCTGGAAAAATCAAAGGTTTCTACCTCTCTGTGAAATCATTGTGAAGCATATAAAAAAAAATTAGGAAAGTCAAAACCCAACCAGAGCAAACCCAACTAAACAACCTACATGTCTGCAAAACCGAGGTGTGGCCTACTTTTCCACTGGAAAATAAAAACAATTTTAATGGACTCTTGAGATGACGATGAACCAGGTTTTATGTTGCGTTGTGTCCAGTTCTCTATGTCTGATTCTTTGTTTTTGCCTCATTTCTTCTGCAAGCATCGATTTCTGTTTTATATGTGTGTGGCTATCACCCTAATGTATTCCTGGTATTAAAAATGGGAACATCTTGGACCTTTCTTCAGGGAGGAGAGTGCCCTTATGGCATTGAATACTGAGGAGCTTTCCCTTCCTCCCCACATACACCCTTTCTCCTCCTCTCTCTCTCTCATTTTTTTTTTTGAGACGGAGTCTCACTTTGTTGCCCAGGCGGCAGTGCAGAGGCACTATCTCAGCTCAGTGCAACCTCCACCTCCCGGGTTCAAGTAATTCTTCTGCCTCAGCTTTCCAAGTAGCTGGGGCTATAGGCATCTACCACCACGCCAAGCTAATTTTTGCATTTTTAGTAGAGACGGGGTTTTACCGTGTTGGCCAGGATGGTCTCCATCTCTTGACCTTGTGATCCGCCCGCCTTGGCCTCCCAAGTGCTGGGATTACAGGTGTGAGCCACTGCACCTGGCCCTTTCCTCCTCTTAAGGAAGTGAAATCTTACCGGTTCCTCAGGGCGGCAGCCTAAGCTCCTGCTGACTTGGACAGTCACTTCGTTTCATTTCTGCCATTGCTCATGACGAGTTAGCACAAGGGCTGCCTGAGAAATGCCTCATGGTTCAGATGCCGTCTTGTGTTCTCATTCCTTCTTGGCTTTCAGTGTTTCTGGGGCCACTCTGTGCCTGGTGCTGTGCTGGCCACGGGGGTGGTGGGACTCTTGGGACCCTCCTGTTTGGTTCCTTGCCAGTGCCCAGAGTCATGTGGAGAAAGCCAAACCCCTTGCTGGCACCTGTGGAGTGGGGGACATTGGTTCTTGGGAGCACAAAGCAGGAAGGGCTGTAGAAGAGGCAAACCAACAGGCCAGCAGTGATTCGTGCCATTCACAATCCGTGCCAGCATCGCCCAACTTAGTTGAAGGCCCAGCACAGACACATGACGGCTATGTTCAGTTATCTCCTGCTCAGGCAGGCGGACGCCTCCGTCTCAGTCCCTGCCATCAATCAGCCTCTAAGGGAACCAAGTGACCCTTGCAGAGACTCCTCATTTCCACATTTTTCTACATTTCCCACTCCTAATTGATAAAATAAAGAGATTGCTAAGTAGAAAGCAGGTTCTACGTATTTTGTGCAATCCAGCAACATTTTTCTTTCAAACGAGTTCAAGTCTATCTTGGCAAAAGGTGAAAGGAAGCGTCAATAATTCAAGCTAGTGATGTTTTTCTTTCCTTATTAAATCAGTTAAAATTATCTTTGTTCTTCCCAGACAGGCTCTGAAGGGCCTATTAAGGCATCTGTGGCATGGATCACTCACCTGGCACTCTCAGAGATAATTAAAATGCTGTAATCTTATAACATCTTGGAGTAGGAAGGGGCCTTACAGAACTTGGGGAATTTGGTTCAGGCTTTTGATACCAGCGATGTCAGAAACCCAGGGGTGGGGAGGTCCCAGGGTTGTCAGAGGCCACAAGCTGTCAGAGCTGGAACCAGATGCGTGAGGCCACCCCGCCCACAGAGGTTCTCCGCAGGCTCCCACACCCTTGCACAACACAGCCACGCGGGGTGAAGAAGGCTCTGGAATTCCCCTGCTTGGAATCTCCCAACCCTATCCATCCTTCAGTGCCCAGCTCAGGTCCCCATCGCCACAGTCTTCCTCGTGGGCTGTCCCGGAACTGTGACTCCCATGGCCATCCCTTCCATTAGGGATACTCCCAGCACAGTGGCAGCTGCTGCCGTCCACACCACCGGCTGTTCCACTGCTCTCAGCTCACTTCATCCTTCCCTCAACTCGGAGAGGCAGCTGTGGTTATGCTCACTTGACAGATGAGGAAACTGAGGCACACAGAGGTTCAGCCAGCCGAGCCGTGTGGCATCATTGGTAGGTGGGAGAGTCACAGAGAGGACCCTTGTCTGGACTTTAGGCTGACACTGAACTGCGGGTGATGCCCGCTTGTCCCCGTCAAGCCACACATCTGCCCTGGTGTCTGTGAGCTGGTTCATCTTCCATGAAACCAAGTGTTCTCTGGAGGTGTGGGGGTGCCTGTTTCCTATCCACCCCCTGTCCTCAGCAGAGAATGCAGGTGGTCCCTGACTTGCCATGGTCCAACTTGCAATCTCTCGACTTTCCGATGGCATGAAAGTGGCACTCATTCAGGGAAAGCCGTACTTGGAGCACCCATCCAACCCTTCTGTTTTTTACTTTCAGTATGGTGTTCAAGAAGTTCCTTGAGACAGTCATCACTTTATCATAAAATACGGTCTGGGTTAGGCCATTCTGCCTGACTGTAGACTAGTACGAGTGTTCTGAGCATGCATTCAAGATAGGCGAGGCTGAGCTGCGATGTTTCGTAGGTTAGGTGTGTTACGTGCATTTCGACTGATGATATTTTCAGTATATATTGGGTTTATTGGGACGTAGCCCCATGGCAAGTGGAAGAGCGTCTGTATTTGTGCACTGACTTGCTCTGTCAAATTGCTACAGTGTTTCCTCCCTCCAGGCAGCAGCGGGCAGACAGGGCTCCAGGACAGCTAAGGTCTGTGGTTTAAAACTTTCAGACAAAACCACCAAAAGGTGCGGTCCCGAGGACTCACGCTACTCCCCGGTCCTCCCTACACCTGTCACCCACCGACACTGCCGACCTTGTCCCGGGCTTACTTTGGATCATCACCTGAGATTCTGCTTCTCTGATCTTCATGTCAGATGCCCTCAAATTAGGTTCTAGGAAGAGCCAGTGCTAGGAGCAGCCGTCATGACATGCAGAGCGCACGGATGCATGTGCACAGTTGTGTGCATGTGTCTCTGTGTGATGCATGTGTGTATGCATATATGTGTGTACATGCATATGTCTCGGTGCATACGTATGTGTATGTGTCTCTGTGTGCACACATGTGTATGTGTGTCTCTGTGCACGTGTGTATGTGTGTCTCTGTCTCTGTGTGCACGTGTGTATGTGTGTCTCTGTGTGTGCACGTGTGTATGTGTGTCTCCGTGTCTGTGTGCACACACGTGTATATGTGTGTGTCTGTGTGTCTGTGTGTGCACATGTGTGTATGTGTCTCTGTGTCTGTGTGCACACACGTGTGTATGTGTGTCTCTGTGTGTCTGTGTGTGCACGTGTGTGTATGTGTGTCACTGTGTGTCTGTGTGTGCACACGTGTGTATATGTGCCTCTGTGTGCACACGTGTGTGTGTGAGTCTCTGTGTGTCTCTGTGTGCACATGTGTATGTGTCTCTCTCTTTGTGTGTGTAAGTGTGTGTGTGTGTGTCTCTGTGTGTGCACACGTGTATAAATGTTTATGTGTGCATGTGTGCTGGGCATGCATCTGTGTGAGTGTGTGTGTCTGCTGTGCATGTGTGTTTGGGGGTTATAGGGTGGGCACAGGGAGTGGCTGTGGCAGCTGCTTTTAATCTGTGGCTCCGGGACACTCTTGCTTGCTCTGGGATGAGTAGGGGTCTCCTATGGCTCCCTGACTGTGGACATGAGACCTGTTCCCACTTCCCACTCCCACCGCATGTGAAAACATCCTGATGACAGGGTCCTCCCGGCCCACAGTGCTTGTTCAGAGACCGCTGCGGGGGCAGAGTGCAGAGGGGTGTGGTGGGAAGTGTACCGGTGGCCTCTGGAGCTGGACCATGCACGGTCTTTTACTGCAGGAAGAACGTGATCCCCAGGGTTCACTTTCCTGGGCCAGAAGCATGTGGCTGACACATGCTGAGCTCTCTGTGCCAGGACACCTGCCCTCTTGCCCCACCAGGTCTCACTGGAATCCCCACATGCCCTCTGTCCCGCCCCACACAGGCCCTCTCCTAGATCTGATGACCCTGGCCCTGCCTTTCCAGCTTGGTCTTCCAGAGTTAAGTCTGGGTGGCTGTGTCCTCATTGCCTCCCGGCTCCCCTGATGCTGAGGTGGCTGCCAGGCCTGTGGTCTGGCTGGACAGGACGTCCTCAGCTCCAGGACACTCGACTCTCCATACCTGGGCTTCCTGGGCTGGTCCTTCCCAGCCTCCCCTTTCCAAGCTGCCTTCCTGGTGCCTCCCTCCTGGGCACATCCTAGGGCACATCTGCTCTACACAGCCATCCCTCCTGGGTCAGCCTCTTCCCTCCCCACTCTGTGTGGCCAGAGCCCATCTGCCGGTGTGGCACCTCGTACTTGGACGATTTGTGAACTTGCATCCAGACAAAAAGACCTGTCTTTTGCACACTTGGGGGGCAGCGCTTTCTTGGGCTAAGCCATGACCCCAACTCCCCCTGCTCCTGCAGTGGCCGGTAAGTGCTTGTGTTTTCTGTGGGCTCTGGATGGCCATTCAGCGGGAGGACCCTCAAAACAGTGGTGCTCTGGATGGGGCTGGCCACCTGTGTGCCGGGGGCTCAGCTCAAGGGTCCCCTGCCCTGGGGGCTTGAGACGTCTCTGTGGTTCTCTCTTCTGCTCAGGAGGCACCTCCAGGTGCACGGAACAGACTTATTTGAGAATGGAACAGAGTACGTTCCACCACATCTGCCTTCCCTGATCCCTCCTTGCAGAATTCAAATCCCCAAATCCCCACACAGGCGACCCAGTTTCAGGGCTGACATCCTGTGCTATTTTCCCCACGTAAAGACGGATGAGTTCTTTGCCCCTTGGAATTGATGATAATAGGGTTTTGCTGTACATATTCATAATTCTCTGGGCAAGTCATTCGGCCATATGGATTTTATAGAGCAGCGTTTCTCAGACTTTAATGTGCACGGGCTTCACCTGGGAATTTTGTTTAAATGGAAATTCGGATTCAGTAGGGGTGGGATGGGGCCTGAGATTCTGCATTTCTGACGAGCTCCCAGGTCCGGGACGATACTCGACAGAGAAGGTCAGACCGTGGCAGACACGAAGGATCACAGATGCCTTTCTCCTCGATTGTTCAGCATGATCTCTCTTGTCCTCCAAAAACGACAGTGTGTCAAAAAGTGAGGGCATGAGACGGGTCTTTCCAGACCGGCTGCTGCCTTTGTCAGGAGTCCCTCAGACGCAGGAGGCAGAAGCCTCACTCCGCTTTCTTAAGGGCAGGAAGGAATGTCTCGAGGCCTTGAGAAGTTCATGGGGAGACGGCCGCAGGTGCATCTGGTTCCAGACGTTCAACCAATGTTTCCGGAGTTCCATGCGTCTACTTGGCCTTCCTCTGTTTGTCTTTGTTCTCAGGTAGGCATTCCGTCTTGATGGTAGGAAATAATGGCCAGGCTTAGATGGGTCGAACCGAGAGTGGTCTCAAAGGGGAAAGAGAGAGATCGCCTCTCACCGAGTCATGCATATTCATCCCCGGAAAAGACTTCACGTGTCGCCTCTCAGCCAGCCCTCTGCGCCGGGCCCGTGAGCTCTCCTGGCTGCGGTGCCCACCTCTGGGCCCTACCAGATGATGAGAACTTGGAGAGAGGCTGTTACCAGGCGGGAGAGATGGCGGACAGCAAAACTTCTGCTCAGACCGTGAACTCTGCTTACCTTTCCACCGCACTGCTCCGAGGGCCAGTGCTGGGTGCCCAGTACGCCTGAGCAATAACCATTGCTCCCAGATCACCCAGTTCATAGTGACACCCCTCTTACCTGGTCCACCAGTGCGTCTCCTTCTTGGCTGAGCGTTGGAGTCACCCGAGTGGCTTTTCAAACAATGCCCAAGACTCACCTAGAAAATCTGCCGGCAGCCCGGGCATAAGCATCTATTTTTAAAACTCTCCACCTTCAAAAAGTGCAGCCAAGATGAAAATCCTCAATGGAAACAAGGCTTGACGTGCTAGGTGATAAAGAATTTTAAAATTACAGGGCTCCAAGGAGTCTCAGAACCCGTCTAGTTTTCGCCCTTTCATTTTACGGGTAAAGTAACTGACCTAAAGTCTCAGAGTTGGTGTGGAGTGCAGAATGCAAGCCACCTGATTTCCAGCCCTGTGTTCTTTTTATAACAGCTGATTTTGCACATGTCAAAAAGGAGGCTGACATCACAGAGCAACACAGCCAGGGGCTCAGAAAGCTCCCTGGCACATCTGAAAAGGAAGAGAAAATACTTTGAAAATATTAAAGGTTATTACCAGATGTCCAATGAATGTCAGGGAAATAACTTCAAGTTTTTCAACACACTGGGACTCATTTAATTTATTTAAATGTCTTTGTTAGCTGGAGGAATTCTTAAGACTGTCCTCCTTGTCATTTTATTCCACGATTAATCACCTGCAAGCTAACTTAACCTGGAAATAACTGCAAAATGTGTGATACTGCAACCGATCAGAGTTCAAGACACTTGGTTCTTAACAGTTTGTGTAGGATCAAAGATATGGCTGCTGTCCAAAAGAGCTGGGATGCTCACATCAAAGTTCAGATCCAACCCCTTTCAACCTTGCTCCTTCTCTTCAGCACTTAGATTTAAGTTCTTGTTGAAAACTTTTAAGTAGAGCTGTGTGTGTGTGTGTGTGTGTGTGTGTGTGTGTGAATTGCAGCCTTAGCCCAAACCAACTCCTTCATGTCATGAACTGGAGAGTGGACGTGATTTCCGGGCTGAGCCAGCTCTTGTCTGTCAGGTTGAGCGAGGTGAATGTGCTGAGCCATCCTAGGAGGGTCTTTTTCATGAGTGTCCCAGGTGCCGTTCAGTCCCTGCGGATCCTTAGGCTCATAGCTGCCTCGTTATGGAAAACACTCGTGGCCGAGCGAACGCTGACCACCCGGCCTCCAGTGTGAACAAGGCTGAGACCCGACTGGCTTTCTCATCGGGAAAAAAACAGCATTGGATTCATTTCTCCATCTCTCTCATGTGTGATGCTTTCCACCCACTGGGTTAAGTTTCTCACTGCCTTCATTTTTCTTTCTCCTCTCCCCTCGCCCTCCCCTTTCTGTGTGAGTTTCGAAAGGCAAATGTCTGGCGGGAGTTGATAAAGGAATTGCTTTTACTTGTTTCAGGTGCTGACGGCACAGTGAGGTTTGTTATGCTGGAAGCTTAAACCAACAAAAGCCAGGGAGGACTGGACGCTGTCTGAAAGTGAGGACAGGAATTGCTAATTGCTCATAATATCCTGTGTCTACCAAGAGCAACAGATACTCGACTTCTTTTTAAAACTGTCTAAAGTTAACTTACTCACAGAATACCAGCCATAAATACTTTCATGTCTGACTCACTTAAGCTAGAGTTGTAACTTCACATTACCATGTGCCTTTACATTATTGAAGTTTAAAGGAATTCCTTTCAAAACCCAATGTTTGGCTCACGATGAAAGGGAATCAAACAGCTTATTCTAAGTTACATTCAATAATTACATAAGTAACACTTTAAATACTAGATATGCAAATAGTGCACTATTCTTCCTGTAATTACTTTGTGTACACGGTTTGATGAAATCCCAAGATTGTAATACATGTTTATGGAGAAGATTAGTAAATATGCTTTCTTTCTGAATGGAAGAAGTGAACTAGGAATTGAAAGTGAACAAGACATTTGCAGTTGCTGTGAGTGGCTGCCTGGAGCCTGTTGGTGTGAGGAAGCCAGGAAGAGCCTCAGGGTGTGTTCCAGGCATGGCTGAAGCCAGGTGTCTCCTCTGTGCAGCCTCATCCAAACCACCCGAGAGTCCCAGGGTCCCTGGCTGTGCATGTGGCCCCTATGGAAAGATCGGTTCCATGTGGCTGGGCCGGAAATACCTCTATGGGTGTTTCAGAGATTTCAGTCCATGTCTCAATGTATTCTGGATAGAGCAGGGGTAACCTGTACATGAGCCAAGCTTCCTCACAGCTCCCCATCAATCTTTAAAGGAGGAAAAGGAGTGATTTGGGTTCAGATCATCTAGCTTCAGCCCTCCTCCCCAGAACGCGCTTTAAACAAGTTATTTTAGGTATAATTCATGCTTATTGTAAAAATAACCAAAGAGTTCACAAGCAGGCACAAAACTCTTGTTTTCCCTCCAGGTTTCCTAATCCCACATCCCAGAGAGAGCTTCTGTTGGCAGCTCTGAATGCATCCTTTCAGACAGCTGATCGGGTGTGAGAACGTGCATGCATGTGTGAGTACCCCCAGGTGCTCACGCCTCAGGTATCTGTTTTTTTAGTCATTTCACCCATTCCTGTGGACTTGCCTAATTTCGGCTTATTCAAGCTCTTCTCATCCCCCGAGGGATGTGTGGTGGTCCATTTGAGTGGGGTCATTCCATCCTCATCCTCATTCCACATGGTTGGGGTTACACTGACCGCATCCTGGAGGCCCAGCTCTGGACAATGAGAGAACTCTACCCCACTGGCCACAGGGTTTGGCCTAGGATGGGCCATAGGAGTCACGGAGACCAGAGAGAGCTCATTCACCCATCAGGAACATGTATTGGATGCCTAGTGTACGCCAGATGGTGCTCTGGGAACTCAGGGTCCAACGGGCAGGGGTTCATGCTCTTCTGGAGCGGACATTCTATTAGGGAGGGGGATAGGATGGATAATAAACTAATGCATCTTAAAAATGAGCAAATTATTTGGCTTCTTGGGAGGTGGTACGTGCTGTGGATAGAAAGAGAAGTAGAACACAGTTAGGTGGTTGCTGCAGTATCAAGTAGGGTGAGCAGCAGAGGCCTCATCGAGAAGAGGACATTCGAGTAAAGGTTTTCAGGAAGTGAAGGAGCTAACCAAGCTCTGGGGAAAGGGAACCACCAATGCCCCATGCAGAGGGCCTGGCATGCAGAGGGGCAGCGAGAGAGCCGGCACAGTCACTGCGGAGGGAGAACCAGGAAGGAGGTCAGAGGGCCAGGGAGGGAGATGCAGCTCACCTAGGTCCTTGCAAGCCCACGGCTTTTATGCAGAGTGAGCGGTGGACATGTGAGCAGAGGAGGGAATCGTGTAACTGAGGTCTTAAGAGCCACCTTGACTGTTGGTTTGAGAATAGACCACAGGAAGCAGTCTGTGCAGGAAGCAAAGATGGGGACAACTTGGGGAGGTCAACCCTGGCAGGGGATGAAGGCTAATGCCGGGGAGCTCACTGCAGAGATGGCAAGTTTGACTTGGAGTGTGTTTCAAAGGTAGATCCAGCAGGATCCCCCATGAGATGACCATTGGGAGCGATGGAGCTGCCATCATCTGAGGTGTGGTATGTGGATGTGCAGAGCAGGTTAGATGAGGTTCAGAGCACGAGTGGGGCTTTGGAGGTGTTGAGCGTGAACGCTCTGTTAGGTCACGTGGACAACTGGACATACACGTGTGGGGCTTTGAAAAGGATGACACTGGAGGTCCGAAATGGGGGCTGTGGCTGGCAAATGGCATTAAAGTCCACATGAAGTCACCAGTCTCACTGCAGGTGAATGCAGATGGCTGGTCCTGGGCCACTCCATGATTGGAAAAGGGATCCTCTCAAGCAGGGAGGGAGGAGGAGCTAGTAGGCCAGCGGCAGTGGCACTGAGTTGTGTCGAGGAGGCACCAGCTGTGTCCAGCGAGGCTGATGGGCTGTGATGACTGACGCTGGGAGGGGCACCCTGGATGGAGCTCAGCGATGGTCTTAGTGGAAGACGTCCCTGGGGTGTGATGACGTCAACAGCGTGACCAACTGTAGACAGTGTCTGTGGATTCTGCACTGTGCAAGATGAATGCAGCTAAGTTACTAGCTGCTTGATTTTTGGACAAGTTATATGGTAGTGCCTCAGTTTCCACATCTGCAGTATCCATGCCGCAGGGTTATTATGAGAATTGACCATGTGATGATGCACAGAGCAGAACAGGGCCCAGCAGGCACAAGCACTGCATAAACGTTCACCGTCACTATTACACCACCTCCCGCTTCTCTTTGCCACCAGCACATCCCAACTTGCATCAGTTGTACTATTGTTTTCAGCTGTTTGACTTGTTCCCATGATTGTATTATATGTAAATAACCATTCCTTGATTTGCCAACTTTGGTCAGCAAGAATCGACTCCTAGCCACAAGAAGGGAAGAAGGAAGAGCAGCTCCTTTCCTCCCACTTCTCCATGCAGCTTTGCTTCTCAGGGTCTGGTGGTTACATGAGGATTGTTGCTTCGTCACCTCTTACTACATTTACTTTCTGTCACGATATGTGTTTGACTATAAGACGTATTCAACAGTCAAAGGCAATAGAAAGCATTCTTAGGATGAAGATCATGTAAGGTTACTCATTTTGGGCACTTTTCTAAGCATCAAGATCTAATGACATTTTAAGAAATTTTTGTCTAGTCTTTCTTTGATTAAGTCACACTCCAGGGCGTCTGTGCCTCCAATGCCTTTGTTCCTCTTGGTTTCTTCCCCTTTTTAAAAACAACTCTCCCCTCCCCATTTTTTTTCACAAAAGTGAATTTTCTGAATTTTGAAAATGTCTATATTTATTCCTTACCTTTGTTTTTTGTTTGTTTGTTTTGAGAAAGAGTCTCGCTCAGTCACCTAGGCTGGAGTGCAGTGGCTCGATCTTGGTTGCTGCAGCCTCCACCTCCCGGGCTTAAGCGAGTCTCCTGCCTCAGCCTCCCGAGTAGCTGGGATTACAGGCACTCACCACCATGTCTGGCTACTTTTAGTAGAGATGAGGTTTCACCATGTTGGCCAGGCTGGTCTCGAACTCCTGACCTCAGGCAATCTGCCTGCCTCGGTCTCCCAGGTGTGAGTCATCGTGCCTGGCCTGAAGCTTTCTAAAGTTCTTTCTCATTCTGTGTCCTCTCTGCTTTCTATGCTGAGTTCCTCTTTCCTCATCTTGCTCCTTTCTCATGCTCTTGCTTTCACCAAATGCCTACTGACCTTGGTTTGGGATTCATAGTTGTGAGTGAAGGTGTCTGTGTTAGTCAGGGTTCTTCCGAGGCAGAACTAACAGGACGTATGTGTATATGAAAGGGAGTTCATCAGGGAGAACTGGCTCACACGATCACAAGGTGGAGTCTCACAATAGGCCGTGGTTCAGTCTGAGTCCCAAAGCCTCAAAAGTGCAAGTGTAGCCTTCAGTCTGTGGATGAAGGTCCGAGAGCCTCTGGCAAACCACTGGCGTAAGTCCAAGGCCACAGGCCAAAGAATCTGCAGTCTGATGTCCAAGGGCAAGAAGAGCGGAACGAAGCATCCAGCACGGGAGAAAGATGAAAGCCAGAAGACCCAGCAGGCCGGCTTCTCCCACCTCTTCTGCCTGCCTCATTCTGGCCATGCTGGATTGGTGCCCACCCACACCCAGGGTGGGTTGTCCTCTCCCAGTCCACCAACTCAAATGTCAGTCTTCACCGGCAACACCCTCCCAGACACAACCAGAAACAATCTTTTACCAGCCATCTAGGCATTCTTCAATCTAATCAAATTGACACCTAATATGCACCATCACAGAAGGGATGATCTCTTTCAACGTTGGGAGATACTTGGGGTGTATTTCGCAGTGGTCAGGGCCACTGCAAAGTCACCTCCTGTTGGATGGAAGGGGTGTATTTGCCTTCTCTGAAAGCAGGCGGGTGACTTCATTCCTAGGTGGGGCCGCCACCCCTTCCTTCCTCCAGTGGCCTTGAGTCTTGCAAGTTCTGCTCCGATTGTCCCTCCCAGGATCACTCCCCAGGGCAGACCTCATCCTTCCCTGTGGGAGCTGGCCCTTGAGTTCAACCTGAGAAAAACCAAGCTACTTCCAACTAAGTGATGGTGTTGCATCCAAGCTGTTCTGTGTGAGAGTCCTGCACAAAGGTTCTCGGCTGCCCTGCCCCTCATCCTGGTCTCGAGGTCCTTTCTTATCTCTATGTCTGGATCTCCTGGAGACTCCCTTCATCTCTAGAGTCCTTGCTCTGTGGTTTCCTCTGTTCTCTCCTTTCTTTTCAGGCTGGTTGCTCATCTTCCTATTTTCCAAGAATTTACCAAGAATTTCTTTTCTATCATGGTGCTCTTCTTGTTTCATTCAACATGAACTTTGGAAAAGAGGGAGGTGACGCAGGTGCTCCATTGGCTACCTTGAGACTAGAGGTCCTGCCCCTCCTTTGGAACCTGGAAGCCGGCAATAGCTCTCAGAAATATTCCTGTTCAAGCTGTGGGGGTGGGGAGTGGGATCGGGGTCATCGATGTTAGATGGCAGGTCCCAGATCCCCCAGCCCACAAATTACATTCAAGGCAAACCCAGGCAAATCCTTACCATGCTTGAGCCTCAGTTTATGAATGGACACGGGGGTCTCAGGATGCCTGACCTACAGGGGTGGGCAGGGCTGAGTCAGGCATTTTCTGGAGCACTCTCCAACTGTAAACTGCATGGCTGGTACTGTGCAGTTATCCGCAGAAAAGGGAAAGGCAGGTAAGGCCACAATGGATGTTAAACACTCACAGACTAAAAATGACTTAGGAGTGTGGCTGCCCGAGTCCCCAGTCACAGAAGTGTGGCCGTCTCTCAACATCACCATTTCCTTTCTGAATGTCTCAGAACTAAGCCTCAGCCCGAGCTGTCTCTCTTGTCTACAGGCTACAGGCAAGGGCACCCCCGGCATGTTTATTGCCTGCCACCAGCTTTCTGTGAAGGAAACGTTTCAGGGTTAATGAACCAAAACCTGGGTCCAGGCAGAATGAGGCTGGCCGGAGCTGTCCTGGGGCTTTTGTTAGTGGTTTGCCTTTCAGACCCTGGGGGCTGTATCCATGCCTCACGGCAGACAAAACAACATGGGATTGAAGGGCTGACTTCAGGGGCTGGGCGCGGTGGCTCACGCCTGTAATCCCAGCACTTTGGGAGGCCGAGACAGGCGGATCACGAGGTCAGGAGATTGAGACCATCCTGGCTAACACGGTGAAACCCTGTCTCTACTAAAAAAAAAAAAAATACAAAAACAAACAAACAAACAAAAAACTAGCTGGGCAAGGTGGCGGGCGCCTGTAGTCCCAGCTGCTCGGGAGACTGAGGCAGGAGAATGGTGTAAACCCGGGAGGCGGAGCTTGCAGTGAGCTGAGATCCGGCCACTGCACTCCAGCCCGGGCAACAGAGCGAGACTCTGTCTCAAAAAAAAAAAAAAAAAAGAAAGGCTGACTTCAGGAGACAGGTGCCTCAGACAAATCTTCAATACGTGGCCTCAGTAGGCTGCATTGAACTGTCCAGGCCCCGTGGACAGTTTGCGTTTTTCAGACCGGGGAAGGTGACTGTGCCATGGCACAAGGACGTGCAAATGGAGACAGCAGCACCACAGCAGTAACTTTCTGTGGGAATCAAGTCCTATAGGAACCCATGGGTCCCTAACTGAATGGGCACTGGTCTCTCACATGCACATACTAAAGAGACTCTGGGGTGTTGATCCTCTAGAGCTGATATTGCCTATCTGTCACTGATGGAATGTTGGGGTCCCCAGGATTCCTATGTTGAAACCCTGACCTCCCAAGTGATGATATTTGGAGACAGGGCATTGGGGAAGTAATCAGGGTTCTATGAGGACATGAGGCTGGGGCCCCCATCATGAGATCCATGTCCTATAAAGAAGGAAAAGAGAAACCAGAGCTCCCTCTCTCTCAGTCATGTGAGGACACAGCGAGAAGGTGGCTGTCTGCAGGCCAGGAAGAGAATCCTCACCAACAACTGAATCTGCTGTCACCTTCATTTTGGACTTGCAGTCTCCAGAGCTGTGAGAAATAACGTCTGTTGTCTAAGCCACATAGGTACTGGTGGTTGTTATAGCAGCCTGGGGTAAGGCATTCTCCGTCCAGCAGGATTTCTAGGATGGTGGGTGTATTAGTCCATTCTCATACTGCTATGAAGAAATACCCGAGACTGGGTAATTTATAAAGAAAAGAGTTTAATTGACTCACAGTTCTGCATGGCTGGGGAGGCCTCAGGAAACTTACAATCATGGCAGAAGGCACCTCTTCACAGGGCAGCAGGAGAGAGAATGAATGCCAACAGGGGACATGCCAGACGCTTATAAAACCATCAGGTCTCATGAGAACTCACTCACTGTCATGAGAACAGCATGGGGAAAACCACCCCCATGATTCAATTACCTCCCACTGGGTCCTTCCCACGACATGTACAGATTATGGGGATTACAATTCAAGATGAGATTTGTGCAGTAGTCGCTGGCCACATGTGGACCTCAATCCCTTTGAATGTGGCTTGTGTGATGGAGAAATGAAAAGTTTTGATTTTATTTAGATTTTGATTAATATAAATACGAGTTTGGATAGTTACATGTGACTCATGGCTACTGTATGAGTGCAGGTCTAGAAAACTTTTAGTCAGCCAGCCTGGCTGCTGGCACAGAGGGCACACAGTGGATTTGAAACCTTGGAGGAGCCTTCCAGTCTACAAAAGTTCTTCCACTCGCCCGTCTAGAATCTCATTCTTATAGAGCCCTGCTCTCCCTCACACACCCTCCTGGGTGATGCAAATGGGAAGGACCATACATAAAACAATATCAGTAGTCAGCATAGTGTTGGGATCTGTAGTCAGATCTTGTCCCTTTCAGGCAGCGACCAAGAGGAGACCAGTGGGAGAATTGCGGGGGAGGGTCCTTCAGGAAGGCCCAGAGGTTGGAGCTTAGATCCTCCCTTCCCAGGAGGGAACAGCAGCCTCGCTGGAGCCCTGGGCAAGAGGCTCTGGGTGTCCTTGTGGACAGGGCCATGAGGCAAATGGGAGCTGGATGCAGGAAGGAGGCTGGACGCAGGGACGCAGAGCAGAACAGTTCCAGCTCTCAGCAGCTTTCCCGACACCCCAAGCCTGGTTTACAGAGAACATGGCTCAGCTGAATAAGCGAACACAAACCGATGCCAGTTTTTTAATGGACAGGCTTAGCCCTTGCAGTGGGACTTGCTGCTTCCTGGCGACCACTGAGTGCCTGAAGCCTCAGCCCAGGTGTCAGAGCAGGGAGGGGTGGGTCACTTGCTGAGGTCTCCGTGCAGCTGAAGCAAGGCCTGTAGAAAACATCCACAGCCACACTCACTCCTGTCCCAGCTCCTTTTTTAACTTGAGCAATTATTTTAGCATAAGTTAGAAAGAAGCTGCATTTTCACTTTGAATTTCCTTTGTATGGGGAAATCTCGCAAGTTCATTGCTTGTCTACTTAGCACGTTCCCAGCACTGTTCTGAGTGCTCTGCAAGTATTGAGTTCATTCCCCAAAATAAGTGCTCTTTCAGAGTCTTAACAAATAAATGTAAATACTTCCTTTGTGATCCATCACAGACATGTATGCAATTTGTATATCTGAATGTGATGCAGGTGTGACCTGAATGGTTTTCTCATCTACGGGTATATTTCAAGGCTATATTCCTACTGAGAAACCAAGTATTTGATCTGTACAATGGAGAAAATAGTTTTTTAAAGTAATTTTTGTTTCTTAAAAATAATCTCTTCTTTCATTCTTGAGATTTCCTGATGGTTGTGGTGCCAGAGAAGACACTAAACCCAGGACCTTTCCTGTCTGTCCCGTCCTGGGGTGTGGGGCCTGAGGGGCGTCCACGGCTGGGCTGAGTGTGTTTCTGCCTCCGGATCCATGGAGCGGCACCCCCTGCCTTTGCTCTCTTATGGAGCTGTGAGAATTAAAACGCCACTTGGAGGGAGCCCTGTGTAGAACTCGGAGTTGGAGGAGATGATGATGAAAGGGTGTTTATTTAAGTGGAATGAAAGGCATAGGCCTCTTAGGAGCCATTACGTCACCAGCTGTGGGCAATGTCAGGAATGAATGGCTTTTTCCTACCTGAATTTATCATCTTTGGGGTTGTTTTCTAGCTCCCTGCTGCACAGTTCTCCTCCCAACACCTTCATCTCCTCAACCCCCATTTCTGACCTTGCAGATTCCCTCCAGAGCAAGCTCGTCTAACTTGCGGCCCGCAGGCCACACGCGGCCCAGGATGACTTGAATGTGGCCCAACACAAATTAATAAACTTTCTTAAAACATTATCAGATTCTTTTGTGATTTTATTTTATTTTTATTTTATTATTTTATTTTATTTTATTTTTTTAGCTCATCAGCTATCATTAGCGTTCATGTATCTAATGTGTGGCCCCAGACAATTCTCCTTCTTCTTCCAGTGTGGCCCAGGGAAGCCAAAAGTTTGGACACCCCGCTCTAGATGTTCTTGGTTTCCTTTTCCTGGTAGAAACTTCCACTTCTGAGTCTCACTCCCTTCGCCTGCTGGTCTCCTCCAGAGAAGAAAGGCCCCTTCATATCACAGTCATGACTCGCAGTGGGGCCTTCTCCAGGCAACGTGGACTTTCCCTGTGGTCCTCAATCAGTGGGGGGAGTTTCAGCCCCAGTGGAGGCTAAAGGGAGTGGGAGATGCCTTTCCTCTTTCATTCGCAGCACAGTGGACGAGATGCTCAGTCCTATCTCAGCCTGCCCTTGCGCCCCCCTGGGAAGCGGAACACCTCCCGGCCATGCGGGGGCGCTCTCCCAGGTGCCACGCGATTCTTCCGGCTGCTCTGCCGGGACGCCGCCGTCTCAACTGCCCTGAGGGCTCCAGAGCGTCTCCTGTCCTAATCGTGGTCATCTCATGGAACCTCACAATTCTCCTACCTCTTTGAAATTGAGGAGCTCTGTGCTGGGTCAGACCCCGAGCTTCCTGCAGTGGCTGCTTCTTGCAGAAGGGCCAGCCCCAGGCTGGCGGCACGGGTGCTCGCGGGACTTGGCTCTTGGTACCTGCCTTGCTTGGACCATGCGTGCTTCTCTCCGCCACCTCGTCAAGACCCTCCCTTGAGACCTGGTCCTGTGTCCCCTCGTTCTGCGGGGCACTGGCCCGGCTCACGGGAGCTCCTGCATCCACGAACCCGTTCCCGGCGTGCAGACCCTCAGAAGGCTCTGTGCGTTCATGGGAGGCGCCCTCCCTGGTCCTGGCAGCACCCGGCCTTCTCCACACCCCTCTGATCTGCGAACGAGAGTGACTTCCTTCATGTCATTTCACACGTTCTCTCACGGAGTGATGCATTAGTCCTCTCTTCCCAAAACAGAAACTTTTTAGAGGAAAAAACTGCACTAATATAAACAGCCAGCGTTTACTGCATGGTTAGCACAGCACATGATCAGAATCATTCTAGGCGCTTTTTTTTTTTTTTTTTTTCAGATGGAGTCTTGCGTTGTCGCCCAGGCTGGAGTGCAGTGTTGCAATCTTGGCTAACTGTAACCTCTGCTTCCTGGGTTCAAGCAATTCTCTCCCTCAGCCTCCTGAGTAGCTGGGATTACAGGCGCCCACCATCACATCTGGCTAATTTTTGTATTTTTAGTAGAGACGAAGTTTCACCATCTTGGCCAGCCTGGTCTTGAACTCCTGACCTCGTGATCCACCCACCTCAGCCTCTCAATTTAGGCGCTTTACAATCTGATTTAATCCTCACAATGATCACACAACGCAGATTTTGTTATAATCCCATTTTACAGATGAGAAAATTGAGGCCTAGAGAGGCCAGCTAGCTTCCCAAGGCTGCACGGGTTGTGAGTGGTAGGAACTCACAGGACAGACATCAGAGCTGCCTCTCTCAATCCTTTCCCTGTCCTGGCAGTGGAAGTCTGTGTCCCATTCTCCTCCAGAGTCTGGAGTTCACAGTCATCAGGAATTGGGGAAAACTCTGAGAGAATGTGACAGAGTGCCCCAGTGCCAGCACAGGTTGAGGGGATCCAGCATCAGACTGACAGTGTTCAAACCCGGCTGCTCACCAGTGACCCGTGGTAAGCAGGGAGGTGGCGGGAATACCGTGGAACAAACGTGTCTTTTTCATAGGGTTCATCACCACTTGTCCCTGTCTGACCTGGCCTGTGGAATCGTATGCAGCAGGCCCTGTGAAATTAAGGTTACTCTACCCTATGGAGATCCAGCAAGAAAGACCTCAGATGTTTCTTCCTGAATTGGAAGTTTTTAGCAGGAGATCTGGCAGCCATTCTTGTCCAACTCTCTACACAACTAATTTATTAATACAACATGGGCTGCAGGTCCAGTTGATGTGGCTGTGGTTGCACCCTAGAGGACTTACTTTGAGGTTCATGCAGGAAATCCCGGCCGTGAAAGCACTGTGAAGTGCTGGAATGCTCCAGCAGTTTCAGTTGAGGGTCTATATGATCCAGGGGGGAGCTCATGGCCTGGAAGCTGGGAGACCCTCCCTCAGTCCTAACGTTGATGTGAATGTGCTCTGTGATTGTAGGCAAAACACTTCATTTTTCCAAGTCTTTCTGCTGAATGGGCTGATAGCTCTAGAATTGTACAACTTAATTCACTATATAATTATGGACACTTAAACCATATTTATTTAAATATATATTTATGATCCTTGTGTTTGGTTATTCTTGCGTTGCTATGAAGAAATACCTGAGGCTGAGTAATTTATAAAGAGAAGAGGTTTAACTGGCTCATGCACCTGCAGGCTGTATAAGCATGGCACAGGCATCTGCTTGGCTTCCGGTGAGGGCTCGAGAAGCTTTCAATTATGGCAGAAGGGGAAGCCAAAGGGGGAGCCGGCCTACCACATGGCAAGAGGGGGAGCAAGAGAGGGGTGTGCCACACACTTTTAAACAGCCAGATCTCTCAGGAAATCACCTATTATCCCAAGGACAGCACCAAGGGGATGGTGCTCAACCCTTCATGAGGGTCCCGCTCCCGTGATCCAATCAGCTCCCACCAGGCTCCCCTTCCAACACTGGTGATCGCATTTCAACATGAGATTTGGTGGGGACACATATCTAAACTATGTCAACCGTAATTTTTAAAAAAAATCTGTGCATTGCTGTAGCAGATGCTTTTAAAAGTTTGTCCACATTGACATTGAGAACACAAAGAAAGTACTTTGAAATGATTCGCATCACATGTTTCTTCCCTTCTGTCTTTTGTGGTTGTTAATTCAAGGCTCCTTAAACAATATCTGCATCATTTGAAACTTTAGTGAGTGTGGCAGAGTCTTGAACAGAGAACAGATCTATCCCAGACGTTTTCATCTATTCAGTCCTACTTCCAGTTGGCAAAATACAACTCTCGTCCTTCTGATATTTTCAAGAGAGTTCAGGAGAGCTTAAAACCAATGGCATTGTGGTGAAAAGCATTTTCCTTAATATACTGGTGTTGAGGTTTCAAACCCGTTTGGTTATAGTAGATTTTCACTGTTTAAAATGGTTTTAGCTCATGAATTTTTTTCATGCAAAATATAGCTGTCAAATATATACAATCCATAAAGTATGAAAACTGTGTGTATGGTCTCTGGAGGTGCAGAAAGGAAGTAAGATGTTCCTACCTCCATCCCACCCCCAGCATCACCTCTCTTGGGGCAGCCAGCCCCTCACAGTGGACTCGGTCCTTCTTCCTCTTTGCGCCAGACTTACTCTAGCGACTAGGAGTCCCCCGAGGACAAAAGTGACTGGCAGCCCAGACTCCCTGGCATCAAGGCACCTGAGAGGGGAAGGACATTGCTGACATGATTAAGTACCAGAGCCATGCTTTTCTGAGTAGGCTTTGTCTAGGAAGAGAGTGAATAGACGTCAAGGAGACAGGTGAGCTACGGATACCTGTGAGTTAAACCTGAGAATCTGAAGTGCATTTAAACAAACACAAGTATGTATGTTTTTGAAATTTAAGTTTGCAAATCCAGGGAATAATTGGAAGCTTGAACTAATACGTCTTTCTAAAAATCACTGAATTGAAACCAAAATAATTAAAACATCTGTGATCTAAATTGTACTTAGTATGAGTTCATCATCTTGCATTAGGCATGAGTGTTTGAAAGAGGTTAGGGAAGACAATCAAAGAGTGAGGGGTAGGTGTGTTCTACCCTGGGGGTCAGGGCAACCCTAAATTCTTCCTTTTTCTCCTCTTTAACCAGCGGAGGTGGAAGGTGAGGGGTGAATGTCCTCTCCACCCTAGGGCTCGCTGGGTGCCTAGTTCCAGGCCCCACTGGCCTGAGTGTGGGGTCTCTGCTCTAGCTGAACTTTTCTGCTGCAGGGTAAATTCTTGATCTTGATCATTCTTCTGTGAAGATGGAGACAGCCAGTTCATATTCATCTACGTTTGCACTGTGCGTGTTTTATGATAATACACGTCATTCTTTACCTGGCTCTGCTACTGGAAAGAAGTTCCAAACTCTGAAGTGAGCCTCTCCCAGCCCTGTCTGGGGGTTGTTTGCGAGGCCCTCCTGATTCTTCATAACGGTCTTCTAAAACAGAGAGGCCCAGGCTGGACCAGCGTTGACAGCAGCGGTGAGGTCGCTTTTGTTCCCCTGCATTCCAGGCTCCAGCAAGAAGATCCAATTACATTGTTTTTGTTTTGTTTTGAATAACAGAACTCTGAAACACACTTTTCTCAGCATCTATGATTATTCAGTTCTTTTTTTGGTCATTTTTTTGTGCCCTCCCCAGTCTCCCGTCGGGCTTGTCTCTGTGGGCTGTTTGTTTCCCTCTGGCCTGCAGCGTTGCCCATGGTGAAGACCCGGCTGAACCAAGAAGCCGTGGAATCATTAAGATATCAGAGTGCGGACCTGCCTTCTCGCCCACACTCAGGCTTCCCAGAGGCTCCCTGGATGGGCAGCCCCTGCTGGAATTCCTCCAGAGCCTGAAATGTTGGCCACTTTACAAAGCCGCGTTCTCCATCACTGGGCAGCTCTGCTCGTCCGACCGCCGTCTGCTCCCTGAACCTTCTCCCCATTCGTTCCAGGCCCACTCACAGCTTCTGACAAATGAGGATCCGGTACAGCAACCAGGCAAGCTGATTTGGGGCCAGTGCACACTCACGCTAGCATCCCTTATGATTCGCTTCCTAAGGACGCTCCCCTTCCTCAGACGAAAAGAGGTCAGCAGTGCAACACCTGATTTCCGAAAGTTAGTGCCAGGAAATGCAATCAAATTTGTTTCTATTTGAGAGGGGTGCTAGATGAAAGGAAGTGTGAATATCTCCCCTGGGGTCTGAGCTCTCCCTGCCCCTTCCCCGTGTGTGTGTGTGTGTGTGTGTGTGTGTGTGTCTGGATGGAGGAACCAGGGACGCCCCCCAGGTAAACTACAGAGCAGAAGACGCTTGAAACACAGCCCATTCCCACCCCCAGCCCCAGTATCGCCTCCCCCCACCCCAGCCCCACCCCCGGCATCGCCTTCCCTGGGGCAGCTGGCCCCTCACAGTGGATTTGGTCTTTCTTTCCTCCTTGTGTCAGACTTGCTCTAGCGACTAGGAGTCCCCCAAGGACAGAAGTGACTGGCAGCATGGACTCCCTGGCGTCGAAGCACCTGAGGTGGGAAGGACATTCAGCTCAAGCCCCTTCCCTTGGACGAGGACACGGGCCCAGCCAATCACCTGTCCACAGCCACACCAGCTTCCGAGCAACCCCACAAGGCCAGCCACAGCCTCTCCTCTTCCAGAAAATTCACATTTTAATCTGCAGCCATGAGAATAAGGATAGAATTTCCAGGAGAGTCTCAGTCCCTAAGGGAGGGGGACCCTCTGCCTGGGTGCCTCACCCTAGGAACTAGAGGTAGCAATGTAGGGACCCTTATCACAGGAATGAGGCTGTGCTCAGCAAAAGCTTTTACTTCAACTTTCAGGACACCAAGAAAATGTGAGAGTATAATTTCCCAGGCTTGCGATGGACTGTATTGATCCCCTCCAACAGATTAAAAAAGAAATTGTTTCTCTTCAGTTGAATATCAGTTTTTCTTGAAGCTATTAACTGTCCGTGGCCTGAATTTGAACTTTCTGTTTTTGACGAGTGTGAATGCTGCCAGTGAATAAATTAGATTCTCTGTGCTGTGCCCTCCTCTGCCCAAGTATGGTTTTGCAGGAGCCAAACATCGGGAACTTTCAGACATCTGTCCTTGAAAATGCAGCGCTGCGAAACCCAGAGAGAGGCTTGGCTGGTTTTTGGGCAGAGATAGAGTGCCTGCTTCAATTTGATCCCAGTCTCATCACTGAAGTGTATGTGCAGTTTTTGACATTTATTTGAAAGGAGAGAGACATTTTACACATTTTAGTTTTCGTGTAATATTCCAGACTATAATTATCCGTGACTGGCATTGGGATCTATTCACCCCAAGCAAAAATAGAGCACACAGATTCTCTCGTAGTGCACCTGACATTGTATCCCGGAGCTGCTTTCTCCTTGGAAGTAGAATAGGCTCTCAGTGATGTCAGAGGTGTTCGTGTCTGTCTGAAACAGATGTTGATGATGAATCATGTTTGGCAAGGATTATAGATGTTGTCGCAGGAAGAACCAAGTGCCAGGAGCAATTGTGCTGAAGGTGGAACCTGCTCCTGACAATACCCCAAGCCTACATCTCTCCAGTTTTGTGGTCATTTTTGTGGAGGGTGATTTTCTTATACGTCTTCCTAATGGATGCCTACAAAGGCAGGCTGAACCTGGGAGCAGCGCCCATTATTCTAGCAAACAATTTAGGGAAACAACACCTGGATAAATACTCGTCCACCTGGACCCTCCTTCTCTGCCTCCTCTCTGTTCCTGTTGTCCACAAGAGTGTGAGAGCCTAGATAGCAGGGACTGCACCCCCCTCTTTGTACACTGAGGGTAGTGCAGTGATGCGGGCCCTTTCAGAACATGTGTGCACTTGTCCTGCCTGGGACATGGAAATGGTGGGGGGGGTGGGGTGGGGTTAGGTCTTCCACAGACAGGTGTATAGCATTGATTTCACCTGAATGTCAGCGTTAGCCTCTCAAAACTTTTATGTTCTTGTTTGTTTGCTTATTTTTAAGGAGGTAGCATAGAAGAAGACAAAAATCCTGACCACTAGGATGGATCGATGCTTACTCTAGCTTTCAAAAGAGCAAAGGGAAGTTGCTGTGGTTGAGTGACTGTCAGTTGTGTTAGTTACTATCGGGATCCCGGCTGCATGCATGTCATCTTTCTTAATCCTTTAAACGACCCTAGGAGGCGGGGTTAGAATGGTTGTCTTGGGGCTGTAGACACTGAGGATTCCTAAAAAATTGAGTCAGTACTTGTTGGGGGCCTCCACGGCAGAGGCCTTGATTAGCATGAGTGCTTACACCCACCTGTGCCAAGGCGTGAGCCTGACAGAGACTGGAGAGAGGAGTACACCTTGTCTTCCTCCTTCTCCAATGCTCAGAGTTATCGTTCTTTTTCAGTCCTCGTCTTAGTGAGGGCCACAATTTCCAGCTGTCCTTTGCCCATCTCATCCCAGGACTGTTCACCGAGGACTCCTGCCCTCTGGGCCTCTGATGCCCTCCACCAACTCCCATCCCACCGGACTATAGAAACACCTGTCACCTTCCGGGCCCACACTTGAGCACTTCCAGCCTGGAGAGCCTTCCTGCCCCAGGTGGCCCCGTAGGTCAGGCACCCCTCCCGTGGGCCCCCGCAGCTCTCACCCCTATCCCAACACTGTGGCCTAGGAACTCCCTACCTGCTGGTCTGAGTCCTCCACCAGGCCAGCGATTCTCTACTGGAGGTGATTTTCCTCCCAAGGACATTGTGAAAGCCTGGAGACATTTTTGCTTGTTATGACGGGTGGTGCCACTGGCATTCAGTGTACAGAGGCCGAGAGCATTGCTAAACATCCTCCCATGCCCAGGATGGCTCCCAGGACAAAGGATTAACCACTCCAAAACATCAGTTGTGCTGAGGCTGAGAAAGTGGAGCTGCCCTGGACAGAGCCCATGGCTTGGATCCCTCTGTTCTTAATGATTCGTACATAGAAGTGCTCAGTAAATGTTTGCTGAATATTGTTGAATAAACCTCCTATTAACTTACAAGAGTGGAGGAAATTCACATTCATCATACCTTCCATCACATCATTTGATAGGCCTGATGTGTGAAATGTATTATCATCAAGCTAAACATCACCATGGAGGACTCTTCCCCGCTCCCCGGCGCGGCAGGAGCTCCATCTCTGTGGAGTGAACTATGTTCTATATTTAGACGAAACTCTGTAGCAGGAGGTTGTAACTATTAGCTGAAGCTGTCACTCTGTTTTATTTTATTTTTTCCCCCTGAATATGCCACTTGGACTGTGTACCCTGGTTAGGCAAACCACATTATTCTAAATTAACCACGCTTACTAAATGACCCTAACTTAAGAGCTACTTCATAGGGAACATTCTCATGACAACTTCCAGGGAATTCTTCTTCTATTGTTTGTTCAAAGAGACTTGAGTTAAGAAAAAAGAAAGCAGATTTAAATCAATACCAGTGAGGTCCCTTACGGTAAAATGGGAGGATTTCCAAGGACCAGAGACATCCAGCTGGGTGAACTCAGTGCAAGAGAGAAAGTGTGTGGATAGGGAAGATTCTTTTGAAACCAGCGAACAGTGACAATATAGAAAACAGTGCAATGTACATTTAGCTAAGGGGAGGGCTGGCAAGAACTGAGAAACCCACCTATGCAAGGAAAATGTATAGATAACCTGTTGGCCAACTGCCTTCATGCTACCGAAAAATTTTAAGGTTCTTTAACCTGTTATTTGATTTTATTAATTTTTTTAAATGGAGTATTTTATTTTTTCAGCTTTATTGAGGTATAATTGACAAAAATTGTATATATTCAAGGTATGCCATGTCATGTTTTGATATATGTATACATTGTGAAATGATTATCATAATCAAGTAATGAATATTTTCATTACTTCACGTAAGTACCTTTTTGTGTGTGTTGCGAGTACTTAGAAGCTATCCTCCTAGCAAATTTCAAGTATTCAATACTTTGTTGTTATTATTATTATTATTTTATGATTTTGAGTCAGAGTCTCGCTCTGTTGCCCAGGCTGGAGTGCAGTGGTGTGCTCTTTGCTCATTGCACCCTCTGCCCCCCGGGTTCAAGTGATTCTCCTGCCTCAGCCTACTGAGTAGCTGGGATTACAGGCACATGCCACCATGTCTGGCTAATTTTTTAATTTTTACTAGAGGTGGGGTTACACCATGTTGGCCAGGCTAGTCTTGAACTCCTGACCTCAATTGATCTGCCCGCATCAGCCTCCCAAAGTACTGGGATTATAGGCATGAGCCTCAATACATTATTTTTAATGACAGTCACTATGCTGTACATTAGGTCTTCAGAACTTTTTCATCTTATAAGGGCAAGTTGGCGCACTTTGACCGGTATCTCCCCACTCCCTGGCCCTTGGTAACCCCCCTTCTGCTCTCTGCTTCTGTGACTTTGCCTTTTTTAGATTCTACATATAAATGGAAATGAGACCATGCGGCACGCGTCTTTCTGTGTCTGGCTTATTTCACTTAGCCTACTGTCTTCCAGGTTCATCCACGATGTCCCAAATGACCGCTTTCCTTCCTTTTCTAAAGCTGAAGAGTACCCCATTGTGTATACGAGCCCCATTTCCTTTATCCAGCCATCCGCTGATGGACACTTCGGTTGCTTCCTCTGCTGGCAATTGTGAATAAGCCGCAGTGAACGGGGGTGCAGAGAGCTCTTCGACACACTCACTTCAACGCCTTTGGCTGTGTGCTCAGAGCTGGGATTGCTGTATCATATGGCAGCTCTAGTTTTCATGTTTTCAGGAACCTCCATACTGTTCTCCATTATAGCTGTACAATTTACATTCCCACCAACTGTGTACAAGAGTTCTTTGGTCTTCAGCCTCATCAACATTGGTTACCTCTCTCTTTTTTAAAAAAAATAAAAACCATGCTAACAGATGTGAAGTGATATCTCATTGTGGTTTGGATTTGTGTTTTCATGGTAATGATGTTGGGCACCTTTTTACATGCTTGTTGGATATTTGTAAGTCTTCTTTAGAAAAATGTCTATTCAGGTTCTCTGTCCCTTTTTTTTTTTTGACATAGTAGAAGCTTATAGATTTTGTTTATAATTGTTTCTCTTTTAAACAAATTAACATATAAAAATTGTATATGTTTATTATGTACAATGTGGTGTTTTGAAATATTTATACATGTGGTAAGTCAAGATTGTGCTAATTAACATGAATTATCTTATATACTTATTATTTTTGTGTGGAAAACACAAATTTCTCTGTTAGCCATTTTTAAGAATACAATACATTGTTATTAATCACAGTCACGATGATGTACAATAAATCTTTGAAATTATTTCTTCAATCTAACCAAAATTTTGTATTCTTTGATGAACATATCCCCTTTCTCCTCTTCCTCATCCACCCCTATCCTCTGGTAGCCACCACTGTACTCTCTGCTTCTATGAGTTGGACTATTTTAATTCCACATATAAGTGAGATCATGTAGCATTTGTCTGTCTGTACCTGATTTTTTTAGCCTAACATAATGTCCTATAGGTTTATCCATGTTGTAGCAAATGACAGCATTTCTTTCCTTTTTTTTAAATTTTTATTTTTTATTATACTTTAAGTTCTAGGGTACATTTGCACAACGTGCAGGTTTGTTACATATGTATACTTGTGCCACGTTGGTGTGCTGCACCCATTAACTAGTCAGCTGGAAACCATCATTCTCAGCAAACTATCGCAAGAACAGAAAACCAAACACCGCATGTTCTCACTCATAGGTGGGAATTGAACAATGAGATCACTTGGACTCTGGAAGGGGAACATCATACACCGGGGCCTATTATGGGGAGGGGGAAGAGGGGAGGGATGGCACTGGGAGTTATATCTCTGTCCATTTTTAAAAATTGATGACCTGTGTTTTTTTTTTCCTACTGAGTTGTGTGAGTTCCTTGTATATTTTGATATTAATTCCTTATTGAATACATGGCTTGCAAATATCTTCTCCTATTCTATAGGTTGCCTTTAATTCACTACTTTAAATCTGCATGACTAATGGGTGCGTTAGCCACTTCTCAGAAATGAAACTCATGCACTATATTGCAGCTCAGCATTCTTAGTAGGTGTTCACAGTGTCACTTTTGGATGAGACTAAAACGGAATCAATTAATTAATTAAAAGCTGACTCATTCCAGAAAGGATTTCTGAAGTGAAATACACATAGTGTAAAATCAGGACAGATTTTACGGCCAACATAAGATAAAGGTAATATGAAGTCATCAGTGGAACCAGTACTCAAAAATGGACCATCAGGCTCTGCACAGCTGGTCAAGATGAGTCAAAACTCAGGTCTCAGTGTGTTTTTGCTGCAAAGCAAAGAGGATATGGCCAAGTATAAGAGGTATGGTGTCCCTAAGTTAAAGCAGTCAAAAACAGAAGTAGTCAGTGATATCAGAAGCCCTTATGCCACAGATCTCCAAGAGACTATGAGAATTAATCTTAATTGAATTAAGAAAAGAACAGTGTTCATGAACCTAATCACAAGATAAATCAAATCAATTTTAACTTATATGTGGTTTTGGTAATTGTAGGAGTGAGGAAATGGCCAGCTTGTAAATAGCTTTCAAAATTGGAAAGGCAGTTGCTAAACATCTCGGAAACACCACCCGGGTTAACCCTTGAGAGTCCAATCAGTGTGTGAACATCTAACAGTGACCAACTTACCTCTATTTTTAGGCCTTGTGCAAATATGCTAGAAAAGGAAGAGTTTTCATTTCTCCACATTTAGCAGTCAAAATGTACAAAAAGGGCACGGATCAACTTTGGCCATCCTTATCCTCCGTGACTTTCAGTACCTAAACTATAGGTTACAAAATTGTTACTGACTATCCAAGACGTTCTCTGCTTGTGAGACACTGGGAAACTGTGATCATATATGGGTTGTTGTTCTGGAGTCTCAGACGTCAATCTTCTGAGGCAGGATGTGCCATGTCTGTATTCTGGGGATGGCCCTAGAGCTGTGCTGTCCAGTATGGCAGCCCCTGGTCACATGTGGCTACGGAGTCCTTGGAAGGTGGCTAGTGTGAATTCAGATGCACTGTATGTATAAAGTAAGAGACTTAATATGAAAATAAGAAAGAATGCAAGATATTTTCTTCATAATTTAAAAAATTATTACATTTGAAATGATAATGTTTAGACATATTGGATTAACAAAATATATTATTAAATGAATCTCACCTGATTCCTTTTTCTAATTGTTTGTGTGTCTCCCAGAAAATCTAAAATTGCAGGGGCCAGGCGTGGTGGCTCACGCCTGTAATCGCAGCACTTTGGGAGGCCGAGGTGGACAGATCACCTGAGGTCAAGAGTTTGAGACCAGCCTGGCCAGCATAGTGAAACCCCATCTCTACTAAAAATACAAAAATTAGCCAGGCGTGGTGGTGTGTGCCTGTAATCCCAGCTACTCAAGAGGCAGAGGCAGGAGAATCACTTGAATCAGGGAGGTGCAGGTTGCAGTGAGCTTGCACCATTGCACTCCCGCCCAGGCGACAGAGCGAGACACTGTTTCAAATTAAAAAAAAAAAAAAAAAGAAAATCTAAAATTGCATATATGACTTGCATTATTTTCTATTAGACAGCACTGGCCTAGAACCATAGTCAGATTCTCAAGTTGGTCTTTTGTCCCATGTATAAGAACTTCTGTATTAGGACTTTACTGACACGTTGATAATGCAATTTTACAAAGAAAAGGCACATCACCTCAAATCTCTAATCCAGAGGTGGTTAACATTGTTAGCATAATTTTGACATGATCTCTTCTTCTGTGTGCCTTTTGTGTATGTTTGTGTAATGTGACTAAAGAGACATATATTATTGTGTTTTATTAAAACTTAAATTACATCACAAATTTTCTATGCATTATTACAAGTTGAAAAGCAACATTTACGGCAATGTAGTATTTCAACCATGCAAGCACCGTAATTTATTTAAGGGTATTTCTTTTACTTTTACTTTTTTTTTTTTTTACCAAGTTTTGCTTTTGTCGCCCAGGCTGGAGTGCAGGGGTATGATCTCAGCTCACTGCAACCTCTGCCTCCCTGGTTCAAGTGATTCTCCTGCCTCAGCCTCCTGAGTAGCTGGGATTATAGGCACCCACCACCACGCCTGCCTAATTTTTGTATTTTTAGTAGAGACACGGTTTCTCCATGTCAGCCAGGCTGGTCTCGAACTCCTGACCTCAGATGATCTGCCGGCCTCAGCCTCCCAGCGTGCGGGGATTACAGGCATGAGCCACCGCGCCCGGCCTATTTAAGTGTATTTCTATTGTCTGTCATTTAAATCACGTTGTGTTAATCGTTATTATAAGTAATGCTATGGTAAATATCTTCTACTTATGTATTTGTGTAGCTAGTGACTTTCCCTTAGTATAGATTCCTAACTATTGGAGCAAAAAGTAAAACACTATTCAGACATGTTGCTGAATTGCTCAGTCACGGGATTTCTCTATCTGCCCTTTATAAGCATCAGTTTAATTTTACTCACGCCAGTATTGAATAAGAGCATTTCAGAGTATCTTCCACTGGATTCGAAAATCATGTTACATCAGCACCTCATGTTCATTTCTTTTATTGTTACTGAGGTGGAATATTTTTTGATATTTATTCTTTGTTTTTCATTTCTTTCTGGTTTATCTTTTCTTTGTTCATTTTCTAATACGATGTTGTATATTACTTATTGATGTAAATATGAACCATGTATCTTCATATATATCGTTTTCTCAGTGTGTCACGTAGTTTGAATTTTGTGTTTCCTATTTTATGTCCATGCATTGTTAATTCCCAGGTGTGAGAAATCAGTGGATCCTGCACTCTGAGTGCCCTTCCATTGCTTTCATGTAGAGCTTGGTTAAATACCCATTTATGTCTTTCCAGCTCATTAAAATTCTTACTGTTGACACTTAAATTTCACTTAGGCTGAAATTAAGTTTGTGTATATCAGTCAGTAGTGTGATGGCAATTGTTAACAACTGTCTCTAGGGGGGAAAACCCCACACAACCTTGATGTGTAACATTTGCTGCTTTCTGTGGTGTAAATACTCCCAGATGGCCAATTCCCAAGCTTTTGCTGATGGTGGAGCAGGGCGGGGAGGTGCACTGTTGGCTCTGGTTCCACCACACCGGTGGATTTGTGAGACATTCCCTTGGTGAATTTTCCCAACAACTTATTGCATATGCATTTCTTTCATTTGTACTATAGAATCCATTTGTATATATCCCGTGATGTGATTGAGTTCTGTTAATTCTGTCCCTTGAATATATTTTTAGCTCAGTTAATAGTTATTGAGTGCAGGACCAGTCTTTGATTTGTCTTTGTTTTTTACAAGAGATTTTGGTGGCATTAGTATCCCAACTATTTCACCCATCATCTCCACTTTTTGAATTTTCTTTTTTGGTTATTGTCACTTATTTGTCATTAAAGCCTACGTTGGATTCATTTTTTAAAGTTTCCAAATAGAAATCTTACCGAAATTCTGTTAAACCTGAATTGACGTGTGTGCAAAATCCAGCCGCGGAAGCACTGCCACTCTATGCTTCTCCTGGTGCAGTTTTGTGGGTCCTCTGCCCTTCTCAGACACCTCATGGCACGTTCTTCTCAGTGGGAAAATGAAGAGACGGAGGAGGGAAATGACAGAGAAAGCGCAGGAAGGGTATGTGGTGGGCAGCGGGAGGTGGACACTCAGCATCAGGTGGCCTTTGCCCACAGTGGGAGTGGCAGCAAAACCGGGGAAGGAGCCCTCGTAATGTTTTGACACAGTTATATTTTTATAAGATTTGCAAAAGAAAGATGCATTAATCACAATGCATTTGAGTTGCCGTCTTTCTCTACCACATTTGCCTTCATGTTCTGTGGTGCTGGATTCACCACAATACCCTGGGTCCAGCTGAGGCAAAGTTGAGCTGGAAATGCGGTAATTTGGGTTAATGGGATAGGTATTGTGATTCACAGCCAGCTGAGTGTGGGGCTGGGTACTGCTACCCATCCAGGTATAGAAATGGCTTCCAGAAATACCTCTCAGGGCCGGAGGTTCCGCAGCTGTGTGAACGAGCCTCTGGAATCTGAGGCATTCCCTTGGTGAATGTTCCCAACATACGCAGCAGCGGAAGAGAAACAGGGTTTCCAGTGTCAGGGGCAGGAGCTAGTCTATGGGAAGTTCTTCCAGTCATAAGCCACGTGAAGAGCACGTGGTTGCTCTAAAGGCCCAGTGAACATGCCTGTGTCCTCCTGGTGGAACACACTTTCCCAGGCAGTGTGTGAAAACTGAAATGCAGCCCACACTCTTCTCACAATGTCATAAATTGTGAGAACGAGAACGCATCAGAATCCCTGCCACTGTGGCCTGCCTCCGGACAGTGTGGGCCCGTGGGGAGCCGCCCTCTCAGCCGTTCTGACGCCTCTTGTGATGTCATAGCACGCTGGGTGCTTCTGGTCTTGACTCATTCTGCCCATTCCCAACAAAATGGCAGGAAAAATGGCCACCAACGCAGTGACACAGCTTGAAGACACAAGCGCTCCAGTGACAAAAATTATAAACGCACTCACAAAGAAGTCAGTAAGACGTTTGATACTCAGTTAAGTTGCTCAGGGAAGCAGAGTGGCAACTTTAACGTTCTCTCAACCTACTCTTACCTGTGCCTCTGTTTCCTGTAAATTTCATGTTGACCGTCGTACAATTAGAACACAGTGGGAAGCAATGATCCCGCTGGAATACAGAAACATAATGAAAAACGTGAGGTTGGAGTTTCAAAATGCATTTTGAAAGCATTGCCCTTCTACACCACAGCAAATAAAAACTCTGAGCGTCTCAATAATGCAGAATCACAGTACCCAAAACGAAAGACAATTAAAATAACAACGGAAGAGAAAAAGAAAATTGTAAGGATCTTCTTAAACGAGAAACAAAGGCAACAGATGGGAGGGATATAAAGAAAACCAATCTG
The DNA here is from genome assembly GCF_000951045.1 of Mandrillus leucophaeus. Taxonomy (NCBI): domain Eukaryota; kingdom Metazoa; phylum Chordata; class Mammalia; order Primates; family Cercopithecidae; genus Mandrillus; species Mandrillus leucophaeus. Next base: position 2,986,684 of record NW_012101299.1, read on the forward strand.
TATAATCCACAGACACCAGATGTGAAGAACCAATTTTACAAAACTGTCATACGAAGAGGGAGGGAAGTGCAGGAGGAAGTGTCAGGAAGGTGTGCTGCCGAGTAGGAAGGCCAAAGTCTCAGTTTGTAAAATGCTGCAGTGTCTGCTGCATTTGTCAACTTTTAAGAACTTGTATTTTGTTGTACTCTCTTCTTGTTCTAAGTGAAGATTCACTCCATATGTGATTTTGCAATTAGGGTTTGTATTATTTTTCTCAAACGGGTGCCCCAAACTCTAACACCTTGGGCCGAGAGAGCTCAGACCTGCCCTTTTGTTAGGTGTGGCTTTGCTGCTGACGACCCCTCTCGCATTTATTTCATTTGTTGACAGTGATCTTTGCCTGGTCCACGGGCTCCCCAGAGGCCGGTCCTGGTGAGGCATTTTGCTTCCTTGCCCCACCATCTCTCTCCCCATGTGTGATGTTTCCTCTCTGCACCCAAGGTTCCTGGCCTTCCTGGTTCACTGGGACTGGTCACCCAGTGCTACCTGAGAGGCTGGAGAAGGGGGTGGCAAGTGGATCCATGGCTGCAGGACTGCTGTGTCATGCCCCTTGTGCCTTAATGCTACTTTTCATGCATTCTTTGTTACTTCCTTTCTTCTAGTCCTGCACCTCCCGTTGCCTTCCAAAGTGCTTAATGTCCATCACACAGTTCAAGACTTAACCAGTAGAAGGGTACTAAGTTGTTTCAGGCTCAGGAGAATGGAGAATTCTTCAAGATTGGAGCGGGAGCGGAGGGAGCAGGTTCCGGGCCTCAAAAAGATGCTGCATCCTGCCTCATTGGCTCCACTAGGCAAACAGCACGCCGCTGGGAAAGGGAGTCGATTCTTTTATGTATTTATTTATTTTTGAGCATCTGAGTCCTGCCTTTCATCTGCACATCTATACCTGACTGGCTCACAACCTGGCCTCTCCTCCCTCCTGTCCACACTCTCCCAGTCTTGTCACTTTTATCCCTCCTGAGGCTCCAAATCAGGTAAATGCTATCGGTGTTAGCATGTTGGGGGGGATGACACCACATGTCTTGGGCCACGCACCTGGGGCCGTAGGCCCACGCACCCCAAGACGCCAGGGAGCACTCCACACTGTGATCTCACTAGGCCCGGCCCCTCCTCCAGGGGCCCCTTCAGAGAATCTCCAGGGCCTTGAACCACCATCAAAGCTGTATTCCCGAAAGCAGTTGTGCAGGAAGCTCTAGCACAGCCTCCAGTGCTGGGGAGCCCTGAAAACTTGATGCGCAGTGATGGAGCCAGACACAGAAAGTCACTCAGCGCATGGTTCCCTTCCCTGCAATGCCCAGAGCAGGCAGATCCACAGAGACAGGAGGTGGATGAGTGGGCCGCCACGCAGCGCATGGTTCCCTTCCCTGCAATGCCCAGAGCGGGCAGATCCAGAGAGACAGGAGGTGGATGAGTGGGCCACCACACAGCACATGGTTCCCTTCCATGCAATGCCCAGAACGGGCAGATCCAGAGAGACAGGTGGATGAGTGGGCCACGGGCTGGAGTGGAGCAGCAGGAAGGTTGCAGAGATTGGGAGGAACTGTGAATGGGCTCAGGGTTTCTATAGGGGGTGTGAAAGTGCTCAAAAGGTGATTGTGGTGAAGGCTGCATAACTCTGTGAATGTTCTAGAAACCACTGAATTGTACACCTGAAACTGCTAAGTTGTGCGGTGTGTGAATTGTATCTCAAGAAAGCTGGCGAGGACGGGGTAGACTGCTCCCTAACCTCAAAAGCAGCCACATCGGAGCAAATGAGGCTGCCTCTGAGTGGAGCGAGACCTCAGCCAGGGGAAGACGGGCCCCAGCACCTGCCCAAGCATCGGCCGCCAGGGAGGCTGATCCTAAGGGAGGCAACTGCTCGTCTGTCCTCACAAGCAAGACGCGCTCCCTGCAGGCTGCCCAGGGGTGTCAGGAAGAGCGTTCGGCCCGAGGAAAGACCTCCGGGTCCTCGCCCACCCTGTCCTCTTCTTCTTCCCATTGCATTCCCTGCACGTGTTGAGGAAATCTCTGCCGACATAAACTCAGTTTCTGAAGAGGGAGCCCAGATTCGCAGGCACGGCTGCCCCAGCACAGGGAATAGAGGCTTCTGGTCTGGGGTTTTCTAAAGGCAGTGGATGCAGCCTGGGGGGCTGAAGGAGAAGATGAAATGACCCTAAGGCCCTTTCCAGGCTGCTCTGAACTCTCACATTCCTCCCTCCTGGTGTTGGGGGCAGGGCAGGTGCCCTCCAAAATGGAATACAGTCCTACATTACTTAACGATGGAGATACATTCTGAGAAAGGCATCATTAGGTGATTTCGTTGTCATGCAAACTTCCTAAAGTGCTCTCACACACGCACCTGGACACCTGGATGAGATGGTCTCTGCACACCTGGGCCGGATGCTGTAGTCCTTGGCTCCCAGACCACAAACCTGGACAGCGTGGTACCACCCCGAACACTGTAGGCAACGTCACACAGTGGTGAGTATTTGTACGTCTAAATACATCTACACAGAAAAGGTACGGTAAAAACACGTATGAAAGATAAACAGCGGGACGCCTGTGTGGGGCCGTTACCATGAGTGGAGCTCGCAGGGCTGGAAGTTGCTCTGGGTGGGTCAGCGAGTGAGTGGTGGGCGGATGTGAAGGCCTGGGGACATGGCTGCACACACAGTGACTTTACAACACTCCACACTTAGGCTGCACCCCAGTGATTAAAACATTCTCTTTTTTTCTTTTTTCTTTTCTTTTTTTTTTTTTTTTTTTTTGAAATGAAGTGTTGCTCTATCATCCAGGTTGGAGTACAGGGTTGTGATCTCAGCCCACTGCAGGCTCTGCCTCCCAGGTTCAAGCGATTCTCCTGCCTCAGCCTCCCGAGTAGCTGGGACTACAGGTGCCCACCACCACACCCGGCTAATTTTTTTATTTTTAGTAGAAATGGGGTTTCTCCTTGTTAGCCAGGATGGTCTCAATCTCCTGACCTCATGATCCACCCGCCTCGGCCTCCCAAAGTGCTGGGATTACGGTTGTGAACCACTGCACCTGGCCAATATTTTCTTTATTTAGTAGCAAATTAACCTTAGCTTGCTGCACCTTTTTTACTTTATACACTTTTTAACTTTTTCAAACTTTTCGACTCTTTTATCGTAACACTTAGCTGAAAACACACATTGTATTGCTGTACAAAAATATTTTCTTTCTTTATATTCTTATTCTGTAGCCCTTTTCCCCTATTAGAAATTATTTATTTATTTATTTTACTCTTTAAATGTTTTTGTTTCAAATGAAGACACAAACACCCACATTAGCCTAGGCCTCTACAGGGTCAGGATTCTTAGTGTCACTGTCTTCCACCTCCACGTCCTGTCCCACTGGAAGTTCTTCAGGGGTCGAATGTGGAACTGTCATCTTCCATGATAACAATACCTTCTTCTCAACACCTCCTGAAGGGACCTGCCGGGGCTGCTTTACAGTTGACCTAGAAGGAACGCTTTCTACAATAACGGTAAAACGTCCATGCAGGAGGTTTATTTACACCAGCATCACTGCAGACACGTGAGTAATGTGTGGCACTGTGACGCTGTGATGGGTGATAGGAGCTTTTCACCCTGTTGAAATCTCATGGGGCCACCATGGCATAGGTGGCCCACTGCAGAGGGAAATGTCATTAGCAGCACATGGCTGTGCGGTGGTTGTTTTGTTGGTCACGTGGTGGGAGGTAGGGGCCAGAGGAAGGAAGGGGTGGGTGTCTGCAGCCTGGAGCACCCAGGACCCTATGGAGAGGCAGGCTAAGAGGGAGCCCCAGGTCCCTGAAAAGTTAGGGGGTGATATGGTTTTTGTGGTGTCCCCACACAAATCTCACCTTGAATTGTAAGAATCCCCACGTGTTGAAGGTGGGGCCAGGTGGAGGTAATTGAGTCCTGGGAGTGGTTCCCCCATGCTGTTCTCGTGATAGTGAGTAAGTCCCGTGAGATCTGATGGTTTTAAAACGGGAGTTCCCCTGCACATGCTCTCTTGCCTGCTGCCATGGAAGACGTGACTTTGCTCCTGCTTTGCCTTCTACCATGATTGTAAGTCCTCCCCAGCCATGTGGAACTGTGAATCCATTAAACCTTTTTCCTTTATAAGTTACCCAGTCTCGGGAATGCCTTTATTAGCAGCACGAGAACAGACTGACACAGTGGGGAATGCTAGCTACTCCACAATGCTCAATTATCAGGCTCCACGATTCTCTGTGATTAGACTCCATTCTGATGGAGGGGACAGGCATTTTGGACTTGGAGGTGTAGGGTATGAGGAATGCCTCGTGTAGGAGAAGCTCTGACTCATGTAATGGAACCGTTATTGAACTCCATTTAAAAAATTCAATCAGATCTCATGAAAACGCATGATAAAGGTAAAGCCAATGGCACAGCAGTGGGACGTGTGTGGTGAGGAGCCCCCTCCCCAGCCCACCCCACTCCTACTGCCCAGGTTCACCGTGATCTGTGGCTGACCAGGTGGGAGGGGACCCCATCTCATTTGGTCTGGACCTGGAGTGACAGCTGGTAGGCAGCTCCTAGCCTCACCACCCCCGAGGGGTCACAGACTCTCCCTAGATGCACCTGGGGTGGGTGTGTGCACTGCAGCACTCACAGTGATTCAGCAGGTGCCAGTTTGCCTGGGGCCTGGGACAGCCTTGAAGAGCAGCATGCTCTCTCCTTGAGCTGACTGTGAGCCACCCAGGCCTTGCTCCTGCCATCTGGCTGAACTTTCCCACGGCCACGGGACTCGGCTGGTGTCTGTCCTCTAAGTAACAAGTGACTGTTTGCTAATGGGCCACCACATGCCCCGTGTCAGGCTGAATTTGATTCCTGGATGACCTGAACATCCACCTAGCAGAAGCTGCGCCGGGATGTGCTGGGTGGAAGTAGCGGCAGGCAAGGAGCATGAAACCAGGTCTGCAGCCGGCCTCAGGCCAGGGTGGCCAGCAGTCGTGTGGCCAGTAGGGGGGCCCCGGAGAGCAGGCCTGGAGTGGCTGGGGGCTGCCGTTGGTGCCAAGGTAGGCAGGCCTGGGGCCACGCGGACGTGCAGGAGACGCTTAGGTGTGGGACCCTAAGGAAGCCGGCTCCACTGCCTCCTGTGTTCCCTGGGCCCACTGCACCCCAAGCTGTGGCACGCAGACCCCTGGGAACCCCATCTCCTGGGCTTTCCAGCCCTCTGCTTCCAGCCAGGTTTGGCCAATGGGAAACCCTGGCAGAGAGGAGAGGGGTCAGGTATTTATCGTCCCTGGCTCTCTAACCTTGCCCAGCACTGTTGATTTCTAGGGCTGCAGCTCCCCCAACCCTGGCTCTGGCTGTCTCTGGTTCCCTCTGATTCTCCATTCAGCTGTGCCACTGTGGCAACGTGTTCTGTTTTTACACCCGGAGAGCTCTGCGGCCTGGCTGGTGGTCTTAGACCCTTTTATGCACCCAAAAACAGACACATCATTCGACTCTGGGGGTCCCAAGGGAATCGGGGTCAGGATCAGAACCAGGGGCAAAAGATCAGCATCCTTGACTGTTCAGCGATGAATCCATTTCCTGTCCCCACGGCCGGGTTCTCCTCCCACGGCTGCAGAAGGAAGCCCATTTCAGGGACGCCTGCACGTGGGGTCCCGCAGCTGCCGCACGTGGAAGAGAGATGTCCAGGGCTCCCGGAAGGCGGCCCTGTGAGCAGACCTCAGGCAGGTGTTTGGTTTCAGGGGCAACTTTGCATCCTTGGTACCTCAGTCCATGCTGAGTACATAGAAGGTGCCCAACCCACACTGGTCAGGAGGAAGGAGGGGTCCGGGTGACAGACAGTTGGGATGCAATGAGTCCATGGTGACAGTGGCCCAGGGAGGGGTGTGCTCAGCCCCCCTTCCCCTGTGGACGGCGTCAGACCGTCAGCCTCAAACCTTCCTTGGGTCTGGCCTCAGAGCGGGCGGGATGCTACAAGCACCCCCGTGCCTCTGCAGGCAGTTGAGTCAACAGAGGGGACGATCGCCATTAGGGAGTGCCCGTGAAGAGAGCCCCAAAAAAACAAGCGGCTTTCACTTCCCACCAGCCTTTGAAATCATCACCACTTTGTTCAAACAGCCTTTGAAGCCACTTCTGGGGCCTGGCTTGTCTCTAAATTACCTGTTGTTTTGGTTTCTTGAGGGCTTTTGGCCAGGAGTTGTTCCCTTGAAAATGCAGTGGCTTCTGTAAATACGCTCTCCCTTCCACAGACCCCATCAGACAGTCGCGGCCCTCCCTGTTCTTCTCCGTCCCCTTCCATCCCACCTGGGTACCCCTCCCCCCGGGATGATCTTTTTGCTTTATTTCTGAAACCACATACATAACTTTTTCCTTTGAAACTTCCCCTGCTGCTGAAACACAAGAAAAGCAACTTCTGCTCTGCAGGGGCTGGGGTTGCTCGGCCGGCCTCCCACACAGGTGTGTCCGTGTGAGCAATTGCAGCAGAGGCCCTTTGCTGTCCAGCGTCACTGCTGGACCCTCTCACAGCTGGGTTGCAAGCAGTCCTAAGTAGGCAGAATCAAGAATCAAGCTCACCTCCCAGGCATCCATGCCGCCCTTCCCTGACGTTGTCTGAGTGCTGGGGCTGAGGACCTGGCATTCCAGCCCTTGGGGAGGAGGGCGTGCAGGTCCGAGGGGACATCCTGCAGGACTCAGGAGGACTGTTGCAATTGGGAATGTGATGAGGGGCCAGGACTCCCGCAGAGTGACAGCCGAACAAAGGTCCCAGCCCTGGTGGGGCAGCCCCGTTTGGGACAATGTGGCTGGAAGGGGAAGCTAGAGGTCTTGATAGGCGCTGAGTATTGAGCCAAGATACTGGTGCTACGCTCTAGTGTGTGAACTCTAGGAAGCCTCTGGCGGGGACTCCTGCCATTTCTTTGTTTATATTGGCTCTTTTAAGGGTAAAATGTATGCAGCAACACATGTCTGCTGAGGAAGTCTTATGTGTTATCGACACTCCAGGCACGCGGGGCCCGTCATCGCACAGAGCGGAACACGCTTCCCTCGCAGAACTCGCATTTGACTGAAGCAAAACACTGACTTAGGTGCCACGATGCCGTGGGTGGTCTATACTGGGGAACCAGTGGGTGGGTGAAGGCAGACGGCACTGCCATGGGCGGCCTTGCTCCCATAGTGCAGACCGGATCCCCACTCCGAGTTTCCACAGGGCTGTCCTACAGCCCCACAGAAGGCAGTGGTAGAGGGAGAGTTGGGTAGGGTGCCTCGTGGAAGACCACCGTGGTAGGGACAGAGGGAGAGACACTTGGGGGTCTTCAGAGCTTGACTTCTCGTTCTGAACACTTGAGGAATGTTGCGCTTTTGACCAAAAGAGAGAACACTGGCTTGGGGGCCCTGGCGGCAGAAAGATAATTGGTGGGCACCTGAACCTGTGGTGTCCCTGTGGCATCCGGGCTGGTGACATCACCATTGGATTGGAGCAGGGGAGGGGGCCCGGAGAAAAACTGGAGGGTCACCTGCTTGGAGCTGAGAGAGAGCAGGAAATTGGAGCTCTGCCCCTGTCTCTCCACTCCCTAATTCTCAAAGATCCCTCCGTGTCCTGAGGGGCTTGGCCTCTCCCCTGTCAAACCTTCTCAGAGGAAAAATCTGATTTGTGTTGGGATGGAAGTAAAAGTAGCTGAAAATAAACTGTTAGGCCTATGTCCACCACAGCCTTCCAGAAGGGTTTGGTTTGCATGGGGATTAGAGCCTCAGGCAAAGGGGGTTTGCACTCTCAGGTGGAATTTGGAGCCTACCCTGCAGCAGATCAGGAAGGGTTTTCTTGGTGCCATGAAACTGAAACGTACAGGCTGCCTCCTCCTCAGCCCTGAAAGAAGAAAAGACGGCACATTAGTCTCACTCTAAAATCTTTGCTCTAGAAATGGTCTTTGGCAACTCCACTCACCTTTCAAATTCGTGTCCACTAAAATGTCATCCTCATTGTCCCTGGCAGGCTTTCCATGTGTTAAAAGTACACACTGTGACTATGTTCTTGGGGTGAGTCATGGAATTTTCAGGTTGGATTTCACAGAGAGGTCTTCTGGTCCCAGGACTCCGTTTTGCAGACGAGGAAACTAAGGCCCAAGGAGGAAAAATGCCATATGGCCTTCGGCATGTCAATTAGCAAAAGGATGAAGGCTACGGTCTTCGGGTTCCTGATTCAAAGCAACTTTAACTTGTGGGAGTTTTGAGACAGAGTCTCACTCTGTTGCCCAGGCTGAAGTGCAGTAGCGCCATCTCGGCTCACTGCAGCCTCCGCCTCCTGGGTTCAAGCTACTCTCCTGCCTCAGCCTCCCGAGTAGCTGGGATTACAGGCGCCTGCCACCATGTCTGGCTAACTTTTGTATTTTTAGTAGAGACAGGCTTCACCGTGTAGGCCAGGCTGGTCTTGAACTCCTGACCTCAGATCATCTGCCTGCCTTGGCCTCATAAAGTGCTGGGATTACAGGTGTGAGTCACCACATCTGGCTCACTTTTCTTTTCACTGAGAATTCTAAGGGACAGTCAGAATATTTTAGGACTTTTTTTTTTTTGGAAACAGTCTTGCTCTGTCACCCAGGCTGGAGTGCAGTGATGTGATCTCAGCTCACTGCAACCTCCACCTCCCAGGTTCAAGTGATTCTCTTTTCTCAGCCTCCTGAGTAGCTGGGATTACAGGCACCCGCCACCACGCCTGACTAATTTTTGTATTTTTAGTAGAGACCGTGTTTGCCAGGCTGCTCTCAAACCACTGACCTGAAGTGATTCACCCCCCTAGGCCTCAAAGTGCTGGGATTACAGGCATGAGTCACTGCTGCACCTGGCCAACAATCAGGATATTTTGGAGCTCAGTGAGACTTTAGGGATGATTTAGTTTCCTGTGCTTTCTACCAGCAAAGTCATCACTACCAGCGCCATCTTACAGATGGGTAAACTGAGGCATGTCAATGTGCTAGCTACTAGAGAACCAGAGACCAAAAGCAAGCATCCTCCCCCTCCACCTGGTGATTTCTGCAGGACAACATGCCACTGTTTTTGTACAACCTCTTGGGTCTGTTGGTGGGGAAGGGTATTACTGGCCACAGAGCTCCAGGGAAGGTTAGAAAGCCATATCTTGCCTTGGTGTGTGTGCTTTGTGGCCAGTTGATCCCTTCTGAGTGAATCCTGCATGTCGGTTGTGAGGAGAATGAAAGAGAAGATTCTGGTGCCTTCGAACATCACTTAATAAACGCCTGAGAGACTCTCGTCTTAGCACAAAGCCGGGGGCTCCGTTGCAGACAACCACAAGAAAGGAGCGGCCGGGCCTGCGCTCCCCTTAATTCTGGAGCAAACACAATGGTATTTTTTTAAGGATAATGTACAGGGAGAGACTGTGACTGCTAATTTCTTTTTGGAGACAACCGAGGAAAAAAAAGAATAGCAAAGAATTTATTTTGGCAACAATTCTTGATCTTCTTTTTACAAAGAAAGTTAAAGCCATAATTCCCCCAGGTGCAAATGCTGTAGCCTGAAAAACCTTCCTTGAAACATATTAAACCAGAAGCGTAGGTGAGTGAAGAGGAAATCCACCTGGGGCTGTGTCAGATGGCCTTAGGTTTTGTCTTGTTTGAGATGAGAAAACTGAGGATAGTTTCAGAAAAACACTGCTATTTCAAAAATCCAAATTTTGTGCCAATGTGGGAAATGTGTACTGCACATTATCTTTTTGGTAGATCCTGAAAGACATCAGCTTTTTTCTTTTTAACGTGCCTTGGGAGAATCCCTGGGGAGGGGGATGAGAGGGGTGTAGGGGCCTGGATTCCAGCCTCAGCCCTGCTGTGAAACAGCTCCTCGAGGAGGCGGTGAATTATCTTGGGTTGGTCAGTGGCTTTGTTGGGCTTTAGTACAGGGTGACTTGTAAATGATGATACTGCAGAATGTGTCACCGGGAAAAGGCAGGATTCCTCCGGGGAGAGTGCACCCTGGGTCCAAAAGCACCTTCCAAGGGTGAATTTTGAGTCCCAGATGCTTAGGAGGCACCTTCTTTCCTCCAGGCTAGCCACCTTCAGCCCCACTCAATTCTGTAAGTTGGAAGATGGAGTGTGAGTTTAAGCCTCCCTTAGCTAATCTGGCAAGCTTTGGATGTAGCGAGCAGTGGCCTTCTTGAATCTCTGGGAGCCCGGCTGACGGCTCAGCCAAGTCTGCAGTGCCCGCCTCAGCTGGACGCTCAGGCCCAGTGCCTCGCGCTTTCCTGGAGGAAAAGCTGCTAGAATGCAGGGCCTCTCCCAGCTCCAGCAAGCATGGTTTAATTGGCATCCATCCCAGAATTCTACACATGGAACTAGAAAGTGAACCTGTATCATTCCAATAAGTGTACAACTCCCCTGGGTTTATTCATGTCCTTTATTAAGGAACTTGTGTTTTCAAAATACATGTGTTTTTCTAAGGCCTTTAGGAAGGTCCTTAGGATGGCCTTAGTCTACAGACATTCCAGAGATGGTTGGTGCATATCTGTTCCTCTCTCTCTCTCCCTCTCTCTCTGCCTCTCTCTCCTTCTTTCCATCATCCCTCATTCATTCACCATGAAAAGAGAGAGCCTGGATCCTGAGGGGAGAACAGGTTCGAGCAGGTGGTTTTTTGGATAGGTCCTTACTGAACACCCTCATCTTCAAGGTCCTGGGCTGAGTGCTGAGGCACAGCCGAGAGATGGATCTTAGCCACAAGGGCTAGCCCGGATTAACGAGGAATTGCCCCTATAGTAAATGCTATAATCGCAAACGAATTTCATTCCAGAAATGTTTCCACAGTGGAGCACATCTGGCCAGAGGGAGATTATTTGGGGTGGTTCCAAACAATAGGAAGTTGTCCCCGTAACTGAGTGAGAATGGCCCAGGAATTAAGAAAAAAACCCTCCGTTCTGTATAATGTTAGAAAAGACAGTGGAACTCATACTTCCCTTGGGAAGGACAGAGTTTACTCGGGAGCTCTGGGAATCTGGGGCGCTTCCCAGCAACCCCTGAACAGCCTTGGCCACGCTTGGCGTGGGAGACCCAAGACCCAGGGGTGGGCAGGGACAAGTGGAGACTATTTCGTCCAACTCTGCGTTTCTTTACATTTCTGGCTATGCAAGGTAATATGATACAGTTTATTTAGGTTAAGATTCAATATTCTTGGAGACTATTTTGTAAAAATTCAATACTGAGGATAAGATTCCAACATTAAATAAGCAAAATATGACATAACAATATGATATATAATATATAACAAGCATCTAGGTGCTGTCTGGTATGTGTGTGTGCGTGTGTGTGTGTGTCTTTGTGTGTATGTGTGTGTCTGGTGTACATATGTGTACGTTTGTGTCTGTGTGGGTATGTTTGTATGTGTCTGGTAGGCATGTTTGTGAACATGTTTGTGTGTATCATGTGCATGTGTGTACGTGTGTGTCTGCTTCATGTGTGTATGCGTGTCTCGTGTGTGTGTCTGGTGTGTGTGTCTGTGTGTACATGTGTGCATTTGTATCTGTGTGTGTCTGATGTGCGTGTGTGTGTGTGTCCAGTGTGCATGTGTACATGTGTGTCTGTATCTGGTGGTATATATGTGTGCTTGTGTGTACGTGTGTGTGCATGTGTGTGTGTCCGTGTCTGTGTGTCTGCTCTGTGTGGGTGTGTGTACATGTGTCTGCATGCGTGTGTGTCTGGTGTATGTGTGTCTGGTATATATGTGTGTGTGTCTGGTGTATGTGTGTGCATGCATGTGTGTGTCTCTGGTGTGTCTGTGTGTGTCTGCTGTATGTGTGTGTACATGTGTGCATGTGTGTGTCTGGTGTACATGTGCATGTGTCTGGTATGTGTGTGTGTCTGGTGTATGTGTGCATGTGTGTCTGGTGTGTCTGTGTATGTCTGCTGTACGTGTGTACATGTGTGCATGTGTGTGTGTCTGGTGTGTGTGTGTCTGTGTGTGTGTCTGGTGTATATGTGTGTGTCTGGCATATGTGTGTCTTCTGTACGTGAGTGTACGTGTGTGCATGTGTGTGTCTGGTATGTGTGTGTGTCTGCTGTACATGTGAGTGTGTTGCATGTCTGGTGTGTATGTGTCTGGTGTATGTATGTCTATGTGTGTGTGTCTGGTGTACGTGTGTGTGTCTGGTGTGTGTGTCTTGTATGCGTGTGTGGCTGGTGTATGTGTGTCTGGTGTACGTGTCTGTGTGTGTGTCTGGTGTCTGTGTGTCTGTGTGTGTGTCTGGTGTATGTGTGTGTGTCTGGTGTATGTGTGTGTGTATATGCATGTTTGTGTCCATGAGGAAATACGGGATGGGAGTAGCAGACAGTGAAATGGAGGAAAAATCAACTGATCTCCACTTAAGACCCTGAGCTTTCACTTTGGTAAATTCACTTAAGGTCTTTCAATGAAGAGATTGTTCTAGATTACTTCAGAGTTCTTTATAACCATCCCATTGAATCTCAGAAGGTTTTGATTGTAAGATGCTTCATTTTTTAAGGTAACACTAAGAGGGAAAAATGCTGTCAAACTATTTTGTGTCTTTACTTGTGAGAGGTATTCTGGTTTCAGAGATATCAAAATGTGAAATAAGGTGTCTTAGCATTACTGCAATGCAATGTCTAGTATTTTATTATTTGATTTACACATATATGTGTATGTCTGTACATACGCATATGCAATGTCATAATCAATTAGTAAGAGAGAGGGGCCTAGAAAGACAGATACAGAGAGATGGATGGATGGATGGATAGATATACAGATACACGGATATAGATGATAGACACACAGAGAGATGGATGGATGCATAAATAAACAGATAGATTGATATCTATATTTACAGAGAGAGATGGATGGACGGATGGATGGATAGATAGATATACAGATACACTGATAGATAGATAATAGATGGACGAATGAGTGGATGGATGGATTGATGGTTGGATGGAGGGATGGATGGATAGATGGATGGATGGATGGATGGATGGATGGATGGATAGATGGATGGATGGATAGATGGATGGATGGATGGATGGATGGATGGATGGATAGATGGATGGTTGGATAGATAGATATATAGATACACTGATAGATAATAGATGGATGGATGAGTAGATGGATGGATTAATGGATGGATGGATGGATATACACATACACTGATAGATGATAGATGGATGGATAAGTGGATGGATGGACGGATGCATGGATGGGATGGATGGATGGAATGGATGCATGGAAAGATAGATGGTTGGATAGGGAGGATTCCTGTGGCACTTCTGGTGCCAACCTCATTAATTTCCAGCAGAAGGTCTGTGTAAGGACTGAAATCTGGTCTTTCCAAATATCCTTTCGTCAGCTAGAGACTCCAATCTGACCCATTCATGCTTCTCTAACCCATTAGTCATTGATATTTTTAATGCTGTTGTCTTATATGCAGGCTAAACAACTACTAAACTGTGTGAGTCATTGCAGGGCAACCGGTCTGTGACATTAGACAACTGTTAGGGAGCCGATTTATTACAGACAGAGCACTGTGTCCAGGCCTGGGGAGGCCAGGTCATGGAGAACCTGGAGTGGTCCCTGAAGAGCGTGGACTCCAGTGTTTTCAAAACAGAAAGACTGTGGAGATCCTGGCTGTCCCACTTTATTCCAGGCTTAGCTCAGCATGGCCTCTCATAGGAGCTTTCTCTGATGCCCTCTTTCTTAAATTCATCTCTTCCTTCTCTGTATTCTGGATCATTTTCTTTGACTTTTGTTATGTATTTCAATATTTACTACATACACTTTGCCTGATAGTAGAGATGGAAAAGCACTGTCTCATTTCTCTCCCATTGTACTAGCTGGCATCATGGACTTCACCTGACCCTCTTCACTTTCCCCTAGAGTTCAGCCTGGTGGTCTGCACACAGTGAGACCCAGGTGAAATAGCTGAACTTAAATACCTGATAAAATAAAGTATAAAATAGTCTTTAACTTCTGATGGCTTAAAATTAAATTATGCAAGGAAAGGGGACACAGGTAAACCTTTAAATAAGGCAATATTTGATAACACTCTGAGTGGTCCGAGCAGCCTCCACTCTGGGATTTAGGAATAGGGAAAGATGGTGCCAGATGGAAAGTTGTGCAAGGATTTGTGGATAGGGTGCATTTTCAGTGCAGTGACTACATGTGGAGATCTTGAAGGTATTTTATTCTCTTTGCCATTGGTAATCATTTTGTACTAGAGCTCCTTATAAATGAGAATAGTTGATCAAACCATTCCCTGAACATGTTGGACAACCACCTTCACCAATTGACGGTTGTGATGTGGCTTTGCTCCACACTTTTGGTAGCAGGGAATAAGCCAGAGAAGGAACTGGGATCTTGAAGGGAATTACAGGGACAGCCCTCAGACCCTCCCAGAGTAGTCCCGTAGCAGTGCAGCCGGCTTTGCTGCCTGAGGGCATTGCGCACCCTGATGCCCAGGTCAGACTCGTGGTTACTCACCATCCTAGAAACGGACCTCTGGGCCTGGTGCCTTGTCTGCCAAGTGGGTTCCAGCGGTTCCCACACATAGAGAATGGGGAGAGAAAGTTAATTTCAAGGGACGAGCTTGGAGTTACAGCTGTAAAGCAACAGTGGCTTATTTTCAAACAACCCAAAATTTATATGGTAAAAACTCAGTTGTCGGGAGCTCTAGAGAATGAATCCGGACATAGCAGAGACAGAGTTTAGTCCTTTACTCATCGTTAAAAAGCCTGAGCATACTAGATGGACATGTTTCTGCTGAGTGTAGAAACCAGAGGACCAACCAACCCCTTACCCTGGCATTCACCGTAGCAGGAAGCTCGGCCATGGCTTTGAGGGATCCTCTGAGAGTACAGTGTGGAAACATAATTGGTGCAAGCCTGTGACCTACCCTGTGCTTTGGGGACTGCTCCTTCACGATGCAAACCAGAGCCCGACAGCCACACCAGCCACCACTGGGAGCTGTGGTTTGCCTCCTCCATGCTTTCACTGTGCTCTTCTCTGCTTGTTGGAACCATGGCTGTCACCAAGCCACCGGTCCGCTTTCTTTCCACTGTGTCCCCCACCTGCTTGAACCACTCCATCAGCATACAGCTGCTAGAAAGATCTTCCACACTGAAGCCATACAATGTCACACTCTTTCTTCGGAACGTCATCTCTGAAATGACAGGTATGCACCGTAGGTTGGTGTGCAGAATTCCAAACTGTGCAGAGCCTGTGCCACCCTGGGTTTCTGCACTTCACCCGCGTCTCCGGGTGAGCTGTGTCTCCTCTCAGGGGACTCCGTGTGGCGCTCCCTCCTCTGCCACACTCTTCAGACACCCGCAGGCCACCCTGTACATCACACTCACACATGCCCACGTCGCTCAGTCCACAACGGGCGTCGCGAAGGCAGAGCTGGTGTCCTTTTTCCCTCCCCTCAATCCACATTTTTTTATCGAGTCCGTAATTGTGCCAAGCACTGTTGTGGGTACTGGCACCAGAGAGGTGACTTGGAAGACAGGAGTGGCAGTGCCCCCAAGCGTGTCCTTCCCTTCCCTTTCCAGGCCCTTCCCAGGGCGCTCCAGCCGGTGAAACAGGAGTGAAAGGCAAGGGTGCTCACTCCCGGCTGAGGAAGGGAAGCCCAGCAAGCCTTCTCCGTTCTCTCTCTTCTCTCCAGGGGAATGTGGAGACCTGGGTCTCAGGTGGTGCCGCCCAAAGTGGCAGAGCCCGTGTCAGCGGTGGGACAGGGCCCTGCCCACCCACCCCGGGAGCACAGCCTGGAGAGGAATGTAGGCTTGCCAAGGGAAGCCCCGCGTGTTCCTCCCGTCTGATGGCAACAGCTGCGCGTCCTTCCGTCTTCCACTCTAGTGGGGAAGGTGAGGGTCAGACCACGCCTGAGAAAGCAAATAAAGGAAGGAGAAAGAGTCAAGGAGGTGCCACACGGAGAATTAAGTCAGGTGACTTGGCAGAAAGCAAGCGCAGCCCATGTTTGATGGCACGGCCTGGGCAGCCCTGCTGAAGACTCAGACTTCATGGTGAGCTCTGAGATGAGAAGGAAGCCCCCTGGCCAGCCAGGGGCAGGGACATTCCTCAGAGAACCACGAAAGCGCAGGCTGAAGGGGAAGCAAGCCTGGGGAGCTGGAACCTGAATAAGACCTGCGGGGCCACATGGAGGCGAGGGGAAGTCAGAAGGGAGTGAGAGTGGAGCCCCACGGGGCCTGTAAGTGCCTGTAAGGACTCCGGACTTTGTGCTGTTCTCCGTTCCCCGCAGGCCCAGTAGAGTGCATGACCCCTATGCCGGGCCCGCTGTATTTGGGCTCCACAGCTGCCTTTACTCCCAGTTACTGCTTGATCCGGGTTGTGCTCTGGATCGGTGAGATTGTCAGCAAGCTCCAGGCAGCCAAGGGGGTCCTGTGCCCGGGAGAGAATGCCTTGCCTGGTGGAAGGTGGCTGAGAGGATCAGGTGAATGCTAAGTGGATGAGCATTGGGCAAATCAGGGTTTATGCGCGGGTAGCCACACAGTCCGTCTGCTGCAGCCACGTCCTTGAGGAACCCCGTCAAATCAGGAGCAGCAGCTCTCCAGGCCCCTTCATTCTGGGACAGTCGGCAGAAATCTAGCAGAACCAGATACCCAGCTCCAGGAGGGAGACCTGACCCTTGCACGTGGGCTCCTGGGCTGCATAATTCGGAACTTGTGGTCCCTCTCTTGTGTCATCAGGGATGGGGATCCCACAGCAGTGTAGCAATAAGGAGCTGTGGTTCTGGCCCTCTCCTTTCAGCTCTGCTTGTGGGTGGAGCGGCCCTGGGGCTCCCTGGTGTGAGGGTGGCTCGGGGCTGCGCCTACAGACAGGTTTTCTGGGTCCTCGTAGGAGGACAGCAGTCAGGGCACGCGCCCGGTCCGGTATGAGCTCACTCTCAGCTTTCAGTTAGATCGCAGCTCCTGGATTTAGCTGTACACCCAAACCACGTACAATAAAGTGATGGAAAAGGATTCAAAAAGTGTGCTGGGTGCGTGCATGGAGGGAAGAGGAGACCACAGGGTTAACCTCAGGCTTGGAGGCAGCACAGCGAGAATCACTCAAGGACAGAGAGGATAATTATAGATTATAAAGGGCACCATTCACATCAGAGATATGTAATTGCTATAAACGTTTAAGTATTAAGTTATGCTGTCTTTAAATAGATAAATTAATGTTGGCAATTTAAGAGACGTACAGAAACTAAATGTGGTAGGACACTCAATATTTAGTACTTCTGCCTGTCTTGACAGATCATTTAAGCAAATTTTAAACAAAGGTATAGAGGGAATGAACAAAGAAATTAGGATAATTTAATATAAAAATGAATACCTTAGAGAAAATATAACTCTTTTCCCCCCACACAATGTCTCTGTCGCTCAGGCTGGGGTGCAGTGGTGTGATCACAGTTCCTGAAACTTCTATCTCCTGGGCTCATGTAATCCTCTGACCTGAGCTGCTGGGGTAGCTGGGACTACAGGCACGTGCCATATATCTGGATAATTTTTTTTTTTTGAGATGGAGTCTTGCTCTGTCCCCCAGGCTGGAGTGCAGTGGCACGATCTCGGCTCACTGCAAACTCCGCCTCCCAGGTTCACGCCATTCTCCTGCCTCAGCCTCCTGAGTAGCTGGGACTATAGGTGCCCGCCACCGCGCCCGGCTAGTTTTTTGTATTTTTAGTAGAGACGGGGTTTCACCGTGGTCTCGATCTCCTGACCTTGTGATCCGCCTATACAGACAAGGTGTCACTGTGTTTCTCAGGCTGGTCTCAAATTCCTGGGCTCAAGCAATCCACCTACTTCGGCCTCCTGAAGTGGTGGGATTACAGATGGGGCCACTGCATCCAGGCTACTACTGTTTTTTAATGTCCATTGAAAATTGGCTAAAATGCACCATGTATTATGCTATAAATTACATCTCAAGTTGGCAAACGCAGAATGTGCATGGGTTATATTCTATAGTCACAACATACAGACACAAGAAGAGAAAAGAAGAAGAATAAAGGTAGGAAGGAAGGGAGGAGAAATAAATTAAGCTGTTCATACTAAACAATGTTAACCTTTGAAATTAAAATATAGACTTCTTTACAATCCTGAAATTAAAATAAAACATAAATGAATCAAAATTTCAATTAAAGTTGTCATTACACTGGGCATGGTGGCTCACGCCTATAATCCCAGCACTTTGGGAAGCCTAGGTGGGCAGATCACCTGAGATCAGGAGTTTGTGACCAGCCTGACCAATATGATGAAACCCTGTCTCCACTAAAAATACAAAAATTAGCTGTGTGTGGTGGTGGTGGGCGCCTGTAATCCCAGCTACTTGGGAGGTTGAGACAGGAGAATTGCTTGAACCTGGGAGGTGGAGGTTGCAGTGAGCTGAGATTGTGCCATTGTACTCCAGCCTGGGCAACAAGAGCAAAACTTTGTCTCAAAATAAATAAATAAATAAATAAAAATAAAGTTGCCATTACAGACTCCACTTGTGTTATAAAGACATTGAAAACCCTGCTGTGGTGGATTGCGTGGGTGCGACACTGCCCCGTCCACAGTGGACTCTGCTTTCCCTCCCCGTGGGTTGGGGCTGGCTCTGTGCACTTGTCTCCTGTTTCCCTGCAATGTGCCAGCACCACCGCCCCGTCCCGGGTGGACTCCGCTTTCCCTCCCCGTGGGTTGGGGCTGGCTCTGTGCTGCTCTGACGGACAGATGTGGTGGAAGTGTCGCTGTGTGGTTTCTAGGTCTGGGACTTCAGAGGTCTGCAACTTCGGCTTTTGCAACTTGGAAGGCTCACTGGCGGGATTCTCTTGTCAGGAAGCCTCCTGAGCTAGCGCGTGGAGCGTCGACCTCAGCAGAGCACCACGCGTGGGTGAAGCCGTCTGGGAGCTTCGAGCTGTCATCAACTCCAACCTCAGACGAGACCTCAGCCAACACCACATGGAGCGGAGGAACCGCGAGCAAGTGCAGCCTGAAATCTGATCGTGGAAAAGGATGCATGTGTACACCGATTGCAGATCGGAACCTGAAACTGTGCTGACCTGCCCTAGCACAGATGCCCGTCAGGCACAGCTGCAACCGGGGCTGAGTTTGCAGTCATCTGCCACCCACCGACATCCGTCTGGTTTTTGCAGGGGCCAAACTGATGACTTAAATGAGAATAGGATGGGGGCAATTCCCTGCATTCTTGAAGTCTTGAAGGATGTTGTTGGCCTCTGCCATCCCCGCCCTGGGGTCTCCGGGGTCATGCTGCTGTTTTTGACTCACTCTCTTGGCAGGAGTGACAGCAATTTCATAAGCTTCTACTTGGCTCTTATGCACGGACCAAATCACCAACATGTGGGGTTTTCTGAGTACCACATTCATGTATCCAGTTACATATCCAAGGACTGGAGAGTTGATCTCTAAGTAGGGCTGTGGATCCAGTGGATCCAGTGTGAGCTGAAACCAGGCCTGACTCCATTGGCTCTCCGGTCCCCATAGGTTCTCCTCTCACATTGAGCCATGATAGTACTTTGAGAACCTGGCATCCAGGTTGGATCAGACCCTGCGTCTAACATTCTCCAAATGTTTGTGCACTCGCCTTTTCCCAGTCTGTGGTTACCAGGGTGAATGACTCCAGGTTCCTTTGAGGAAATTCCTGAAGAATTCTTACCATATCTGCCATGTACTGCTTCACGATGGTGACACATCCTGAGAAACGCGTGGTTAGGTGATGCCGCCATTGTGTGAACACCGTAGAGTGTAGTAACACACCTGGATGCTGTAGCCTACTACACACCTAGGCTGGATGGTATGGCCTGTTGCTCCTGGGCCACAAACCTGCACAACCTGTATCTGCACTGCACACTGTAGGCTATTGCAACACAAAACGGTAAGTGTAAGTGTATCTAAACATATCTAAACAGAGAAAAGGTGTGCTAAAAATACATATGATAATCTCATGAGCCCACCATGGTACATGCCATCTACCACTGCCCAGCATGCCCCTGTGCGGCACATGACGACACCCCTGTGCGGCACGTGACGTCCATGTGGTGCCATAGTGCTTCCTACCCTTTCTTCTGCAGACCCTGCCTCTGTGTCTGTGCGTGGGTTCTGGGTCTACAAAACTGGGCAGTAATATAACGTCGTATTGGGATGCCTGCCTGTGCTTTCTGATCTATTTTGTCATTTGTTTCTTTTGATTTGATAGATGAAAGCATACCCATGCTGGCCGCCCACCTGTTCTGCTCCAGGAACACCATGTTTTACTGACCAACTCCATAGTTTGGGGAGGGCCCTCTGGGCTGGTGACCCTTGATGATGCCCCATCCAATGACGGCACCCACCCTGCTGATGGGGAAATGCTGCCCACCCCAGCCTCTCCCCATTCCCAGTTGTGCCATGGCATCTCCCACTGTCATCCCTGCCTACAAGGAGAGTCACTTGTGATGGTTAACTTTATGTAACTTGGCTAGGCCATGGGGTGCCCAGACGTTGGGTCAAACATTGTCCTGGGTGTGTCTGAGGGTGTTCGGGACAAGGTTAACATTTGAATGGGGAACTGGGGAAAGCAGATGCCTTCCTGAATGTGGTGGGCCGTATCCGATCCCTTGAAGGTGTGAATAGAACGAAAGGCCGACCCTTCCACGAGTAAGGGGGAGCTCCTCCCACCTGACTGCTTGAGCTGGGACACGGGTTGTTTTCCAGCCTTCAGACCCAAAGTGAAAAATGAGCTCTTCTAGGCACTGGAGCCTCCAACTTTCAAAGTGGAGCTACACCGTCAGCTCTCTTGGGTCTCCAGCTTGCTGACTGCGATCTTAGAACTTGTCAGCCTCCATATTCTTGTGAGGCAATTCCTTAAAATAATTTCCTTCCTCTCTTTATATATGGGTTCTGTTGGTTCTACTTCTCTGGGGAACCCTGACTAACCGTGGCTGATGCTCACCCTCGACCTTCTCGGACGAGTCCCTTCCCCAGCATAGTTCTAGGTATTCTGGCCAATGGAACGTTTGTCCTCCATGTCCTTGTGCAAGACAGAGTTGACCAGTTGACTTTGTACCCTTATGATGCACAGGCATACCTTGGAATATTGCAGGTTCAGTTCCAGACCACTGCAACAGAGCAAATGTCACAAAGCAAGTCACAGGGATGTTTTTGGTTTCCCAAAGCATATAAAAGCTACATTGACTCCATACTCTTATATCTTTTTTTTTTTTTTTTTTTGAGACGGAGTCTTGCTCTGTCACCCAGGTTGGAGTGCAGTGGCGCCATCTTGGCTCCCTGCAAGCTCCGTCTCCCAGGTTCACGCCATTCTCCTGCCTCAGCCTCCCAAGTAGCTGGGACTACAGGTGCCGCCGCCACGCCTGGCTAATGTTTTTTGTATTTTTAGTAGAGACAGGGTTTCACCATGTTAGCCAGAATGGTCTCAATCTCCTGACCTCATGATCCACCCGCCTCGGCCTCCCAAAGTGCTGGGATTACAGGCATGAGCCACCACACCCAGCACCTCTTACCTCTTTTGTGTGTTCAAGAGTGCTATGTGTTTAAAAAAACTCAACACGTATAACTTACTTAAAAATACTTGAGGCCAGGTGCAGTGACTCATGCCTGTAATCCCAACATTTTGGGAGGCCAAGGCGGGTGGATCACCTGATGTCAGGAGTTTAAGACCAGCCTGATCAACATGGAGAAACCCTGTCTCTACTAAAAAATACAAAAAATAACCAAGTGTGGTGGTGCATGCCTGTAATCCCAGCTACTCGGGAGGCTAAGACAGGAGAATTGCTTGAACCAGGGAGACAGAGGTTGCGGTGAGCCAAGATTGCACCATTGCACTCCAGCCTGGGCATCAAGAATGAAACTCTGTCTGGAACAAACAAACAAACAAAAAAACAAAAACAAAAATTGTATTGCTAAAAAATGCTAATGCCTTCAGCAAATTGTGATCTTGTTGCTGGTGGAGGGTTTTGTCTCGATGTTGGTGGCTGCTGACTGATCAGGGTGGTGGTTGCTGAAGGTTGGGATGGCTGTGGCAATTTCGTAAAATGAGACAACAATGAGGTCTGCTGTATCAATCGACTCTTCCTTCACAAAGGTTTCTCTGTAGCATGCGATTCGATTTGGTAGCATTTTACCCACAGCAGAACTTTCAAAATTAGAGTTAATCTTCTCATACCCCCACTCTTCTTTATCAACTAAAATTATGTAATATTCTAAACCCTTTGTTGTCATTTCAGCAATGTTCACAGCTTCTTCACCAGGAGTAGAGCCAATCTCAGGAAACCCCTGTCTTTGCTCATCCATAAAACTCAACTCACTCTTTCCAGTTTGATCATGAGATTGTGGCAACTCAGTCCCATCTTCAGGTTCCACTTCTAGTTCTAGTTCTCTTGCTGTTTCTATCACATTTGTAGTGGCTTCTTCCATTGGAGTTTTGAACTCCTCAAAGTCATCCATGAGAGTTGGAATCCACTTCTTCCAAACTCCTGTGAATATTATTATCTTCGTCTCCACTCATGAATCACAAATGTTCTTAGTGGCATCCAGAATGGAGAATCCTTTCCAGAAGGTTTTCAATTTACTTTTCCCAGATCCATCAGAGAAATCACTATCTACGGCAAATGACCTCACGAAATGTATTTCTTAAATAATAAGACTTGAAAGTCAGAATTATTCCTTGACGCATGGGCTGCAGAATGAATGTTGTGTTAGCAGGCATAAAAATATTAATCTCATACATCTCCAGCAGAGACACTGGGTGACCAGATGGATTGTCAATGGAAGGTAATATTTTGAAAGGAATCTTTTTTCTGAATACCAGGTCTCAACAATGGGATTAAAATATTCAGTAAATCACGCTGCAAACGGATGTGCTGTCAACCAGCTTTGTTGCTCCAGTTACAGAGCACAGGTAGTGTAGGTCTGTCATAATCCATAAGGGCCTTCAGGTTTGGGGAATGTTAAATGAGCATTGGCTCTAACGTGACGTCACCAGCTGCATTAGCCCCTCACAAGAGAATCAACCTGTCCTTTGAAGCTTTGAAGACAGGCGCTGACTTCTCCTTTCTAGCTAGGAACGTTCTAGATGGCATCATCTTCCAATAGAAGGCTGTCTCATCTGCACTGAAAAATCTGTTATTTAGAGTAGCCTCCTTCATCAATGATCTTAGCTAGATTTCTCTGGATAACTTGCTGCAGCTTCTCCATCAGTACTTGCTACTTCACCTTGTACTGTTATCTTATGCTATTTATGCTATGTTATGTTATGTTATATTATGTTATGTTATGTTATACCTCATGAATCAACCTCTGCTTACTTTAAACTTTCCTTCTGCAGCTTCCTCACCCAATCTTAGCCTTGAAGGAATTGAAGAGAGTTAGGGCCTTGCTCTAATTCAAAGCCTGAATTAGGCTTTGGCATAAGGGAATGTTGTGGCTAGTTTGATATTCTGTCGGGACCACTTAATCTTTCTCCATATCAACAATAAGGTTGTTTCTCAATCTTATCATCCGTATGTTCACTGGAGTAGCACTTTTAATCTTTTCCAAGAACTTTGTCTTTGCATTTACAACTTGACTAATTATTTGGCACAAGAGGGAAAGCTTTCAGCCTATCTTGAAGCACAATCGTTTGTAGCTTTTGATTGAAAGTGAGAGACTTGTGACTTTTCCTTTCACTCGAATACTTACAGGCTACTGTAGAGTTATTAATTGGCCCAATTTAAATTTTGCTGCATCCCAGGAAATAGGAAGCCCTGAAAAGAGGGGGAGAGACAGGAGAACAGCCAGTCAGTGAAGCAGTCAGAACACACAACATTGAACAAAGTTCACCATCTTCTATGCGTATGCTTTGTGGTACCCGCAAACAATTACAGCAGTAACATCAAAGAGCCCTGATGGGTCATCATAACAGAGACAATAATAATGAAAAAGTTAAAATACTGTGAAAATTACCAAAATGTGAAACAGAGACGTGAAGTGAGCACATGCTTTTGGTAACGTTCCACCGACAGACACTCAACTCAGACTCAGGTTTCCACAAACCTTTCATTTGTTCAAAAAAAAAAAAAAAAAAAACAAAAAGCAGTATCTGCAAAACACAATAACACAATAAAGCAAAGTGCAGGTGTGCCTGTGAATACATACTAATGTGTACACTTTCCTGAGCTTTTGTGTACACCTGTTACTTATTATTTTTTCTATGAGCCATCACTTTTTTTTTAAGTTACCAAGAGCTTAATATCATCTCCTTCAGTTATTGCCAGGGCCATCCTGTGTCTCATTAATGTCCCCATATCGGTAAGCCTTACCTTACTCACTTTATAATTAGTTTTCTTTGAACTAGCACCCCTGAATCTAATCCCGTAATACTCTCCTTGCTACATCCTGCAGTTCCTTTGGGATATACTCCTTGATGTCCAGCAGAGGAGATTGGAATAAGTCTTGCGGGACGAGAAAGGAAGGGAGTCACGTCTTGCGAAGTAAAGTTTTCTTCCTTGTCTTGAAGCTCCCTCTCTTGTCAGGGAGCACTGGGCCACATCTGCAGGCCCAGAAGCCTCAGGAGCACTTGAAATTATAAGTGCATGGACCAGCGCCTTCCTTCTAAGTCTTATGGGCTCTCTCCTTTCCAATCAGGGCATGCTGCTGGCCTATGACACTGGTCTTAGCACAGTATCTGAACTTCTCTGAGCTCGGCTGCACTTATTTCTGACTCCTAAGCTTATATCACAGCTTTTTCTTGAGATGAAGTGTTCATTATACGTGCTCAGGAGTCCCTTGAATCTCATGCTTCCCCTGAAGGCGGTGATTCAACACCCCATCCTCGCCTTGTCTTTCTCCAAAGCAACAGCCATCTGCTACCACAGTCATAATTTACACTTACCCCTTCCTCCCCGATGCCCAAAAGAGGCCACGCCCCCAGTGCACTGCCCTTTACTGGAATCCCATCCCAGTTTATGACCAGTGAAAGTTTTAATAATTTCACCCCAAAACCATGCTGGAGATATCACTGCCAACAGTGGCGAAGTCTCTATTCAGCTTCAAAATAATTCAATTTCAAAATAAAATTGGAAATTGCTGAATAGGAAAAGAGATACGGTAACATTGGTTTGAAAAACATAAGCTGGTTCTTGAAAGAAGGAAATAAGGGATGCTCGGGAGGAGGGAAGGAAAAAAGAAAGAAAATCATAATGAAATAAAGAATTTAAGAACAGAAAAGATATGGAAGAAAGAATAGAAGGAAGGAAGAAATGAAGGATTAGAAAAGAATAATGAAAGAAAGAAGGAAGAACAAAGGAATGGAGAAAGAAAGGAGGAGGAACAGTGAAAAGAAAAAAGAAAAAAAACATGGTAAATCCAGTCAGGCACAGTGGCTCACCCCTGTAATCCCAGCACTTTAGGAGGCCGAGGCGGGTGGATCACTTGAGACCAGGAGTTTGAGACCAGCCTGACCAATACGGTGAAACCCCGTCTCTACTAAAAATGCAAAATTTAGCCAGGCGTGGTGGCAGGCACCTGTAATTCCAGCTACTCAGGAGTCTGAGGCAGGAGAATCGCTTAAACCCAGGAGGCAGAAGTTGCAGAGAGCCGAGATCATGCCACTGCATTCCAGTCTGGGTGAACAGAGTGAAATTCTGTCTCAAAAAATAAAAATAAAAAGTGTTAAAATATCCTGATGGTCCGTTAGAATTCTCAGTGAAAAGAAGAATGAGCTGGGCATGGGGGCTCATGCCTGTAATCCCAGTACTTTGGGAGGCCGAGGTGGGCGATCACTTGAGGTCAGGAGTTCGAGATCAGCCTGGCCAACATGGTGAAACCCCATCTCTACCAAAAATACAAAAATTAGCTGGGCCTGGTGGCATGGGCCTGTAATCCCAGCTATTCAGGAGGCTGAGGCACAAGAATCGCTTGAACCCGGAAGGTGGACATTGAAATGAGCTGAGATCATGCCACTGCACTCCAGCCTGGGTGACAGAGCAAGACCCTGTCTATAAAAAAAAAAAAAAAGTAAATCCAAACAAGAATAAAAGAGCATTGCATCAACCACCTGTGTGTTCTCCAGCAAGTAATTTCACCTTTTAATTTTTTACCTAAAATATGAAGAGGAAAATAGTGCTTATAAATGAGGTTTTTATGATGATTAAATAATACTCAATATTACTTAGCACATTCAACATTGTTTAGCACATTTTGGGGTATATAATGAATACTCAAGAAATGAACTGTAAAAAGAAAGCATACATGCTAAGTCCTACAGTCAATTTTACTTTTCAATGTAAATGCAAAAAAATATTGAGTAAAATACTAGTAAACATTAATTTAGCATTAAAATAAAAGAGTACACATAAAGCCCAAGTTATATTTCTTATAATATTGCTTTTATTTTAGGTTATGTGTTAATACAGTTCAATCTATGTCAAAATATAAATTATAAACTCAGTGAATATTGAAAACACATTGGTTTAAAAAATCTATTCCTGATTAAAACGAAAAGAAAACCCTCTGAGTAAACTAGAAATCTGATGTATGGAATAGGTCTCTCTCAAGCTATATCTAATACCACCCTTTATGGTGAGGTAGGCCCATCAGTCTCCAAGGGAATACACAGATAGCTGCTGGAGCAACTGTTGTTAACAATTATTCTTAATGTCCAAGACAAAGTGATGAAATAAGAAAACAAATTAGAGTTATGAACATTGGAAAGTAGTATGGGCTGAAATGCATCACCCCCAAATTCACATGGTGAAATCCTAAATCCATACCTCAGAACGCAACTTTATGGGGAAATAGTGTCTTTGTGAATGACCAAGTAAAAACAAGATTTTGAAAGTGGCCGTGATCCAGTAGGACGGGTGTTCTTATACAAAGGGGAAATCTGGACACAGAGACACACAGGGAGAACATCACGTGACGATAAAGGCAGAGATTGGGGTGACGCTTCTGCGAGCCAAGAGATGCCCCCGACCCGGCCACCAGCAGACGCTGGAGAGAGGCCTGGAGCAGACCCTCCCTCCCCGTCCACAGAGGGAACCAACCCTTCCAACACCTTCGCCCCAGGCTTCCCACTTCCAAAACACCGTGGTAGAGCCATCCAGCTTATGGGACTCATTATGGCGGTCCTAAAAAAGCCACACAGAAAGCAGGAGAAGCAACTATTACTTCTCATAAGTGAAACAAATATGTTTCAAAAACTCAGAATTACATCAGCTAAAAATATAAAATAAACATACAAAAATGAGAGCTTACCTATAGAATCAAAACAACTAGTTCGAAAATAGAATAGGAAAAAGATCCAATTCCCAGTAGTAAAAACAGAAAATAAAGGCAAAACATCTGGTGGTTCTTTGCTGGGGTGTGTGGCGGATGCACCATACTTGGCGTTTCGCGATGATACTGACAGCAACAAAGACCGTCTTAAAATATAATCCTGGGTGAAAGGAGTAAGAAGCTGAATAAGATCTCTGGCAAAACAGAACACGCACACACACGCACATGCCCACAGCATTCATGTGCACACACAGGCACACACACGATGCTCTTTTTAAGAAGCACATGTAGACCAAAAGGCACACTTAGGATGGTTGCCTATTCCAGAGGATGGCGAGTGGGAATAAAGGCATTGAGTAGAAAAATAAATGAGACAGGAGGCAGGCCCTGCGGGTGCCAGTGATAAGAATGTGACACAGACTCAAGGACCTGATGAATTCAACTCTTGGTTCTAGAGGTTAACACACCACCACACTTAATTTTAAACGTATGCAGTGCGGCCAGACCCTAGTCATACATATGTTTTTGACGTTGTTAAGCCTTGAGAAAGGTTTCATCTGGAATAATCAGTTTGTGAAAATAAGATAGGTCCAGAGCTGAGGGTCACGATGGTGGCAGTGCCCAGCGTGGCAGGGAGAATCATGCCACCTCTGCACCAGCACCGCAAGACAGCCGAGCCCCAGACCTGTGATGAGTGACCTTCCGCGGCAAAGGGGACTGGCTGTGCAGGTGTGGCGAAGGGTCCTGAGATGGAGATGATTCTGGATTATCTGGATAGGTCCAGGGTAATCACAGGGGCTTTATAAGAGGGAGGTGAAAGTGTCAGAGACGGGGTGACGAAAGTGTGGGCGGAGAGAAACAGAGAGAGAGAGAGAGAGAGACAGAGAGAGAGAGAGAGAGAGGAGCACGTGATTTGAAGATGCTCCATAGCTAGCTTTGAAGAGGAAGAGGCCGTGAGCCGTGGAACTCAGGCTGCCTCTGGACACTGGCCAGAGCCGAGGGCCTCTGGAAAGAATGCAGCTCGGCCTTAACCCAGCAAGTCCACATCTAAGATTTATCTGTAAGAGATTACCAAAAAATGTATTTAAAAATGTAGGTTCAAAGTTGTCTATTCATTGTTTATAATATAGCCAAAACTGGAAACAAAAGTCCAAAAATAATAGAGTTAGTGATTTCGTACTTATTTAGACTGGAATAATAGGCAGTATCCAAATATGATGATATATGTCTATATTCATTGGTATTGGCCAAAAGATCCATGATACATACTTTAGTGAATAAAAGGTTACATAATAAAGTACATACAGTAAAATGCCTTTGTGTAACATTCTAACTCACACAAAATGTCTGGGGAAATTTTCACAAACACGTTACGGTGGTTTTCTGTGGTGCTGTCATGTAATTTGGGGTGATGTTAATTCTCTTCCTCCTATTTTGTATGTGTACTTGATTCTCTTTTTTCTTCATTTGCAATGAACATGGATACTTTTCACGGTTCATGAAGACAAAGATATTTTTTATTTTGAAGAAAGAAAACAGCATACAAAACTGGTTAAGCAGATGAAATATATATGACAAAAGAGGAACAGCCTTTATAGATCAAGGACGTTATGAGTCACTAAAAAGAGTCAAAAGACATAAACGGACATTTTACTCACACAAAAAAATGCATAGTCAATAAAGGCCTGAAAACATCACACACACCATGAGCAATCAGATCAAACAATAAGACAATGAGTTTGCATTTTCTTCTACCGTATTGGGAAGGGAAAAACTATTTATCTTCATTGGTTCACAACTCTTGACTGTTTCTAAAAGTCAAACCCATTATCAGAAGAAAATTAAATGTCAAGACAGCTGCCTTTTCATCTTGAACATACTCAGATTAGCATTATTAATACGATTGCAGTTATTAGTCGTTAGCGTGTGCCCTACACCACGGCAGCAGCTCGCAGAGGGAGTCCCTGGGTGAGCAGCCCCGGTAACCACGTGTCTGTGGCAAGAAAAGGGTTCGGCACTCTGCCATCAAAAAGCCCAGGAGCTGGTTGGCCACTTGGACGGAATCCCACTGAGAGCTTTCTTGAGGCTCTTTTAATTTGATTAATTTCTCTAATTTATAAAGCTGGAAAGTTTTTGTGTGTGTGATTTTTCAGCACAATTGCATTATCTCATGCAGCCTTTATAGACTCAAGCCACCAATATGCATTAAAATAGCCACAATTAAAGCAAGCAAAATGTCTTTGTTGGTAAGGTCTCTGCTCTTTAGCCTTTAAAACTGCTATCGATATCCTTTATCTTTAGTGGCGGGACAGAACGTTCTGTTCATTCTAACACATCGATCCATCACAGTGGAGATGAAACCCAACTTCAAAAAGTGACCTTGCAGTTGGGAGCTGGATCCTCAGCCAGCAGGAAATGGAGACTATTATTGGAATCCTGCAGAGGCCTGACCAGGGAGTCCCCAAAACAGATTTGCCAAGAGACAGTGTGATTTCAGGGACATCTGTGACGTTCGCCTTCCCAGGCTAAACGAGTTCCTCTTCTTTTTTGCTGTCTGATGTCTGAATTTCTCCAACCAAGCCTTTTTTTTGACTGAAGGCCTAACATATAAATGCTCCAAATAAGGAACACAATGACATATGCTCATGGCAAGGAAGATATGACTGCTATCAGGCATTTTCTAGAACAGAAGGACATGGGGCAACTGATGCAAGTCATTACTGCAGGAAGAAAGGGTTAAAAAAAAAAAAAAAAAAAGCAACCAGAAAGGATGGAAAAGCAACACTTGGGACTTGTCCTGATCACTTGGCAGCCAATGCTGCAAAATCAGTGGGTGGTATCGATGGATAGATGGATATGTAACCAGCCACGGTCAGCATGGGCCCCGATCCGCTTCAGCACACTCAGATTATGACGTCTATCTCTATCTTTGAAAATAAAAACTAATGTCTTGTGTATAGAGAATTTCCATGATAAGAGGCCAATAAACCCAAGCAACTAAGTAGCCAAGTTTCTCTATTTTTCTTGTGCCCTACTTGAAATAAAAGGGAAATGGCAAATATTGGAAGACAAGCAAAATATTCTATACCAGATAACGCTACATAACATCTAAATCTTCTTTTTCCAAAAATCTAGTCCCAGTCAACTAATATTTACAGTCCTAATGTGGCCCTTGTGATTTGGTAATGTTCTTAAAGTTGTAGTCCTCTTCACTGGATTCTTTTATTAAGGGAAACAGACACAAACATTGTAGAAAATGTTCAAGAAGGTCTCTATCTCAAAGCCCGGTCCTTCAAATTCCTTGTGGCTATGACGCAAGGGTTCAAAATATATGTAACCTTTAAAGCAAATTAATGTGTATTTTTATGTAAGGTTTGCCCTGGGATGTTAGGAAAATATAATCCAGTACACCCTAAGCTTTGGAACACTATTAAGCCCAGTCGTTGTTTTGAGATTTCAAGGAGATTTGCATGTGACATTGGAAAATAGAAGGAAACAAATGTGTCCCATTTATATTTTTTAAAAAGGATAATAGTCCCATAATTTTTAAAATTGCTATGAAACTGAAGTACTACTAAAACAATAAACATATAGTCATCTTCCAAGCCCTTAGGATGGAATAAGATGCTAAGCACAAACTGATAAGGTTGGAGAAAGTCAGACTGGAGACGGGAGACCCAACAGACTTAGATGTTATTCAAGGTAGGAGGGACTTCATGGGCTAGTCAAGGTGTGACTTGGAGTGTCCAGTCCGTGGGAAATCAAGGGGCCACTCTAGACGGCTACTACTTGAGATCTTGCAATTCCATTTCTAGGCAGCTCCAGCTGCTGGACTATTCTCACGCCCGGCCAGAACCTGTCTCGAATTTTCGCCTGCTCATCCTCACTCTGGTCTGGGGAGTTGCTGAGACCATGTACCTCCCCGTCATTGGAGTGCGGCCCTCTGAGTCTCCCCTCTTCGTGTTTCCCTCCAGGTTGAAACCTCGTTTCTCATTTCACTCTTCACACTTGCCAGGTGCCTGACCTCGATAAACAGCAACCTTCGCCACTCAAACCTGGTGCCCGGACCTGAAATTCATTAGCACAGAGCCACTTGTTCAGCCCAGAGAGGAGAAGGCCTGTTAGTGCCCCTTTCCCAGCCCAAACCAATTCTATTAGAGCTGCCTCTGGCCAAGCTTCTCCCAGCATCCACTTCTCACTGACATGTCTCTATGAAGATGCAATAAACTTTTTCTCCGATAAAGCATCAGGCTCTGAAAGAAGTGGTGCTTTCATCTATTTTATCTTTGATGAGCAAAAGGCTTCTGGTGCACACAACGATTTTCACTAAATGGAGGAGACACCTTGTGGATTGCAAAACTATTGTGCGAAGAAAGGCAAGGATTTGTTATGCCAGAGACAAGTGTAACCTGCACTCAGGTGGTTTACATTTTGTAATTTATGTGAGCATACGTTTATAGACGTAGCACCTTTCCTCTAAAAGGCGTCCTGAAATCTTGACCAAGAGTCATTGCAGAGAGAGTGAAAATACACACTGCCATCTGTGGACAGTGATCCCCGTAAGGGGCAGGTGGTGGGATGTATAGGGAGGAAAATACCAGGGTGAGAAGTGGGGAGGGAGATACAGAGATGGCGAGGTGCTTCTTCACGTGTCCCACCTGTACTGATCTGCTCCCTGGCTGCTCACTGTCCCTCTGATGTGACATGTTGTTAGAGATGACCAAATGCTACAGTTACTTGGCAGACAACAGCAGAAAAGGGGCCGGATTCAGAATAAAAACTTTACATGGCTTATGTGAGGAAGGAAAGTCAATAAGTTCATGGAACTCACAAATTTTAAAATGTCCCAATGAGTCTAGCAAGCAGTGCACTGTTGGGAAGACCCTGGACGGGGCCGTTGCCCCCAAGTCTGCTGGTGATGTTGAACCACTGCAGTGGGGCCACCGGCCAGCAGGGCAAACTCTCAGTATGGGTTTCCTGCAAAGCAAGCCCGAGGGAAGGACTTGGGTGCAGATGGGTTTTTGGAAGGCAACGTCACGAGATCCAAATGGAGGGGTGGGGATAGTGGGATGGAGAAGGGAGATGGGGGCCCCCTCCTGCAGGAAGCCCTTGGCATGTGAAAGCCATGCCAAGGAATGGTGGGGGGAGCCAGGACCTTCATTTCCTGCCACACTGATGGAGGACTGCCTGGTGTGTGGAGCCCCCACACCTCCAGGTGCCTGTGCACCTGCTGAGGAAGAGCACTGGGCCCTGGAGAAAGCCAAGGAAGCAAAGCCGTCTGTGCGCATGGGGCCGTGTGTCCCTCAGCTCTGCCAAGAGACGGCCCGAAAGCACCCGGGCAGGCCCTCAGAAGCACCTGCTCCAGATGAGACGACAAAACCAGCGAGGTGGGTGCAGAAGGCGCCCCTCAGCTGCATGCCTCTTTCCAGACTCTACCCTGTGATGCCAGCTGGGCCCCCTTGGCCAGCAGGGCCCCTGTAAAAAGCTGCTAGATGGGTGCTAGTGACACCCCAGTCCAGGGGAGGAAGAGCTGTGCGCCCTCTGTCCTGCAGCCTCACCTGGTAAGTGTCTCCACTGCAGCAGGAGTCACCCCATTTGTGTGGTGGGGTTTACTCAGCCCGGCCCCTGTGGCAGGCCCCTACTCCGTGGCCTGAGTCCAGCTCTGCCCAGATTCTCATCCTCCCCTGGATTCTCATCAATCCACACCTTTCCTTCCTGCAGAAGCCATCTCACGGTTTCCCTCCAGCCCCGTTTCATCGATTGCTTATGTCACTCAATTCCTTGTACTAATCTTCCTGTGGAAACCTGGTGCTGGTGCTTCCTCCTGACTTGGATCCCACCTGCCATGCTTGGAAAGCCAGCAAAGGCAAGTGAGGGAAGCTGGGCTCTGGCAGCAGCTGACGGGGAAGGAGCCAGGGACCCAGCAGGACCGGGACAGGTCAAGGATGACCAGGAGTTGGCGGGACCGCAGGGACAACTGGAGGCACCGCACAATGGCATGGTCCACAGGGCAGTGGGACCGAGCCCTTCCGTCATCGCCTGCCTGAGTCAGAGCCTTGCCAGAAACTTCTACCTGGTCTTCGTCCAGTGCAGAAGAGAATCCCACGTAAAACTGAAGGCCTGACAAGCCAAACTCAAAAGACAGGGGACGGCCCCCACCGAGGCTGAACCCAGAGCCTGTCTTGAATTACTGGGCTCAAGAAGGGTTCTTTAGGTGAGGGGCGGTCTGCACTCCTAGGTACAGAATGGCCCTGCCTGCTCCCTGGTTCATCTACTCACTCATTTGTTTCATGGGATATATAGCAAGCCCGGGATAGGTCCCCAGAGCTGTCGAGATCCAGGACTGACAGGGGTGAACAAGCAGGGCGGGCGCTTTCCTCCGGGAGGATTGACATCCTGGTGGACACGGGGCTTGGTCGCTGGGAGGACGAGCTTCCTGCGTGAGGGCGCCGTGTCTCATTATCAGCAGGTGGGACACAGAGGCTGGAAGAGATCGGATCCATCCACAGAGATCACAGGGGGAAGCTGCTTCTATATTTGATGATTCCATGGACCCCTGGAATCCGTGAACGAGTCAACAGCACATAGGGTGACGTCGTCTCTAGGATCAGGGCTACAGCAAGGCCCCCTGTGGCCGCGTGTGACTTCCGATCCGCCTTCTCGCCGTGCTACCCACAACGTAAGCATGGCCGTGGCTTCAGAGGCAAGTCTGCGTTCATTAGTGAAGCAGGCATGCACCCAGGTGGGCCAGGGTGGGCTGAAGAAAGGCCATCGCCAGCTCCATGTCCTCCCCCTACACGAGGCTCCTCCCTGGAGTCCAGGTTCACGACCTCTGCCGTGTTCAGCCACAGCCCTTGTCACAGGAGTTTCAGATGCCAGGAAAACCATCCCAGGGCCCCCCACTGTTTGGCATCATTTTTAGCCTCTGTGTCCTGCTGAAGCCACCCCGGTCACTTTGGGTTGGGGTGTCCAGCCTCGCCCCTCACCTCGTCTTCAGGTGACACGGCCAGGACCAGCCCCGAGAGAGGAAAGGACCACGGGCGCCCTGCTGGCTGGCATCTGGGGCACCCAGCGTGCATCACCTGCGTGATCGCTCCACGTGGCTGTGGCTCACTCCTTCTTGGGTGGCCTTAGCCCTCTGCAGTTCCCGTGTCTGTGGCCTTTTTATACAATCAAAGGAGAAGCCAACCCAGAGGGACCTGCCATCTCCCTCCGCCTTCCAGGAGTGGTACCATGGAAACTGAAGGCCTCAGGAGCCATGGCAACCAACCTCCAGGTCACATGCATCCAGGTGTCTCCCACAGGGAAATGGGTGTCACACAAAGCACCAGGAGAGCGCCAGGTCTCTGTCCCGAGGCTTGATCCCACGCCTGCCTCCACCCGTGTGTCCTGCCCGGGAGCGGTGCTGACCCAGGGCACTGGGGCAGTGGGAGCCAGGGTGTGGGGCCGTTTCCCACAAGCGCTCTTCGCTCTGGTCCTTGTGAGTGGTCTTGGAGCCCTGGGGCCCTGAACAGTTTGGCGTGGAAACGGTGGCATCTGATAATTTCCTAATTCAGGAGAATACACCGCTTGGTACTAAACAGTCTACACCTAAATGCCCCACTGTCTAGGACTTGGCAATCCTAAAAAAGTTACTTGTGGAGGCAAAATCCCAGAGGCCCAGACACTAGGAGCATAGACTTAAAGACTTAAAATAGAGGGTGCGGCCAGGCAGCGGCACTGACTAGCAACGGCTGCGTGGGAGCTCGGTAGACAATAACACATGGTCTTCTCTCCATGGCCAGTCTCCCATCTGGGGGAGTCTCTGGGTGGCACAGATGGCGTTATCAGGATGGCTTCACTCCTCCCAAACCACTCCACCTCACTGGGCGGTCACTGCCATTTTCACGCTTTCTCCCCGGCCGGGGAGTTTCCTTGTCACGGACCTCGAGCATTGGCGGGAGAGGTCGCCCATGATGAGCTAAGGTCACATCCACTCACTGGGAGGAAGACGAGACTCTAACATACAGCCTTTCCACTTCCTTTCCGTTGGCTCTGCCCTGTGCTTCTCCGGGGCCGTTTGAAGAACATGGTAACTGGGAGGTCCCTCTCTGCCCGGCGCTGTTTGAGGAAGAAGCTGGAAGAAATTCGCACTGCATGTGGCCCTTTAGTTTCTTGGGAAAACCAGGCCATGCCCTCCCTCCCTGGGCCTCAGGACACAGAGAGTGCGACACCGGCCAGATGTCCGGAAAGGAGGCAGGGCCTGGCCATGGCCCAGTCATTCCTTCTGAGTCTTCCGGGTTCCTCCCGAGCCCTCCGCACCTCGCCCGCTCCCGCCCCCCGTCTCCTTGTGGTGTCCTGAGTCCCTCACTGGGGCCAGGGTCCCGATTCCAGCAGTGGCTGTGGGTAAGTGTCAGCTGACGGCTACATCCTCCCCACCTCTGCATCCACCCCGTCCCTCACGCGCCCTGGGCCCTGACCCCTTTATGCTCTGTTCCCTGGGGCCAGGATGGCCCTGGACTCTGCTGGTCACCACAGAGAGGCTGTTATCAGTGGGATCAGGGATGGTTTTTTGATTTGTGGGGCAACTCTAACACCCCTAAGAGCCCTGGAACACAGACCTGCTCACCAGGCCGCAAGAAAGGACTGGCTTGACAGGGATTGTCCCAGCTCAGGACCGGCGACCGAAGCTCACCTCCCGGCTTGGGCAGCAGCCTCTCGGAACACCTGTTTCTTTACCTGGGACTGGTAATCCTGCAAGAGGAAAGCACGTGAAAGCTCCATCCGTGCAGAGCTTGTCAGTGGGACTCGGTGAATTTCACCCAGCAGATCCCGGCCTCTCCCTTCTGCGTAGACAGAAACACCACGGCTTTTTCTGGGGGGCGGAGGAGGCTCCAGAAAAATGTTCTCAGCAGTTAGGCTGTGGTTTGCAACCTGAAAGAGGTGTCAGCGAGCGAGGCTGAAGAGAGATGACCACCGCTGGTGTGTGTTGTGCAGCGCTGGAGGGCTGCGGGGTACGTCTGTCTGATGTTAGGGGCCAGGCTGGTGGGGGTTCCCTCCAAGGTCATGTGTGTGGTCGACAGTGAAGCTCCATGGAGTGGGCTGTGCTGCTGTCACCTCTACCGCGGGTGAGGCCTGGGGACAGAAAGTGAGGAGGTGACCTGCTCACGACGACAGGAAGAACGGGGAAGTTCTGTCCCCAGGCAGGCGCTGCTTCCATCCAGAGCCTGGGCTTGTCACCAGCTCTCCCGACTTCACTTGCGCCCTCTGCCCCGAAGGGGACTTCCGTGCTGCCCAGCAGTAGAAGCCCTCCCCACCCGCACCCGAGGATGATAGTCGCCTGCCGTCACCCCAGGCAGGTGGGGACCGTGTTGCCCGATTCTGAATCCCCAGCCTGGCAACCCTTTGCTTAGTGAATGCATAGAAATGTGAAGCAGCAGGCCTACTCTCTATTTTCAATCATGAATTTTGG
This sequence comes from Mandrillus leucophaeus, assembly GCF_000951045.1. NCBI lineage: Eukaryota > Metazoa > Chordata > Mammalia > Primates > Cercopithecidae > Mandrillus > Mandrillus leucophaeus. The sequence continues at coordinate 3,023,373 of NW_012101299.1, forward strand.
CAGCAAGTGATTAAACAATGTCTGATTTCTGGAAGCTGCTTTCTTTATAAGCACAACAATGCAGTGGAGGTGTCTGCCCTCCCTGTTCGCCACCCCACCCCACCCTCCTCCTCAAATGAGGGCCCTGAGAACTCCAGGGCAGCCCTGGGACAGGGTTGCTGGTCTTCTGTTTTGGGGGAAATCTTGGAGGGATCCCCCATCACGACGGTGCTTCCAGTGCACCTGCACAGCCGGGAATCCCTTCTCCAGTCTCATTTCCAATGCTCAGAACCTCGGTTTAGCAAATCCAATGGCATTAGTTTGTTTTAACTCAGGCAGGATGCATGGAGGGTGGGTACCTGTGGCCGGGTGCAGTGGCCGGGTGGTGGACCATGCCAGAGAAAGAGCCCTAATGCCACACTGGTGGCACATGCCCCTGATTGTGACCTTGGCTGGCCGCAGCCTTTGTGCCCTGTTTTCCTTCTTGGTAGAACCAGGATGATAATCCTCTTCCCACGTACCACAGGCACCTGCTGGTTTTGGGGAGGGTCAGATGGGACCCAGTGAGAGGATCGTAGGAAGGTGCTCTCAGGGGACGGGCTCAACACAAGGCACCATGATGCAGACATCACTGTGCGGGGTCATCCTGGAGCCGGGCTTCTCTGGGCAGTGCCCAGAGTGCAGAACTGGGAGGCCGAGCTTGCTGCAGGAGGTTGGAGAGTAACTGCAGGGCCATTGCCTGAACAGCTGGGGAGCCCTCTGCGAATGCTGCCAGAGACAGGTGGAGAACACACTGCTGAGGGGGTACTCGACTGCCCACTGAGGAGTGGATCAAACTCTGAACTCCTAAGTGGGCGGCCCTCATGCATGCCGGTGGCATCATGGGAGAAACATGCTTGGCTCAGGATGACCTGGAGGCAGAAGGTATTTTCTAGTCTCATATATGCCATAGAAACTGCTGTGTTGTGGGAAGATGGGCCCCAGGGAGAGGAAAAATCAATCTCTGGGCCCTTGCAGCAATATAAGACCTGCAGGCAATGAAGGTCTTGCCTTCCAAAACTCACCCACTGAGTCTTAACAGTCCACCATTCCCGATCCATTCCTTTGAGGTAAGTTTCCCTTCATTCGTCCTGTGTTCTCTTTTTTTTTTTTTTTTGATGTGAGACAGTCTTGGCCCTGTCACCCAGGCTGGAGTGCAATGGTGCAATCTTGGCTCACTGCAACCTCCACCTCCCGGGTTCAAGCTATTATCCTGCCTCAGCCTCCCCAGTAGCTGGGATTACAGGCGTCTGCCACCAAGCCCAGCTATTTTTTTTAATCTTTAGTAAAAACGGCATTTCGCCACGTTGGCCAGGCTGGTCTCCAACTCCAGACCTTAGGTGATCTGCCCGCCTTGGCCTCCCAAAGTGCTGGGATAACAGGCGTGAGCCACTGTGCCCGGCCTGTGTTCTCTTTTAAAATGAAAATACTCCTGGGAAAAGTGATGTAGTAAACGTCTAGACCTTGGTAGGAATAAGAAGGAAAACCGTGTGCTCAAGGCCATAGATATGATGGAGGCTGGGGGTGGTCAGGATGGGAGGTCAGACGGGAAGAACAGGAGCAGAGAGGGAAAGGGTAAACCACGTGAGGCCGCATGCAGACAGGTGGGGCCTGGAGGAGCGAGTAGTGGAGACAGAGAAGTGCACATCCTAACAGTGTTTCCGGGTAGTGAGGGTCCCGCGGTAGATTCCTGTCAAGCGACTGATCTCTCCGCCTCGGCCTTTTCCCATTTTGCCATTGCCTTTCCACTTTGAGATAAATTGACTTCCCTTTCGAGTCATCCCATGGAGACTCGTTCTCCCAGCTGGAGGAGGATTCCAAGGCCAGTTGCGGATCCTGGCACCGTGAACTCGGCCTCGCCCCTCATTCATCGAGTCTGGGCACGAGTCACTTTCTGCTCAGGTTTGGCCTTTAAGATTATGCACTCCGTGCACCCTGGGGTAACCCACAGAATGAAAACACGACGGAAGTCTTCATCCTTAGAACGGGAGGCCAATGGGCTCGGGTTGAAGCAGCTGACCCAGGGCTGGGAATGAGAGAGAGGAGGCACAGCACCTGCCCCAGCCCGCATGGATGCAGGCACGTTAGACGAAAAGTGGTAGGGAGCCCTGGTTCACTTCTTACCTGACTCGCCGCAAAGAGAACACCGCAGCTGCCCAGGCGCAGTGGCTCATGCCGGTAATCCCAGCACTTTAGGAGGCCGAGGCTGGCGGATCGCCTGAGGTCAGGAGTTTGAGATCAGCCTGGCCAACATGATGAAACCCTGTCTCTACTAAAAATACAAAAATAAGCCAGATGTGATGAATGTCTATAATCCCAGCTACTTGGGAGGCTGAGGCAGGAGAATTGCTTGAACCTGGGAGGCGAAGACTGCCGTGAGCCGAGATCACGCCGTTGCATTCCAGCCTGGGTGATAGAGCAAGGCTCTGTCTCAAAACAAACAAAGAAACACCACACTGCAGCCTGGGTCAGGTGGGTGGGGGGGATCTCCCTGCCCAGCACTCATGGTAGGAATGAAGAGAGAGGCCCAGGTGGCCTCCTCAGTTGTGACTCTTCACAGCTCTGCCACCAGAGGAGTGTGCCAAACAGAAGCATATTTATTTATAAGCAATAGTAACTATTAATAATAATTAATTACTAAGTTCTTCTGTTCCTTTTTTCAGGCGAGTAAATGGTTTCTATTCTTTGCATCTGTTAACAGCTTTGGGAGTAAAATTGTTACCCCCATCTCCAAGTTACGAATCTATGGGGCTCCAAACATTGATTTGCATGTCAGTGGCTTATCATTTAGGAAACATTTTCTCATGGAAAACGCTAGCCCTGGCTAGGTTCTCAGGCTAGCTCACCAAGGTGAGTGCAACACATTGGAATGAAGCACTTCGTATTGGTAGTTTATCTCTAAAAAGTCTTCATGTCAAATGTAGAAACAAATAAATATGGAAACAAGTGTAGAAGTAAAACAGCTCAGCTCACCGATGGTTTAAATGGGTGTTTGCGGCGAGCCTGATTCGTGTTTAAAACATTATTTTGAGGTTTGGGGGAGAAGTGCTTCCTGTTTTCACCCTGCCCTTGTAAGAGAATGCTCACCCCAAAACGATGAAGCCCTCAGTGCAGATGTTTCGTTATTTGTAAAGTTTCTGTGTGACATTGTAGGGAATTTCCTTTTCCTTTTCATAGGGAAACTGGTTTCCTTTTTCATAGGGAAACTGGTCCTAAGAATGATTAAGCGTCCTAGAATCACAATGGCTATTTTTGATTGATTTTAGTTTAAATTCTAAACACACAATCTTCGCCTCTTCATTAGGAGCAGTCAGTGGCTGTACAATCAGGGAGTCATGGATTCCACCTGCTTTCCGACTGTACAGTCAGGGAGTCGTGGATTCTGCCTGCTTTTGGGCTGTACAGTCAGGGAGTCGTGGATTCCTCCTGTTTTCCAGCTGTACAGTCAGGAGTCGTGGATTCCACCTGCTTTCCGGCTGTACAGTCAGGAGTCGTGGATTCCGCCTGCTTTCCGGCTGTACAGTCAGGGAGTTGTGGATTCCTCCTGTTTTCCGGCTGTACAGT
>NW_012101299.1:3027054-3043776 GCF_000951045.1 Mandrillus leucophaeus
ATTCCTCCTGTTTTCCGGCTGTACAGTCAGGGAGTCGTGGATTCCTCCTGTTTTCCGGCTGTACAGTCAGGGAGTCGTGGATTCCTCCTGTTTTCTGGCCGCACAGTCAGGGTGTCGTGGATTCCGCCTGCTTTCGGGCTGTACAGTCAGGGAGTCGTGGATTCCTCCTGTTTTCTGGCCGCACAGTCAGGGTGTCGTGGATTCCACCTGCTTTCCGGCCTCACAGTCAGGGAGTCGTGGATTCCTCCTGTTTTCTGGCTGTACAGTCAGGAGTCGTGGATTCCGCCTGCTTTCCGGCCACTCCTCCCACTTTGTATTCCCATTTCTTCCCGTTCTGGCTGCCCAGTGTTCTCACGGTGCCTGAGTCCATACAGGCAGGAAGTAGCTGACTTCACATTAGGCTGAATTTTCAGTCATTGTCTTCAGGAGGAGAATTGGAGTTTTCCATGTTTTCCGAAATCCATGAATAGGGCTGAATGCCGACAGCCAGCGTTTTAAAATCCTGAAACTCAGCCTCCTAGATCTGACAGCTTCCCATGAGCCTCAAATGGTTTTGTGTTCAAGTCCAAGTTTCAAAAGCAAATGAAGATAAACCGACCACTGCCCAGAAAATCTGTCCAAGGAAAAAAGCAGCAACCACATGGGAAATTTGAACAAGGAGACTGTCCTGTCACTAAATTCAGGATATGTAGCCAACAAGGACAACAACCAGCCCCCAGAGAGCCTTAGGATGAACCTTCAGGGCAAGGACTTTAACAAACAGGCATCGCCTCCACTGCCAATCCCTCACTAAGTCGGTAATGACAGCAATCTTTATCTCTGAGACCAAAGGCCCCTGCGCTTTCAAAACTCCTGTTACGTAGAGTACAGGCAGTTCCGGGGTGAGTCCAGGAAGTCTTAGGTAAGGAGTCCAGAGGAGAGCCCTTTATAAACAGGCAGAGGAAACGCGACTTTGCACTTACAGCACCGATGGTTTCTCGGCGCAGGCCCGAGCACACGCACACCCTGGTCCTCATGCCCTGGTCCTCACACTCTAGTCCTCCCTGCATCCGCATGGGTCAGTCACTGAACTGCTCTGGACCCGGCTTCTCCGTCTGCTCCAGGGGCCGTGCCGGCAAATGCTCCAGCAGCTTGGGAGGGCTCGTACTGCATGAAAAATGGTGTGGGTTGTCGGGGCCATCTGGACCTTGCCGGCTCTGTCTGCAGGCAGCAAGCTGCTGCCCGGCTTCAGCCATCACCAGAATTTCTGGGTGCAGAGCTCCAGGCTGTGTGTTGCTCTCCCCAGCATTCTGAAGTCATTTTGTCCTGACCTTCCACCATCTTTGGTTGCTGACTATTTGCTCTTGCTGTAATTATTGTTCCATTCCATTTGATAATAATCTCTATTTCCTCCCTAGTGGCTTCTAAGATGCTAAGTTCTTTATTCAATATTTATGCTTTCAAATGTTATATTTTGCAGATATATGGTAAATAGTGCATAGTCTTTATGCTATTTTTATTCTTTATTGTTAATGTTTTACATTTTCATTATGACGTGTTTAGATGTCAGTTCATTCTTATTTAAGCGTCTTTGTCTTCTGAATGCATTTTCAGTGTGAGGACTAAGGTCTTTTTTCAATCCTGGAAAGTTTCCAGTCATCCAAATATTGCTTCTTCATGATTCATTCTTTTCTTTTGGAATTGCTCTTTGATCTAGATTGGAAATTCTCTCCCTGCGTGTTCTTAGCTGCTTTCCATGTGCTTATTTTGTGGGTCTGCCCTGTGCTCTGGTTGAATTCCTGAGTTCTAACTAAAGAACGTAAGTTTATTAATTCTTTGTTCGTGTCTGGGATAGAGTACATTCCATCTATGAAGTTTATTTTTTAAATGACTACCGTTAATTTGTAAGAACTCATCCTGATTTGTTGTTTATGTCTGTTATTATTTAATTTCAGCCTGTTATTGCTTAATTTCTCTGGGTCCTTCTGAATTGTTATATTATTTTTCTTTCATCTGGTGGGAATTTGTGCTCTGGGGGCTATGCTGGTTGTTTTCTACATTGTTTTTCTTCTTGTGTCGTAGTCCCAGGTTGAGTGGAATACTCTATTTTCTCTTTGTCTTTTTCGTCTCTTCTGTACCCATTCTTCTCTGTCCCGTGCCTTTTCAGCTGTTTCTTGGGTCCCTAGTCCAGAGCCAGCTCACAAAATGCTTGGGGTCCTTGCCCTGTGCTGATGCTGGGGATATCACAGGTAGCTTGTCTCAGTTCCTGGTCCATGCTGTGTCTGATTTCACCTCTCCCTTAGGCCTGCAGCTTTCCCTGAACCACAGCTCAATGCAGGGCTCCATAGGGGCTTGCATTTAGCCTTCCGTCCTAGAACTCCCGGTATTTAATGGTGATCCCAGATCTGGTCCATGACATTGCCTGGGGAACATAACCCTGTTGCCCCTTAAAAACCCAACTAAGGACACCTCTGCAAACTTCTGAACCTCAAAACTTTGAACGTTTGTCCCATCACTGCGCTACAAGCTTTTGTTCTAATTAAAGTTTTTATTTGAGATAACTATAGTTTCATATGTATAAACAACACAGAGAGACCCTGTGTGCACTTTATCCAGTTTCTCCCCAGTGGTCGTATCTTGCGGAACTACAGTACACCATCACAAACCAAGACATTGACATTGGTATGGTCAAGCTTCAGAACACCTCCACCACAAAAGGATCCTCGTGATGACCTTTTACAGCTAAACCACTTTCCTCCCACCTCATCCTCTCTAGAACCCTCGGCAACCACTCATCTGATTTCCATTTCAATGATTTTGTCACTTGAAGAGGTTTATATGAGTGGAATCGTACAGTATGTCACCCTGTAAACTTTTGGGACTGGCTTATTTTCACTTAGCATAATTCTCTGAAGACTTGCGCGAGTTTTTGCGTGCATCAATAGCTTGCTCCTCTTTGTCACTTGGTGGCATGGAGGCACCACAGTTAGTTTAACCATTCACCTGCTAAGGGCATCTGGGTTGACTCTCAGTTGGGGTTACTAACAAAGCTGCCACAAATATTTGTGCACAGGTTATATGTGAATATGCTTTTTCATTTCTCTGTGATAAACGCCCAGGAGTGCAATCACTGGATTGTATGATAACTACATGATTAGTTTTCTAGGAAACTGCCAACCGTTTTCCAGAAAGTCTGTACAGCTTTCCCCTCCAGCAACGTGTGAGCGATCCAGTTTCTCCACATCCTTGCCAGCATCTAGTGTTGTCATCATTTTTCATTCTAACCTTTTGTATTAGTCTGTTCTCACACCACTATAAAGATACTACCTGAGACTGGGTAATTTGCAGACAAAGAAGTTTACTTGACTCACAGTTCTGCATGGCTGAGGAGGCCTCAGGAAACTTACAATCATGGCAGAAGGGGAAGCAGGCACGTCTTACATGGTGGCAGAAGAGAGAGAGGGTGTGAGAGTGCAGGGAAAACTACCATTTATAAAACCATCAGATCTCATGAGAATTACTCACTGTCATGAGAACAGCCTGGAAGAGCCACCCCCATAATCCAATCTCTTCCCTCCCTCAACATGTGGGGATTACATATCCTTCCCTTGACACAAGGATTACAATTCAAGATGAGATTTGGGTGGAGTCACAGAGCCAAACCATATCATTCCACCCCTGGCCTCTCCCAAATCTTATGTCCTTTATACATTTCAAAACCAATCATGCCTTTCCAACAATCCCCCAAAATCTTAACTCATTCCAGCATTAACATAAAAGTCCAAGTCAAAAGTCTCATCTGAGACAAGTGAAGTCCCTTCCACCTATGAACTTGTAAAATCAAGGATGCCCACTCTCACCACTTCTCTTCAACATAGAGCTGGAAATCCTCCCCAGAGCAATCAGACAAGAGAAAGAAATAAAGGGCATCCAAGTCGGTAAAGAGGAAATCAAACTGTTGCTGTTTGCTGATGATATGATTATTTACCTAAAACCCTAAAGACTTCCAGAAAGCTCCTAGAACTGATAAAATAATTCAGCAAAGTTTCCAGTTACAAAATTGATGTACATAAATATCAGTAGCTCTTCTATACACCAACAGCAACAAAGCTGAGGATCAAATCAAAAACTCAATCCCTTTTACAATAACTGCAAATAAAATAAAATAAAATAAAATACTTAGGAATATACCTAACCAAGGAGGTGAAAGTCCTCTGCAAGGAAATCTACCAAACACAGCAGAAAGAAATCATAGATGACACATCTCATGCTCGTGGATGGGTAGAATCAATATTGTAAAAATGACCATACAACCAAAACTAATCTACAGATTCAGTGCAATTCCCATCAAAATACTACCATCATTCTTCACAGAACTAGAAAAAAAATCCTAGATGAATATGGAACCAGAAAAGAGCCTGCATAGCCAAAGCAAGACTAAGCAAAATAAATAAATAAATAAATAATCTGGGCATATCACATTACCTGATTTCAAACTGTACTATAAGGCCATAGTCACCCAAACAGCATGGTACTGGTATAAAAATACTCACACAGATCAATGGAACAGAATAGAGAACCCAGAAATAAACCCAAATACTTACAGCCAACTGATCTTTGTCAAAGCAAATAAAAACATAAAGTGGGGAACGGACACACTATTCAACAAATGGTGCTGAGATAATTGGCAAGCCACATGTAGGAGAGCAAAACTGGATTCTCACCTCTCACCATATACAAAAATCAACTCAAGATGGATCAAGGACTTAAATCTAATAACTGAAACTATAAAAATTCTAGAAGATAACATTGGAAAAACCCTGTTAGACATTGGCTTAGGCAAGGATTTTATGACCAAGCACCCAAAAGCAAATGCAATAAAAACAAAGATAAATAGCAGGGACTTAATTAAATTCAAGAGCTTTTGTATAGAAAAGGAACAGTCAGCAGAGTAAAGAGACAACCCACAGAATGGGGGAAAAATCTTCGTAATCTGTACATCTGACAAAGGACTAATATCTAGAATTTACAACAAACTCAAACAAATTAGCAAGAAAAAAACAATCCCATCAAAAAGTGGGCTAAGGACATGAATAGACAATTCTCAAAAGAAGATATACAAGTGGCCAACAAACATATGAAAAAATGCTCAACATCATTAATGAGATTTAGGTGGGGACACAGAGCCAGACATATAACCATTCTAATAGGCATGTGGTGGTTTCACTTTGCATTTCCAAATGACTAATGATGTTGAACATCTTTTTATGGGCCTATTTGCCAACTGTATATTCTGTTCAATGAAATATCTCTTCCTTTTTGTTTTTCTTTTTTTTCTCTCTTTTTTTCTTCCTCACTGTTGAGTTTGGACAATTTTTATATATTCTAGGGACTAGTCCTTTGTCAGATATGGTTTGCAAATATTTTCTCCTGTCTGTAGCTTATCTTTTAGAGAGCAAAAGTGATCTACTTTTATGAAGTCCAGTTAATTATTTTTTTTTTCTGTTATGGAGTATGTTTTTGGTGCCAAGTTCAAGAACACTTTGCCTAGGACTAGACCCTGAAGATATTCTTCTTTATTTTTTTCTATACTTTTACAGTTTGTATTTTAGTTTATGATTTTTTAAATATGAAATGTGAGAATTAGGTTGAGGTTTACTTTTTTCCCTATATATTCACAATTTCTCCAGCATCATTTTTTGAAAAGGCCACTCTTCCTGCAGTAAACTGCTTTTGCATCTTTGTCAAAAGTCAGTTAGGCCTATTTGTATGGGTCTATTTCTGTGTTTTCTGTTCTATTCAATTGAGCTATGTATCTGTCCCTCTGCCAAAACACATGCCCCGATACAGTAGCTGTACAATAAGTCTGAAAGTAGACTGATTCAACTTGTTTTAGCTATTCTATCTCATTTACATTTCTATGTAAGTTTAGAATAATCTTGCCTGTGTCTTTAAAAAACTTGCTGAAATTTTGATAGGAATTGTGTAAAACTTCGTGTCAATTTGGAGAGACTTGACTTTTTTTTATTATGTTGAGTCTTCCTGTGCAGGAACATAGATAGTATGCCCTGCACTCAAGCCCTGTGCATGTTTCAATAGATTTATTCATATGCATTTAGTATTTTGAGCAGTTATAAACGGTACTGTATTTTTAATATTGGTGTTCATGAATTCATTGATATTCTATAGAAATACAATTGATTTTGAATGTTTATCTTATATCCTGTGAACTTGCTGAACTCATTAATTTTAGTTTCCTTTCCAAACTGTCTTAGATTTTTTTAAATGTATATAATCATGCTGCCTGTAAGTAGGCACTGTCTTATACCTTCTTTTTCAATGTTTGCCTTTTATTTCCTTCTCTTGCCGTGGCTGGAGCTTCCAGCACGATGTTGAATGAAAATGGTTAGAGAGGCTGTCCTTGCCTTGTTTTCAATCTTAGCAGGAAAACATTCAGTGTTTTACCATTAAGTATAATATTAGCTGCAGGGTTTTTTTTTTTTTATAGATGCCCTTATCAAGTCAAAGAAATTATCTATTCTTATTTTTTCTGAGAGATTCTATTATGAGCAGGCACTGAGTTTTATCAAATGCTTTTTCTGAATTGATTGATACGATCCTGTGAATTTTCTTTACCTTGTTAATGTGGTGGATTACATTGATTGGTTTTAAATATTGAACCAGTCTTGCATTCTTGGAATAAACCCTAATTGGTCATGGTGTATACTTCTTTTCATATATTCCATGTACAGGCATTTTAGGGCAGTTTTTAAAATATGTATTCATGCTTTCTTGTTTTTTGACTGTGCTTCAAAAATTTCCTCTTTCTAGTTTTATCTATAGTTGTTGTATGTTTGGAGCAGGGAAGGGTGTGTTAAAGAGAAAACTTAGAGAGTCATCTAGAATAAGGGCTACAGGGCAACTTTTTAAAACTATGGACATAAAGTGCTTCAATAAAAATAAAAATGATTTGGACTTGGATTGTGTGGAATATCCACGTAGCAGATGCCATTGGTGCTCATCCTGTTCCTCACTCACTGCATCAGTGATACGGCCCCAGCTCCTGCCCCAGCTCCCGCCCCAGCCTGCCCACCTCCATGCCTTTGTCCGATGCCTTCTTTGACTGCAGAATCCCATGCTACTGGTGTACCTGGCACACCAGAGTGCAAGGAATTAATGTCCTCAAGAGTAATTTTCAACCAATGCCCAACAGAAATTGGTGCATAAATACCCCAGCTCCCTCCTCCTCAGGTCTTTAGCTCTAAGGTGTGTACTACATGCCTTGAGTCCCTGGTAGGACTGGGCTCTGTGTGCCCACAGTGATCATTTGAGAATGTATCATATGCTCTACTGGTTGCCTTCCTCCTCAGTTTCACTTCTCCCAGCAATGTTTCCTGGGATCCTATTCCAAACAGAGCACTTCACTGGAATTGTTTTCTCAGTATCTGCTATTGGGGAAACACAAATTAAGACAGACAAGAAATGAGTCTAATTCAGCCTGGGAAACTATTGGATCAAAAGGTAAGGCACTTTGCTCACATGGGAAACTTATAATTCCTGTATCAAGAGATGTGTCTTCTAGAGAGACAGAATAATGCTGTGGTTAAAAATATGACTGTAGTCAGCTTGATGCGGACTTGCATCCCAGCATCTCTGCTTCCTAACTGTACTTTGTAGCAAGTGAGCTAACTCTAAGCCTGTTTCCTCAAAATGGGTGTAATGATAGCATCTTCCTCATGCGACTGCCCTGAGTGCCCACAGGGGCCTCACACAGCAGATCTAGTTCTGGCTTACAATAAATGCTGCACAAAAGGCAGCTCATTTTTTTTATGCTCAGAAGAGTGGTTTAAAGAATGGAATGAGCCTATAAAAGTGGAAAAGTAGAAGACCAATGTGAACTGTGAGTGAATTAAATAGACCAGTGCAACAAAATCTTAACCTTTTCTGGACAATTCCTTGCAAATGTGTCAGCAAAAGTAAGCACTTTTGTAAATACTCCTAAGGTGGCATTTCAGAAAAAAGGTGACCCTGACTGTAAGAAGATCTAACCATAACCTGCCTATTCCACTCACTTGAGTTACCTTGACGTGAAGTAGTCAGGGAAAACTAATTTAAGTGATATTGTTCTGGAGAAAAAAAGCAAATTATACACTTCTCAAATTCTTGAATAATTAAAGCATTTTTTAAAGAAAAATAATTCGATGATATTTTATCAGTTAGGAAGGCTTTCGGCTGCAAGTAAATTCAGAGCAGTGGCATTAGCAATACAAGACCAAAGTGAACTGTGAGTGAATTAAATAGACCAGCACAACAAAACCTCAATCTTTCTGGACCAATCCTTGCAAATATGTCAGCAAAAGTAAGCCCTGATTTATCTGTAAATGCTCCTAAGACAGCATTTCAGAATAAAGGTGATCCTTACGATAAGAATATCTAACCATAATGTGCCTGTTATGCTCCCTTGAGGTACCTTGAAGCAAACTAGTCAAGAAAAGCTATTTAAGTGATATAAGTGATATTGTTCTGGGGGAAAAGCGAATTACACACATCTCAAATTCTTGACGAAGTAAGCATTTTTTAAAGAAAAATAATTTGATGATATTTTATCAGTTAGGAAGGCTTTTGACTGAAAGTAAATTCAAAGAGTGGTGGCATTGGCAATAGGACCCTTTACTTCTCTCCCATGGTATGAAGTCTGGGGCGATTATCACAGCTTCTTATGCCTTGAAGGATCAGTGTTCACCTTTCCAACCTTCTCTTCATCAATTCATTGACGCAAAGTGGCTGCCACAATAGGACAAAGAAAAGAGAGGGAGGGAGAGTTTCCACTGTTCTTCCTCTCAGCTCCATCTATTAACGATGCACGAACTTCCCGAAGGCCTGTCTGCAGCTCCTCCTCTGGGTTGCTGACCACGACGCATGGCCCGTGTACACCAGCTTTATGGGAGGTTAGGACATGCACACCTGGCCTCATCAGCATCTCTAATGGCAGAGCAATGAGAGAGAAGTGGTTTGTTCCTCTTGGTCACTGTGTCAGCCAGCCCCCAGGGTCTGCCACCACTAATGCCATCACTTTCTGAGCTCCACCAGTTTATAGGATAGACGCAGTCTTTCTCACCTGTTCCTTCCAGTCATCACTGGGACATTGCTTTGGCTTCCTTCCTAAAACAAGTTTTGATCCAGAAATCCCCAAGTTGTCCCACGTCATGAGCATAACTGGGCTCGATGAGAAGCAGGTTTGTTCTGAGGGCCCTCAGCTTTCTCACTGCGGTCCTGTATGGAAGCTGAATGCTGCTTTCAGATGTCCACAGCCCTCCTCTTGTGGTTTCTTTTGGGTTCATCTTCTACACTGGGTTCTAGGCTGACTCCTAACCATGTTAAGGTTCAGGTATGCCTGACTAACCCCTGCAGTGGTTCCTTCCAGCTGATGTCATCACAGACATCACCCTGTCTGTCCTGGATCTCGACACAGTTACTAATGCAAGCCCAAGCGGGGAATGTGGATTGGTTACATGGAGAGAGAGAGAGAGAGAGAGAGAAACTGAGGCAGAGAGAAGGAAAGGGAGGGGATGAGAGAGATACATGGAGAGAATAATGAGAGACACCCACAGACAGGGGTGAGACAGAGAGGAGAAAGAGGTAGGCAGGGGGTGGGGTGGTAGGGGGTTAGTGCTCAGCCAGCCCCTGTGGTTGCAGCTGTTGCAGCCATCTTAGGCGCTGGACGAGTGAGCGAGGACACACCCCTGACATTGTTGCCCCAGCTGCTAGAGCAGTGGGAACACCCGGCTAAGCGCAGTCCAAACTACAAAATCGAGAGAAGTCATAAGTTGTTGTTTTATGCCACTATGTATGGAGTGTGGTTTGTTGCACAGATAACAGAAACGGCAATGAAAATAATTTGCTGAAATGAACTGATGCCCTCTGTGTGCTTGTTGACTGATTGAAAGTGCCAGCTTCCATTGGCAGGGCAGGCAGCTGCAGTGGACTTTATCTGTAAAGGGTCTGTGGCTCTGTAGATCCTGTGTTTGGTTTAGCACTCAGGGTTTAAACCCAAAGCCTGAGTATTTAGATGGTTTCATTCCGAGTTGCCAGTTCGCTCTCTGGGAGGCTCCATTGGGAGGCTCCACTGGCCTCAACTGTGTCAAGCATCAGCTGCCCACCATGGACAGCGTGTGCACATGAAGTTCATGTGTCCCGGTTCATTCGCCCAGACGAGCCTGCTGCTGCACCATGGGTGTAGAGAATAAAAATATTTGCATCTGAAGTCTTCTGAGACGACTGGCCAAATTCAGAATTTTAGAGCCTGGATGAGAGATGTCTCTGAATGACCCTCCACACCTCCCCGCTTCCAGGGCAGCTCAGCCCCAGCACAGCAGTTTTGGTAATGATGGCTGTGGTACAATTTCAGAGGTGCCCAGGCCCAGGAAACCTTGGGCAAAATTCTAGAAAGCGTGTTTATGGGCCAGGTTCCAAAAAAGTGAGTAGATATTTTTTCATTTTCCTATCATGTTTCCAAAAAAAATCTCAATATGGGAAATTAAATTATAGACCAGATCAAAAATATTCTGCTTAGAAGCAAAATGCAATGCACTGTCATGAAATCAACGACAGGCACATTCAGGCTGGGATAATCTCTGCTCATCGAACCCCTTCCTCTCACAGCAATGTCCTCTGATTGTCACTTCTAATTCGTGTCGGTGGAGTCAGAGTTTTCTTGTGAGTAGAAAAAGAAGGACTTAATTTGTCACCAAAGCTTGATTCCTTTTTTTTTCCTGCACATAAATCCTGTCAATTAGGTTAATAATAGAAGCAAACTTCATCATGAAATGAAATCTCCCCCAACATTTAAGACTGTGCAGTCGTCTCTTTGCCTAATTGTATTAATAAAATTTTTAGCAACATAGTTTTGGGGATCAATGCAGCAGGCCCTGCCAATCAAAGACTTTTCTACTTACTGAAAAGGTGCTAGACTTTTTAGTTTCTTTGTGACAAACTATGGAAAGGCTGCGTTGCCCCCAGAAGATTAAATCTTTAATTTCACATTATTTCCAGCCATCTCTATAGAACAAAGTGGGCTTTACCTGTTGAATATGGGGCTTACGCAACTTGAAGTACTCTTGAGACATTAAGAGGCGGCCGAGAACGGTCTCTGAGACTTAAGCTGAGGGGAATTCTAAAGGGATTACTGCTGCATTTTCCATAAAACGAGAAATAAAAACAGACTTAAGCAATGCATGATCATAAATGCATTCCTGCCGTGATGGAGAGTCCCATTCCCACTGCCACTCTGAGGCCCAGGCAGGAAGCTCTTGTCAAAGGCACCCACACTTGTAAGGATTTGTGCAAGTCCAACGTATAATGAAGTTAGGGCTGAATACTTTGGAAAGATTGGCTATTTGAAGAAAAAAAGATACTCTTCCATTTTTTCTGGCCCAAAGGTGAGAAATGTGCACATTACTTTGACATCATTAAGATATTTTTTGTTTGGAATGCTAACCTGTCTTGACCAGAACTGGATAATGCTCTCTATGAATAATTAAGAACAAAGATCTTCTTGAGAAGATTTTCATGACTGATTAACTATGTGGGCCGAAAAAAAAAAAAACAACAAAAACCTGATGTCTTCCAAAGATTAAAAGAAAATGAGGACCCCAATTAAAATCCTGTCATCCTTACTAATCAGCTTAAGAAACTCAACTAAAACAAAAGTTGTATTAAACATGTAACAGCATTCTCGAGCGTGCACTGATTACTCAGCAATGCACATTTTATATAAATACACTCTAATGTTCTAAGCATATCTTGCTTTGAAAGTTAAGATTAAAACAGTGAAAGAAAATTGTCATGCACTTTCAATGGTATGGTGTAAAAAATGGAATTTTTGTTTTTAAGACTCTGTATTCAAAGTAATATTCTGACTTTGTGGTAGTTTGAAGAATGTTGGGTGAAGAGGAAAAAGCCTCTCTATGATCACATGCCCCATTTAATGAATGAATTAAGTTAACTCATCCATCCTGACCACACATTTATTCATAAAAAATAAAAATGTGACCGTGCAGTTGCTTCCTACCCTTGCTCTAAAGGAGGTTTTTATGCTTTCCAGTGGTGTTAGTTCATGGCTAGATTCCTCCAGCTCTGAGCGTCTGTGATTCTAAGTATGATACTATGGTTTCCCAACAAGACAAATACAGGCCTAGTATGTGAAAAGAAGACGTAAGAGTTGGATGATTTTCAGAGCACAACCTTCTAGAATTTTCTCATTCAATGGGCCAACTTGCTCATTACCACAGACCTAGTTAGTGGAAGAGCAGATGGAAAATCCTGAACATGCTGGGCCGGGTCGGCCTCCATCTGCACTTCCATGCTCATCTCCTCATTGCATCGTCCCGAGGTGGCCACCCCGTCCCCTGGCTTCCCTGTGGGGATGTGAGCGGCAGGCCCCGGCAGCCCTGCTTGGGCACCTTGCCTTGCAGTGAAGACCTCAGAGGCTCAGGAAGGGGGCTGTCTCCTCCTCCCTGGCCATTCCCAGTTCCCTCTCCATGGCGGGGGCACCAGTCTCCCAGACCCTCAGCGGAGGCGGGCGTGTTAGAAAACACCTGCTTACTAGAACAATTTTGACCAACACTCAGAAAAGGACAGCACTGGCACACCTTGTGTCAAATCGTCCCTGTCACCCTGAAAGCCACATCTGGGACCTTCAGGGACCTCTCATTGCACATGTGGCCTGAAAGGAGGGCCCCAGGGAGCAAGGGTCCTGGCACTTGCAGAGCTGCTGAAGGAAGGGTCCCCAGAGGCAGGAAGCAGTGCCAGGGTGGATGGGAGCCAGCAGGAGATGGGACCCCTGGCTCACCACCTGTCCCAGCCCAGCAGGAAGGAGCACGATGGCCCTCACTCCCGGAGGACCCCTCAGCCCAGATGGGCACCTTGTTGGAGGAAAGTTCTCAGCAGGAGGACAGGCTCTCCTGGCTCACAGTCTGTCCCAGCCCAGCAGGAAGGGGTGCTCCCGACCTCACTCGCAGAGGACCCCTCAGCCCAGATGGGCACCTTACTGGAGGACAGGCCTCTGGCAGAGGCAAAGGATGGGGCCGTGTATCCCCGCCTCCTGTATCCTCACTATTCTTTATTTCACAAGCTCTAGGGTGGGGAAGGACTGGAGGAGTCAGCCCAGCCCTGAATTCTCTTCCACCATGGCTGGGTGTGCGGTCCCTGGACTCTGGCACATCCTCCTGGGAGTTGGGCCCTGCTCTTGGGAGGCGTCCTATAGAAGGGCTGTGCAACTCCTCTCCTGCTTTCCTGCCCCTTCCCTCCATGGAGCCTGGACCCTGGAGCTCCAGCCCTGGAGGCAGCTCAGAGCATTTCCTAAATGACAAAGACAACTACTAGCTGCTTTTCTTCAGGACAAATGAAACTTGTCAGTCCATGGAGCTCATCCCTTTGTGACACGGTCCACAATCTCTTGCAGCCTTGTCACCTCTGGGGACACTGCAATGTATCCTGCGTCTTTTACGTGTGACAACTCACACTGGATGCAACTCTAGGGACCGACTGACCAGCAGAGGGTGAGGTCCGGCTCTTCCATCTGTGATCCCACTGAAGCTCGGGAGCTTTTATCTTATGGACCCCCAAACCAGGTTTCTTCATTTGGGGCATCAGGGCAATTCATTTTCTTAATTTATACTGGATCTTAGCAGGGGGATGCTTCCTCTTAATTTAATATATTCAAAATTCTCTCCCCAACTTACGAAAAGTCTACCTTGAAAATGCCCACTTAAAATTAAATATAGTTTTTTCTATCTCATTACTTCAAGCCCATGATATTTTGCCTCAGATTTGTTCTAATAGACTTTTCACGACTGCATTTCAGTGATCAATTTAGGAGCAGAAGTGTGTAGAACATGGAGGGATACCGTGTTATGGAAAAGCGCGGACAGCAGACGTGCATACTGTATGACACTGTGTACATTTGAATAACGCTTTTATTTTCATTCTATTTTTAGGCTGCTTATTAAGGAAGATGGGCTTTCAATGCTCCTTCCCACTTCTTTCACTCCTTGGAAAACATCGCTTTGCCCATGCACACAGGAATCCATGCACCCTTCTGGGTTCCCAGCTCCTCACACGGGTGACACTTAGACCAGAAGGGGTGGCACCGATTCTTCCAGGAGCCCAGGCTCTTCTCACACCAATAAAATGTGACCTAGAGCTTTACCTTGCTTTGCTGTGCCCAATTCTATTTTTGAAAAATTGTTAATCGACAAATAATAATTATATATAGTTATGTGGTACCATGTGAGGTTTTGATCTATGCATTCATTGCAGAATGATTAAGTCAAGCTACTTAACATATCCAGCACCAGAAGAACCTGGAGGACATTCCGCTAAGTCCAAAAGCCAGGCACAGAAAGACAAGTATCAGGTGATCTCACCTGGGTGTGGAATCTGAAAGTACCAAACTCGTAGAAGCCGGGAGTAGGAGGGTGGTTGCCAGGGGCTGTGGGTGTGGGGAGCAGAGTGAGGACTGGGAGATGTTGGTCAAAAGGTCCACAGTGTCCGTCAGACAAAAAGAATCAGTTTTAGTGAAACATTGCACAGCCTGATGACTGTAGTTAATAATAATGCATGGTGTGTTTCAAATTTGCTAAAAAATAGATTTTAAATGTTTTCGGTTCAATTCACCTTTTCATCAACACATTTTGATGGGTACCTCCTTTTCAGTATGCAGCCTAATTAGGGAAATATACACACATTAAAAAAATCATGAACCCCCATGTTATGGACGGCGCATTTTGTTCTCCCGAAATTCATCTATTGAAATTCTAACCCCCAGGGAGACACATGAGGAGGTGGGGCCTCCGGGAGTGGTAGGTGTAAAGGAGGTCAAGAGCCGTGTGCAAACCCGGAAGAGCCCTCGCCAGACATTGGATCCACCAGGGTCTTCATCTAGGACTTGCCTGCCTCCAGAACCGTGAGACATACGTGTTTTCGGTTTAAGCCACTTAGTCTGGGGTACTTTGTTACAGCAGGGCAAGCAGATTAGGACGTCCCGTGAAACAACTCAGGCTCCGTGCATGTCATGGTTAGGGAGTTCTATGCGTAGAAGGAGTAGAGAAGAGATTGCTGTGGCTGGGAGGGCTGGAGAAGGCCTCAAGGAAGAACAAGAAACCAAGATGGCCCCTGAGGGGTGACTGGGATTTGGATAAGTTGGAGAGGAGCAGCAAGGAAAGTTGGGATCAGGACCTGCATAAACTCGGCGTAAATGCCAGCTCACACGGGCTGCGGTGTAGGGGAGCCAGCTGAAGGACATGGCAACAGGTTCTCTCCTATGGGGGACCTTGGAAATGAGAAGGGGAAGGCATATGAAGGGAAGAGTCAGAGGTGGTGGATTCTTCTTCTTTATTGTTCCAAAGAGGGGTTGAGACAGTGAAGAGCAGCACCTCAGGCTCCGGGAGGGCAGGGAGCACGGAGGAATAGAAAGCTGTCTGCAACTTGCTCTGGCAGGTGGGAAGGGTGCCAGGAACGGGTGACAGTCCGCTGAGATGCTCTCAGGGAGCTGGGCCTGCCTCTGGTCATCCCATGTCCCTCCTGGTCAGCCCCTTTGCCATTCTGCTTAAATTCTGCTTTTAAGAATAGCAAAATTCTTAAAAGAAAAAAAGAAATGACTCAGAGTGAAATCAAGCTGCACTGCGAATCTGACTGTTAAGAGTTTCAAAGACCCAGAGAAAATGTTACTGCATGCCTTTCTAGGGGTCACAGGCTGACCACCATCCATGAAGATGGGATTCTTCCTTGGGCTTAAAGAAGTGGAGAAGAACATCTTTTTTACATATCTCAGGGGAAAAATCACCAAACCCTCAAACTACACAAATCTTCCTCATTTCTATTATCTTGGAACATTAGCCTATTACTTTCTAGCCTTCATACAAGTCGCTGAAAACTATTGCAGAAGACTGAAATTGTTTAAAGCCACTTTCAATAAAAGTTCTCTTAGCAAAACTTATATATGACAGACAATTCCTCATGGCCCATTCCAAGCACATAGACACTGTCCAGTGATGGGGGCTGGGGGATTAAGTGGGATTAAGGGTCTTAATTACACTAAAGATGTAAAAACGATTCATGGTTGGACATTAAATAGGAGGATTGGAGTGACACAGCATTCTCTCCATCCCATGGGAAGAATTCACTGGGGAGATCGAGAAACCTGCTGGAATCTCTGGGATCCTGAACCAGGGTGTCAGGTTAGTGCCATGACCCCCAAATCCCGAAAGCGCTTTTAACCAAGCACGGGGAAGGCCACCTCAGCTTACCACAGGAGTCACCACAGCCAAAACCTGACCAGTGGGAATGCAATTTATCAGAAGTCCAAAGTCCAAACTACATTTTTCCCAGCTCTGAAATGACTAAGAAGCTGGTGCTACAAAATATTGTATCTAAAGAATATGATGTGGCCACTCTTTCCAGCTCAGCCTTCCCTTCTATACCTCGCGACACAAGTCCCTGCTGGCCTTGGGTAAGTCACAAAGCTTCTCAGAGCCCTGTGTAAAATTAGCCACTCCCTAACATTTTATAAGGAGAGTTGAAATCATAGATGGCGACCCAACGTGGGCCTGGGTCATGTGCCTGGGTTGTGGACACTGCGAGGGGAGCCCTGCACCTGCCGTATCACCGTGGGCCTCAGCCATGGACACTGCGAGGGGAGCTCTACGCCTGCCGTATCACCGTGGGCCTGGGCCGTGGACACTG
>NW_012101299.1:3043901-3050041 GCF_000951045.1 Mandrillus leucophaeus
GTATCACCGTGGGCCTGGGCCGTGGACACTGTGAGGGGAGCTCTACGCCTGCCGTATCACCGTGGGCCTGGGCCGTGGACACTGCGAGGGGAGCTGCACACCTGCGGTATCACCGTGGGCCTGGGTCATGGACACTGCGAGGGGAGTTATACACCTGCTGTATCACCGTGGGCCCGGGCCGTGGACACTGCGAGGGGAGCCCTGCATCTGCTGAGTCACTGTGGAGCCCTGGAAAGCCCACCTGTATTTTAGGCCACGCGTCTGCCTGTTTGCTTTGCTTGAACTTGTATTTTAAAAGCTTTATTTCTGTAGCTGAAAACTTTCCTAGTGAAAATCCGAATCCCCAGGAAGATGACATTATAGAACTCTTAACAGTATCACATTTTTTATGGAAAGGATTTGGAAGGGATTAGAACTTAATGTTCTTGACAGGGAAAAGGCACAGGCCTGGGATTTGCAGTGAATAAAAAGATAAGTTACCCGAATGAGTGCCCGAGAAAACTGCCCGCACGTGGAGGCCTTCCTGCCGCGCTGCTGGTTTGCGTTGTGCACCACGGGCTGGAGACGGCTCTTCTCTCCTGGCGCGAACACGCCTGCCCTCCTCCCTCTCTAGCTAGGACCAGTGCCCTGCCTGGCTGTGTCTCCATTATAGGCAAGGGGAGCCCCTCATGCAGAGTCTGTTCAGCTTGGTCACTTGGCTGTGTGTCTGCTGATCTTACTGAGGGACAGACTCCTGTGCTGTGTGGGGTGTGTGCAAAGCTCTGTGAGGTTGGCTTTGCACAGAAGTTTCACCCTCCTGGCTGCACATGTGGGGCCTCTTAGGGGCTCATGGCCTCCCTGTTCCCCCTTTACTGGGCTCCTCATGCTGGGCATCCTGAGGCAGAGCTTCCAGACCATCAGGACGGACACCGAGGGCCCTCGAGCGCACACATGCAACACCAGTTTATGAAGGTTTCAAAACCTAGGAAATGTTTCCACGTATCTAATTCCATCCATGAGTTCGACAGGTGAGGAACTGAAGCCTGGCCCATTGGAGGGAGTGGCAGGATGTGGACTCCAGATCTGGTTCATTGACAGCCCTCAGCGTGTCTTTTCACCGAGTAAAGCCAATTAAACAGGACCAAGGCCAGACAGACCAAAACAGAGACAACAAACCATTGAAAGCACAGGAAGGATTGTTCCAGCTCCGAGGACCTCTCCCCAGAGCTCATCTTCCTGCTTTCATGGGCCTTCGCCACACCTGTGTTGTTCATATCCGCCGCTCTTGCCAGAACCCCATGGTTTTGAATTCCCCTGATTCGTGCTTCCTCCAAGGCTCACCAAGGGGCCAATATTTTATCTCGAGGGCCACCTGGAGACGTGCTGTGAGCATCGCAAAACCTCCTTCCCAGAGCCACATCGCTCCCCTCCGATTTCATCTTAGAGTTTTCATTGCTCCCATAATCTGATGTTCTCGACTTTGGCTTCACAGTAACAAACACCCAGGAGGCTTTTGAAAAATGCTTAGACCTAGGACATCCCATGCCTGTAGATACCGATTCATTTCATCTAGTTGAGGCCTAGGCCTCTGTAATTTTTTTTAAATTCCAGATGATTCTAACATGCATATGAGAACTCGAGACTGTTAACATCATTGCAGGTTCTAAGTTTATTCCACTCACAGCTGGGCGATGTTGCCCAGAATTTATCCATCCAGATTAAAGGGAGGAGGCCTCAGGCACACACTGCAGTAGCACTTGCTGGCGTTTACTGAGCATCTAATGCATGCCACACAGCGTGCTGCGTGGTTTACAGAGAATCTTATTTAAACCCTGTGAAGCCCTGCAAGTTACTATTGCTTTATTCCCCCAACAGGTGAGGAAAATGAGGCTCCCTGTGCTTAAGCGCTTCCTCTAATCACACTGCTCGTGTTTGGCAGGGCCAAGGCTCCCGTTGTTTGAATGGATCAAAAGACTGTGGTTTCCAGCATATGTCTGTGCCTCACAATCACACTGCACCTTCCGTCTGTTTAAATGAATGTGCCTTTAGGTCAGATACTCCCAGAGGCGCCTTTTAAGGGGCCCATCAGAATCCTAGGGAGGCTTTTCCAAGCTGTACATGCTCAAGCCTCTCCTTGCTCCCTCCTTGATGCCCCCTCCTTGACGGTGAACTCCCTTCCAAATTACTGACTTGGCTGCGGGGGCGAGGGGAGGTGCTGTTCAATGGGGCCAGCATTTCAGATTTGCAGGATGAAAAGGTACTGGAGACCCATTGCACAGCAATATGAATATGCTTAACACGACTGAACTGTACTTTATTTATTTATTTATTTTTTAGACCGAGTCTCGCTCTGTCACCCAGGCTGGAGTGCAATGGTATGATCTCGGCTCACTGCAACCTACGCCTTCTGGCTTCAAGCGATTCTCCTGCCTCAGCCCCCATGAGTAGCTGGGACTATAGGCACCCGCCACCATGCTTGGCTAATTTTTATATTTTTAGCAGAGACAGGGTTTCACCATGTTGGAGTTCAAGACCCACGTGACCAACATGGGAGCTGAGGCAGATGGAAGGTGCGGTGTGATTGTGAGGCACAGACATACGCTGGAAACCACAGTCTTTGGACACAGGGCTGATATGACACTGCATTTGCAGAACTGCTGACCTGGATTTTGGATGGGACAGCAGAAGACTCAGACTTCTAAATCCTAAACCATTCTAGCTCTTCTTTCTCTTTCTCTGTCTCCCTTTCTCTCTGGCTCTGTAAAGCAGTGGTTGTTGGCTGATCCATGGACACATTTCAGCTTGTAAAACTTAGAGTGCTTGTTCATTTTTCTCAAAAAGAGATGTTCTGTCACATCCTCCATTGTTATAAACCATGAGATGAGCAGTCGTCTTCACTGAAGAGGAGAGAAGGCGACATGGTCCAGTTCTTACTGATGCTTTATTAGAAAGCCGTGGTCTTCCTGACTCACACAGCAGCCTCTAGCTGGAGAGACCAGTCTGGGCAGCACTTATTTCATTGTGAGGGAAATGATATCTCAGGGAATTAATTTTTTTATAGATTAAAGGCATTTTTGTCATTTTTAATGTCTTACTACTAGTACTTTATAAAAAGTATTTGTGATGATGTGGACATGCATTTTACAACAAGAACAGCTTCAGTGGTATTTAATGGATAACTTATTACTAAGAAAAAATTCTTCGGGCCTGCTTTACCTTGTAATTCGTGGCACTCTCTTTGAGTGTTTTTGCTGCATAAAAGGAGGTGTGAGAAGTAGTGGGGAAGACAATGATAATCATACATACTTTGCTTTTCGATCCGGAATCCCTAAGAACCGCTATGAGAAGAAGGGAGTTGTCACTTGTCCACGAGGGAGAAACAGAACCTGGTTTTCAGAAGTATTTCTAAAGCATAACTCCAGGGAAGACAAATTGATAGTGACTTCCACAAAGTCTTAGAAAACTCATTTCTGCCCTTTGGATACGATGTAATAAGTTCAGGTCAGCTCAAATCTGTAATAAGAAATGTTATTACCACATTGATCAGATGCCTCAAATTTCAGAAATGAAAATGACAACAAAAATTCACATCAACTGACCTAAACTGAAAAATGACCATCGGCTCTTTCCAGTTTCTGATGGACTTGCTCCAGCGAATCAAGGCTGAGTGCGGGAAGCTGTCTCTGCGGTCCTCGACAGATCTCCAGCGTGTTTCCATGTCTTCCCCACTTAGGAGCTTTGACTCTGAGTCAACAAGCTGAGGCCAATGCCCATAAAAATCAGGACTCACATATTTCAGTAAATCCGGTAGGTTTTCCTGCTCACTTATTTCAGTAAATCCGGTAGGTTTTCCTGCTCGCGTATTTCAGTAAATCGGGAGGTTTTCCAGCCAGGCTTTCTAACAGGAAGAAACACAGATCTTCTGAAAGTACTTTCTCCTTCCATCCTCCCATAAATGTGATTCTGAAATCCCTTCCACTCAGGGTTGCCAGGTAGAAAGAGCCAAGTTAAATTTTAGATCAATAATGAGTATTTTTTTAGTGTAAGTATCTCCCATGCAATATTTGGGATATACTTACACTTAAAAGTATTTGTTATTATCTGAATTTAAAATCTAACTGGGTGTTCTTTATTTTTATTGACAAAATCTGGCAAGTCCATCAGAGCAGACTTCGATCAATTCTTGGGAATAGCTAACTCCATCCAACCCTGGTGGCCATTACATAGCAACTAATATGTTTTAGCTGTGTTCCCACCCAAATCTCATCTTGAATTCCCACATGTTGTGGGAGGGACCCGATGGGAGGTAATTGAATCATGGGGACAGGTCTTTCCTGTGCTGTTCTCATGATAGTGAATAAGTCTCACTATATTTGATGGTTATATAAGGGGAGTTCCCCTGTACACACTCTTCTCTTTGCCTGCTGCCATCCATGTAAGATGTGACTTGCTCCTCCTTGTCATGATTGTGAGGCGTCCCCAGCCACATGGAACTGTAAGTGCAATTAAATCTCTTTCTTTTGTCAATTTCCCAGTCTCAGGTATGTCTTTATCAGCAGCATGAAAACAGACTAATACAGCAACTGAACCATGCAGCTCTGCACTGGGAGCCACGGACGGCATGACATAGAAATAAGGCTCCACTCTCCACTCTGCTTTTTGGAACTTGAAGGAGCACATTCACTTTCCACTCATTGAAAGCTAGGAGTTTTGCACTTTGCATTCATTTGTTTCAGCTAATTCTCATTCTAATTCTAAGAAGTTGATATTTTATACCGATTTAGGACTAACAGGGAATAGGTGGAAGGACCAACCTCTGAACCTGCCTGTCAGCTTCCCACCCTTTCCTTCCTCTTCTCCATCCAAAGACACATGGATAAACCAAGAGCAATGGAGAGATGCAATGTTAGCGAGTGCTGGCTCCGGGGTAGCCAGGCCTGTGGAAGGGACCACGTTCATTCCCGGGCTGCCCATATGCCAGGAGGCTGCATGCTCCTGGCAACCTTCTTGCCCCATCCCCAGGGCCCAGCCATGAGCACCACACAGATGGCAGAATCCCCCCGCCACAATCTAGAAAGACATCAGAGTATGCTCACAGGATACAACTTTGGGTAAAACAAGATAGCAAAAGATAGGATGCAATGACGTCAATGGGAAGAACCTGAGGGAGTCAGCCAAGGAACAGTGACCTCGGTTGTGCAGGAGTGTCTAGAATTTTGTTACTGAACGGCTGGACCCCACACATGCCCATGCACCACACCAGGGCATTGTCTGTGGGTGCCAGGTTCCAAGGGCTCGTTCAGTGAAGAGGGGGATGTGCCCAGAGGAAATTGTGCACCCACAGATTCCCCCAGGAGGGCACGGAGGTGCTGAGCAAAGGGTGCCACAAAAAGTGATCTTTTTCTAAAAATCAATTAAAAGCCAAGACATGCCGGCAGACTATCTTTCACAGGGAGGCTCTGTGAGGAAATCAAAGGCAAATAAGACAGCACAAAATCAGGGGGCAGAGAGGATGAGGCTATAGGAATAGAAGGCAGAGAGATCAACGGAAAGTGAAAGTCAGGGATGGCTTCCTGGAGGAGGAGGGCCTGTTCCAGGGCTTTCTGTTATGAAACCACCAATAGGGAATACTTTTAAATTAAATTGAGAAACAAATCTGCCAATCAACCACAGAAATACCCTCATATATAAAATACTACCCCAGAAAAAGGTGTCAGTCAAAGTTTAAGATGTGTTCACTTAACTATCTCTGGTGTGAATTCATTCCTCCATTCACGAATCCATCTGTTCACGAAGCACATCCAAGGGCCCACTGCTGCCAAGTCCCAGGAGGCTCCAGGGAGACAACCTCGGCTGGAAGCAATCGTGGTCCCGTATTCGTGAATGTAATATCTAGATCAGGGGTCCACAAACTTCTTCTGTAAGAGGCCAGATAATAAATATCTTGGGCTCCATGGGCCATATGGCCTCTGTCACAAGTACTCAACTCTGCCCTGGTGGCACCAGGTCCCCTGTGTGAACACGGTGCGAGTGCAGGCATAGAACAAGTGTGAACATCACAGGTGTGAACACGGTGCAGGTGCAGACACAGAACAAGTGTGAATGTCACAGGTGTGGACACGGTGTGGGTGCAGGCATAGAACAAGTGTGAACATCACAGG
>NW_012101299.1:3051121-3052154 GCF_000951045.1 Mandrillus leucophaeus
ATACAAGTGTGAACATTATAGGTGTGGACATGGTGCAAGTGGACACAGCGCAGGCATAGACATAGAACAAGTGTGAAAATCGCAGGTGTGGACACGGTGTGGGAGTAGACATAGAACAAGTGTGAACATTTCAGGTGTGGACACAGTGCGGGTGTAGACAGAACAAGTGAGAACATTACAGTTGTGAACACATTGTGGGTGTCGACATACAAGTGTGAACATTACAGGTGTGGACATGGTGCAAGTGGACACAGCACAGGCATAGACATAGAACAAGTGGGAACATCACAGGTGTGGACACGGCACGGGCGTAGATGTGGAACAAGTGGGGATGTCACAGGTGTGGACACGGCATGGGCGTAGGCATAGGACAAGTGAGAACCTCACAGGTATGGGTATAAACATAGTACAAGTGTGGACACAGTGCAGATATAGACACGGTGCAGGTATAGACCTAGTACAGGTGTAGACACAGTGCAAGTATAGACAGTACAGGGTGACCAGAGTGTGGTGTGAATGCAGCCCAGGTCTGGACACAGGGCAGGTGTAGACACAGGGCAGGTTTTGGCACAATGCAGGTGGAACATAGTACACGCGTAGACAGAGTACAGGTGTAGATGCAGTGCAGGTGTAGACACAGTCCACAGGTGTGGATGCAGTATAGGTGTGGACACAGTACAGGTGTAGACACAGTGCTGATGTAGACATGGTGCAGGTGAGACACACTGGAAGTGTGAACATAGTACAGGTGTAGACACTGTGGGTGTAGACACAGCATAGGTGTAAACACAGTACAGGGTGGACGCAGTACAGGTGTAGACACACGGCAGGTGTAGACACAGTGCAGGTTTTGGCACCATGCAGGTTGAACATAGTACAGGTGTGGACACAGTCAGGTGCAGACACAAAGCATGTGTGTAGCTGCAGGACTGGATTACGTGGGACGGACCCGGGCTGGACTGTAGTTGCAGGACTGGATTACGTGGGACGGACCCGGGCTGGACTGTACTGGATTATGTGGGACGGACCCGGG
>NW_012101299.1:3057559-3058165 GCF_000951045.1 Mandrillus leucophaeus
GAACACGGTGCAGGTGCAGACACAGAACAAGTGTGAATGTCACAGGTGTGGACACGGTGTGGGTGCAGGCATAGAACAAGTGTGAACATCACAGGAGTGGACATGGTGAAGGTGTAGACATAGAACAAGTGAGAACATTGCAGGTGTGAACACATTGTGGGTGTAGACATAAAACAAGTGTGAACATCACAGGTGTGGACACAGTGTGGGTGTAGACTTAGAAAAAGTGTGAACATTTCAGGTGTGAACACAGTGTGGGTGTAGACATAGAACAAGTGAGAACATTGCAGGTGTGAACACATTGTGGGTGTAGACATAGAACAAGTGTGAACATCACAGGTGTGGACACAGTGTGGGTGTAGACTTAGAACAAGTGTGAACATTTCAGGTGTAGACACAGTGTGGGTGTAGACATAGAACAAGTGAGAATGTTACAGGTGTGGACATGGTGTGGGTATAGACATAGAACAAGTGAGAACATTACAGTTGTGAACACATTGTGGGTGTAGACATACAAGTGTGAACATTATAGGTGTGGACATGGTGCAAGTGGACACAGCGCAGGCATAGACATAGAACAAGTGTGAAAATCGCAGGTGTGGACAC
>NW_012101299.1:3059200-3063983 GCF_000951045.1 Mandrillus leucophaeus
GTAGTTGCAGGACTGGATTACGTGGGACGGACCCGGGCTGGACTGTACTGGATTATGTGGGACGGACCCGGGCTGGACTGTAGTTGCAGGACTGGGTTACTGTGGGACAGACCCGGGCTGGACTGTAGTTGCAGGACTGGATTACGTAGGACTGTTCCCAGGCCCCGACTGTGGTATTTGTGTGCTGTGGAGACAGGGAGAGGTTGTTTCCGCACTCCTTCCTTCTGTGTCTCCGTGGCCTTCACCTCCCAGGGCAGCCATGCCAAAGCCGGTTTAATGGAGGTTTGGGGACGAGAACCATCTGAGTCTGCTGTTGCCTGTGGCCTGAGAATGGCTGAGAGATGAACAATGGTCCTGAGATCTGAGCTGGGCCGTGAGGAGGAGGGTGAATTGCTTGGATTAGGATGCAGATGAGTGCCGGGCAGAGAGCCAGACAGGAGCTAGACACAGAGAGGCCCGTAGATTGCCATTTGTGGATGTCTCTGATTGATTAAACAGAGGGGAAATCAACTGATTTCTTGAGAGCAGAAACTATAATGGATGCTTTCATTTGGGCTCACTGCAAAGCAATTTGCTCCCAAGCTCCAGGCTGGTTGTAGCCACCCTGGGGTGCGCGGCTCGCCTCTGTCTCCTCTCGCCTCCCAGGTGGGCTCCTGGCTGGGGGTTCCATGCTCTCCCGCTGCCCCCCACTGCCCAGTTCTGCTGCCATCTCACTCCTTCTTCCCAGGCCCCCTCCACCTGGAGTTGTCCCGGTTCCCCTCCCCTCCCCCGCCTATGCCTCAGGGATCTTGCTTCTGCCAGGGCTGGGCTGACGAATTCATTCAGTCACTTATTGGCAGATCACGGCCTAATGAGCTCCCCCTTCCGGTCCCATGGGATATTTCCATTTCGTTGGAGGATTTGCAGGGTCTTAGCCCAGAGGTTAAGGCACAATGTGGCCTGCAACCTACCTCCCACTCCAGAGTTGAGCCCCTGGCCACATCTCGGTGCCACTGGTTCACTGGCCCATAGTGACACAGGGGTGGGCACTAGGGAGGAGTGGGGACAATGCCAAGAGGAGCAGGGGAGCACGTGTTCCCTTAGATAGGTGAGCAATGATTACGTGGCAATGCATGACCACCCTGGCACCTCCGGCTGCCCGGCGAGCACTGCTGGCATCCTGTGTGGGACCTGGATGCTACCAGCACGGAGCAGGGGAAAGCCAGGCAGGTGCGGCTGGGGCGGGAGAAGAGCATGGAAAGGAAGAATGTTACCCGAGGAACCAGGCTCTGCTGCAAGCTGAGCAGAAGCATGAGCAAAGACGGAAGGGGAGAGCGGGATGGAGGGAGACCACTAGGCACACCAGGCTCTGCTGCAAGCCGGGCAGGAGCCTGAGCAAAGACGGAAGGGGAGAGCGGGACGGAGGGAGACCACCAGGCACAGCCAAAGGCATCACTGTGCAAGAAGGCAGCCTCTGGAGAGCCGGATGC
The DNA here is from genome assembly GCF_000951045.1 of Mandrillus leucophaeus. Lineage (NCBI taxonomy): Eukaryota > Metazoa > Chordata > Mammalia > Primates > Cercopithecidae > Mandrillus > Mandrillus leucophaeus. The sequence continues at coordinate 3,060,670 of NW_012101299.1, forward strand.
CATGGGGTGTACTGGGTGAGGCCTGGAGGCCATGGTAAGGCCCTTGGGAAGAGTGCCTGTGTAATCAGGTGAGCAGCTGCCCATGGGGACGGCTTGTGGGGCAATCTCCAAGGACAGCTACCCATTCCTCTGTCTCAGGAGGAGACAGCAGTGAACAACAAGTTCTCAGTTGGTCGACTTCCAGAACTCACTGTTCTCTGCATCACCTGAGAAATTCCTGAGCAAGCTGGCAACCCAGGGCTCTGGCATTTGGAGCGAGGGACTGGTGGAGGCCAGGGCAGCGGAGTTTACTGAGATGCTGGGCAAATGGTTTGTGCAAGGGTGGGGGTGCCAAGCGGGGGAGGTGAAGGTGGTCTGTGTTTTTGAAAGTGTATTATGGTTGGAGGGGCTCAGGGTGTGTGACAGGAGGTGGGAGATCCTGCAAAATGGCAGAAGAGCCTCGTGAGGCTCTCAACTCCTGCCCCACCCAGCAGAGACGAGGCAGCTGGGCTCTAGGTCAGGTCACCAAGCGTCGGCTCTTGGGCAAAACCTCACTGTTTCCCATGTCTCTGCAGCCACCTGACAACAAGATCAGAGGCAGAAACAGCGGGATCCAAGAGCCCGTTCTCTTGAGGCATTTCCCGCTTCAGGAACCCTGAGTACCCCCAAGGGAAGACGGGATTTTCTGCAGAAGAAAAATACATTTGTTTGCAAAACCCGCAGCAATAGTAGGTGTCGCCTGTGTCTACACAGGCGTATGTATCTCTGCATTAGTATATCTATCTGCATTAGTCTGTGTGGCCACCGTGCTGACTGGGTGCAGCCACCCCTTCCCTCGCTAGATGTGCGTCTCCAACAAGAACACGATGCCACCTGTAGATGCCTGGCCTTGCAGGCAGAGTCCCTGGTGGGTATCCCTGATGACACAGGGGGACCCCTCCGGGGCCAGCCCACGTTGTTGTTGCTTGTCCACGGAGGTCTCTAAAACCGTGTCTGCGTTTCTGAGATTGTCAGGAGACAGGAGGGTGTGGGCAGAAACTCCAGGAGTGACAGCCCAGTCCCGACCCGGACGCAGCCTCCATCCTGGCCCACAGCCTCGCATGCCCACCTGTACTGAGCCTTCTGTCTTCTAGCGTCTGGCCCCAGACGGTAGGAATTCGTTTGCCCCTTTGTGTATCTATTTACCCATTCTTTCAAACACACATTTGTTCAGGGTTTCCTATGTGCAATTCCATCATTAATCATTCGATCATTAATTGTTTCTGCCCTGGGGAGGCTTTAATGGGCTATAAGTTGGGGTATTGGAGCCCCGAACTGGCAAGGGCAGTGGCCTTGACTTGGGGGGGATCATTCCCCACGATCGTTTCTGTGTGTTAGTGTGGGGGGAGCAAACGTCAGGATGGGGCATAAAATGTCTGTGTCATTGTCCAAGTCTGAGTGTCAGGTGAGGCAGAGCCAGGCCTCGGCCTGGCCTCGCTAGACTCCCCACATCTCCTCATCTTTCCAGGCCCCGAGCCTGCAGGAGTGCCCCTCTCCAAGCTGACTGTGTCCATTTGCTTTTCCAATCACCAAGTCGGCTTCTATTTGATCACCAGATAACAATGGGATTAGTACGATTTGGGCTGTTCGAACAATTTTGAACAACCCCAAATGACAACGCAGCATGTGGCTTTGAAATAAGCCTTCAAAATCATCAGGTGACTGCTGATTACCTGTAGCAACCGCTTATTAACACTGGAAAGGCAAGTGCTCTAGCTGCTGCCAGCGAGCCTGCCGAGGGGATCAGCTGGCTGCCCCACCTGCCCTTGGCTGCGGTGCTCAGGAGAGATGGCCGGCCCCTGGGAGGACGGAGACTCAGGTGCTGCCTGGTTCCAACAGGCAGGTTCTCCAGGAGGCTACAGCTCTTCCCAGGTGTGTGGGCCGAGTGGCCGCTCCTGCAGCATGGGGACGGATCATTTGGTCAGACTCTCCGGGGAAGCGGAGCAGGCTGCCTGTGCGTGTGTGCACATATGCGAGCACGTGTCTCCCCCAGAACACCAGGCCCACTAGCTGTGGCTTCTCCCTTCTTCCACCTTTCTTTGTGGCCTTGGGCACTCTTTGATGGCAGATAATTTCCTCTTCCAGTACAGAATGCCCCGATGTTAAACTACTAGCTAATATCCTGGGCACCCATTCACGCATCTGCTGGGCTGAGTTGTGCGGGGAGGCTCAGAGCTGAGGATGTGGGAAGCACCTGGATCAAGAGCAGACAGTGCCAGGATTGGGGGACAATGAGGCCCGTGGGCCGAGGGGACATGCCAACGCCGTATGAACATACAGCCCCAGGAGGCCCCAGACCATGCATTTCTGTGATTTCTAAGTGAAAAAAAAAAAAACAAAAAAGCCCAACTTACTCTGCAGAAACTTTGCTTTTCTCATAAGGGGCCTCCACCTCTAGGACTTAGCCACACGCTCCCTGAGGGAGACACGCTGTGTGATTTGAATAGCACGGAAGGGCTGTAGAGACCCAAAGCCCACCCCGGTCCTGGCCTCGGCTCCCAGTCACTCCACAAACATCTCCCAAGCCTCTTGGCCTGACTGAGCGTGAGCCCAAACCAGTTATAAGAACAGAGCGGGGACCCGTGCTTGTCTAGAGGGCTGGGCAGGCAGGGCGGAGGTCTGACGGTGGGCACCCGAGATGATGTGCCTGGCGATATTTCTCACGCAGCTCCTTCCACACCTCCCTGCTGTGGGGCTCCTGCTTTCCCTGGACTTCTAAGCACTTCAGGCCCTCCCTGGCCACCTTTAGGAAGGATGCGGAAAGTATACTGAAATCAAGTAAATATCACTTCCATAAATGACGGGGCACGGGATTCCTGAGGATCCACTTTCCACACTGTGCTTACCCTGTTTCCCAGTTCTCTGCTCCTGTCCAAATTCTCGCCTTTCTTCGGGACCTTGCCCAGAGCCTGCTGTCTTCACGACACCTTAGCTCACTTACAGTCAGAGAAGCCTATTTGGTCGCCCAATCCTGCATTGGGCTTTGCCTGCATTGTTTTGTGCCTGTAGCTTCATCCTCCTACTTGGCTGTAAATCCGTCCTGGCTGGTGCAGTGGGGTCGCTGACCTTCCCACTCACTCCATGCAGCAAGTACCATGCGCCTATGGTGTGGTGTAAGACACTTGGAGAGGGATTTGCTGAATGCAGTTCAGTTGAGTCCTTGATATTGGATGGAGAAGGATCTCTGAGGAGAAGTAAAGGGGCTTGAGCAGGAACAGCTATGGTTTACAATGAACTACCCAAGTAAACCCATCGGCAAATAATGGTGAATCCACCCAGCACCATTTTAGGCACGC
>NW_012101299.1:3065288-3073527 GCF_000951045.1 Mandrillus leucophaeus
CCTCACCGCCCCTCCTCTAATGCCACGCCCCCCTCACCGCCCCTCCTCTAATGCCACGCCCTCCTCAACTCCCCTCCTCTAATGCCACGCCCCCTCACCGCCCCTCCTCTAATGCCACGCCCTCATCGCCGGCCTTCCTCTAATACCACGCCTCCCTTACCGCCCCTCCTCTAATACCACGCCTCCCTCACCGCCCCTCCTCTAATGCCACGCCCCCCTCGCCAGCCTTCCTCTAATGCCACGCCCCCCTCACCGCCCCTCCTCTAATGCCACGCCCTCCTCAACGCCCCTCCTCTAATGCCACGCCCCCTCACCGCCCCTCCTCTAATGCCACGCCCTCCTCACCGCCCCTCCTCTAATGCCACGCCCTCGTCGCCGGCCTTCCTCCGGGCTGCCTCTCCACCCGCCAGGCGTTCTTCAGTGCTTCTGACCCTCACGTGGACCATTTCAACACCTCCCTCCTCGGCACAACAGATTATTTTTAGAAGTAACCACAGATAATCAGCAGTAATCTTTATTCCCTTGATTTGTTCTTTAGAGTCAAAACAAGTAACATTTTTAAAAGAAGAACACATTTTCATTTTAAATATATGATTCAAGTTCAGGGAAATATCGCACGTATGAATAAAAACGTGTAATTGCCAAACAAAAATATTCTACCTCCGCAGGTTTGCCATTTCACTGTTTTAAATTTTAAATGAAATTGAAAACTACAAGTGTTTGAGACTCCAGTATCGTGTCTTCGTCTTTCTGATGGGTATGTCATGATTGTTTATTCTGAATCGACTATTTAAATGCAGAAGCTGGAGATATGACTTCACCCCAAGCCAGCTCAAAGGTTCTGAACGATTAAAAACCTGCCCATTGGGTCAGGGGCTCACTTTGTGACAGGCAATTCTCCAAATTAACTTCCATGTAAATAAGAAGGTCAATTAAGAATAAATGATAGCTGGGCACAGTGGCTCACGCTTGTAATCCCAGCACTTTGGGAGGCCAAGGCAGGCAGATCACCTGAGGTCCGGAGTTCAAGACCAGCCTGGCCAAGATGGTGAAACCCTGTCTCTACTAAAAATACAAAACAATTAGTGGGGTGTGGTGGTGCGTGCCTGTAATCCCAGCTACTTGGGAGGCTGAGGCAAGAGAATCACTTGAACCTGGGAGGTGGAGGTTGTAGTGAGTTGAGATCGTGCCACTGCACTCCAGCCTGGGCGACAGAGTGAGGCTCCATCTCAAAAGAAAAACAAAAACAAGAATAAATGACAAAAAAGCACTCCTTTGAATCTTACATATATGTCACTAAAAGTCAGCAGTAACCACAGCAATTGTTTCAAACAAACGGTCTTTTGTTAGTGGAGGTCTTTAAGTCATTGCCAGTGTTCAGAATTGCAGGTGCACAGTGCTGAGGATCACAGGCTCACTCCCCCTTGGCATTACAGTGATTGTAAATTCTCCACAAACAAGGCACTTATTCCCTGCACTGGAGTGGGCAGGAGCACTCCCACTGCCGGCCCATGGCCACTCACCTGGCTGCCACGCTCATCTTCCTGATGCTCGTCTCCGAGCCCTCAAGAAACCACTTTTACCCATCACATCAAATCCAGATTTTACAGCTCCAAGTCAAGAGTTTCCAGCCAGACATCATCCCTCCAAGCACGTCTGCTGCACTCCACCCTGTGCCCATGTCCCCCGGGGCAGCCCGTCTCCTTGGCATCCCTCCGCTAGCCGTATTCTTTTATTTACCTGAAAAGTCATCTCTGAACCTCCCCGACCCTAACTCTGCCTTGTCTTAAGAGGCCATCTCTGTGTCCTTCCTCTGCTCTCTTGCTTCTTTGGACATCGCTTTGATAAATGATTGCATATCTTACATACTATCTGTGTTACAGGTACATATAAATGTTTCCCCTCGATAAGAGGAAAGGCACCATAAATATTTATTTTAGATGGTTCACATACTTTAATACAGATCTAGATACAAAATAGATACTTAGAGAATTTAATCCTAATATTTTGAGCCAAAGACATTTGAAGAAAATATGAGCATTTGGGGAAAACATCACCCCTTCACTGGATTTCTGCCACCGGGTGGTCCATCACAAAGCACTTAAACCTCGCAGTACCTCAGTTTCCCCCTTCATAAAACTGAAATGATAATATTTACCTCCCAGGGCTTAATCAATATTTGCAAGGTACTTTGAAATCCTGAGATGAAAGGAGATACACCAGGCAAAACCTCATCCACATTTTTGAATCTATCATTATAGTTATTGCCATTGTTCATAAAGATTATTATTATCACCAATCATCATCATCGTCATCGGAGGGGTATTGTGAGATCTTTTTATTTGATCCCTGGTACCTCTGGATGCAGGGCTAGGGGGTTAGAGAGAATGCAAATCCCGGATTTGCCCAGACACTGTCAGAGGGAACTGTGTATCTCCCCGGCACACAGATAAGGACGCCCAAAATGTTACCTCGGCCACGGTATTCTCCAGCTAGAAATCTTCAGTGGTTCCCCTGGGATGCCTATAGGAAGCCCACAGAGTGGGAGGATCCTGCACTTTGGATCAGTCTGGACCCAAATCCCTAGGTCCTGCCTCTCACTACTGAGCTGTCTTGCAAGCAGCACACCTCTCTGGGACTCAGCCTGCTCATCTGTAAGATCAGGATGATTATGTCTACCTGGTGAGGCAATGTGAGAACCAGCAGTAGTGTATGCAAATCATACATTAAATTTTAAAATAGAAAAGGCACAATGTGTAAACCCTGAAACTGACTGATAGGGGGCACAAGCTCTGCATTTGGATGACCTGAGTCTGAATCCTGCCCAGCCACTGTTGGATGAGCAGCTGTGGGGAAGCCCTGAAACTGTCTGGGCCCCACCTGTAGATAGAAATGAGAATAGTACCTATCTCACAAAAGAAGTTAATGCAAATGGTGACAATGTTGCTGTTGCTATTGTTGCTATCATTACCATTATCTTCATCACTTAGGACTTACTCCAGGATGCAACTCATACTCAAGGGTACACAAATAGCAATTATTAATTTAAGTTAAACATCTCAATTTTAGGCCAGTACCATGCTATTTTAATTACTGCAGCTTTAGAGTTTGAACTCAGGTAATGTGATGCCTCTAGCTTTTTGTTTGTTTGTTTTGCACAAGATTGCCTTGGCTATTCCGGATTTGGGGGAGTCTGTTTCTATGAATTTTAGAATTGATTTTTCTGTTTCTGTGAAAAATGACATTGGAATTTTGATAGGGATTGCATTGAATCTGTAAATTGCTTTGGGTAGTATGGATGTTTTAACAATATTATTAATTCTTCTGATCCACGAATATGTATCTTAGAATTTTGATAGGGATTGCATTGAATCTGTAAATTGCTTTGGGTAGTATAGATGTTTTAACAATATTATTAATTTTTCCGATCCATGAACATGTATCTTAGAATTTTGATAGGGATTGCATTGAATCTGTAAATTGCTTTGGGTAGTAGAGATGTTTTAACAATATTATTAATTCTTCTGATCCATGAACATGTATCTTTCCATATGTTTACATCTTCTTTAATCTCTTTCTCCAAAGCTTTATAATTTTTAGTGCATGGATCTTTCAACTCCTTTGTTACATTTATTTCTAAACATTTTAATTTTTTGGAGCTATTGTAAGTGTGATTTGTTTTCCTGATTTCTTTCTCAGATAGTTTGTTGTTACTATATGGAAATGGTACTAAATTCTGCATGTAGATTTTGTATCCTGCAACTTTCCTGCACTTACTAGTTCTAACCTTTTTTGTGTGTGGAATCTTTAGGATTTTCAGCACACAAAATCATGTTGCCTGCAAACAAGCATAATTTGGCTTTTTCCTTTCCAATTTAGTTGCCCTTTATTTCTTTCTCTTGCCTAATTGCTCTGGCTAGTGCTTATTGGAAAGCAGCGGTGAGAGTGGACATCCTTGTCTTGTTCCTGATCTTAGAGGAAAAGCTTTCAACTTTTCATCCTTAAGTGCAATGTTGGCTGTTGGCTTGTCATGTATGGCCTTTATTGCACTGAGGTACATTCCTTCCACATAAAAACAAACATGTCAACCAACGGAAGAGAACAGAGGCCCAACATGAACCCGTGGATTTATGGTCAACTGATTTTCAACAAAGGTACTCAGAATACACAATGGAAAAAGCACAGTCTCTTCCACAGAGCATGTTGGGAAAACAACACCCACATGCAGAAGAATGAAACTGGACCCTTGTTTCTCACCATCTCTCTCTCGCTCTTTGTCCACAACACAGTCTCAACAAAAACCAACTCAAAATGGATTACAGAGTTAAATGTAAGGCCTGAAACTAAAACTACTAGAAGAAAACATAGGGGAAAAACTATATAACGTTAGTCTGGACAATGATTTTTGAATTTGACCCCAAAAGCTCAGACAATAAAATCAAAATCGACAAATGGGATTACATTGAACTAAAAAGCTTCTACACGGTAAAGGAAATAATTAATTGAGTGAAGAGCTAACCCACAGAATGGGAGAAAATACTTGTGAGTCATACACCGGATAAGGGATTAATATCCAAAATATATAAGGAACCCAAAGTACTCAACGCCAAGAAAACAACCCACTAAAAATGGGCAAAGGAACTAAATGTACATTTCTCAAAAGAAGATATACAGATGGTCAACAGAGACAGAAAAAATTCTCAACATCATTAATCATTAGAAAAATGCAAATTAAAACCAGAAGGTACCACTTTACTGTGAATGATTGCTATCAAAAAGATGAAAGACAAGTGCTGGCGAGGATGTGGAGAAAAGAGGGTTCTTGTACATTGTTGGTTGAAGTGTGAATTAGTACAGCTGTTATGGAAAATAGTATGGAGGTTCCTCAAGAAAACTAAAAATGGAGCCACTATACTTCCATCAATTCCACTTCGGATATATACCCAAAGGATTTGAAATCAGAATGTTTAAGAGATATCTACACTTCCATGTTCATTGAGTGCGATTTACAACAGCTAAGTTATCAAATCAATTCAAGCATCTGACAATGAAAGAATGGATAAAGAAAATGTGGTATATACACTATTTGGCCTTTTTAAAAAGAGGAAGATTATGTCATTTGTGATATCATGGACCTAGAGGACATTATGGTAAGTGAAATAAGCATAAAGACAAATGCCACTTGTTCTCACTCCTATGCAGAGGATAAAAAGGCCAAACTTGTAGAAGAGTAAAAGTAGCGTTTACCAGAGTCTGGGGACTGGGATCAATGGAGAAGTGTTCATCAAAGGGTGTGAAGTTTCAGTTAGGCGGAAGGAATAAGTGATGAGTATTTGAGGTGAAGGACATATTAACTGTCTTGATTCAATCTTTCTACAAGGTGCACATATATTATAGCATCACATTGTACCCCCATAATCTATAATCTGGCCCCAAAGAGCAGTGGCTTGGGGTAAAGACCCTGGGTTCCAGCCTGCTTCTAACCCTATCAGCCTTTGAGCAAATGACCTGGCTGTGCTTCAATCCATAAAACTTCAGGGCTATGTTACCCTCAAGCTGGGAAGGTCATTGCTTCTAGGACTTGTCCTCTATAACTTTCTTACACAAACAGTTCAGCCACAACACAATCCCAACACTGCCCCAATACATTGCACACTCGATTGTACCAGACATTTGCTGATGAGCTGATGCCTCCTCCCTGTCCTGAAGGGTCTTGCCACATCCTTTCCAGGTACACAGGACTCCTCCTTCCGGTCCAGCTTTTCCCACCTTCCCTGGTCTTCCTCGAGGACCCCACCTCCAATGTTTGCCTCATTCACAGGCTCTCAGGGTTCCCTGACACCTCCTTCCCCGGCTCTTGCACCTGACCCACCATAGGTCCTGATTCGTGATCACCCTAGCCTGAGCAAAGGGACTGCCTATGGCCAACGGTACTGAACACACAACCAGCGATTAACATGCCTATGCTTCTGCCTGGAATGGAGTTCATTCCTTTTGTTCACATGGAGAACACCAATGTTTTCTTCAAGACCCTCTTCAAACCATGTTTCTTTCCAAAACCTTCTCTTATCCCAGTAGCAAGGATCAACTTATCCATGTGCCCGAATCTTTCCCTCCATTGCCGGACATGCCCGCTCTGCAGTGCGAATCCTGACACACGTGAGGAAATGGTGCTGACTCAGGAAGCTGTGCTCCGTGCGCAAGGTGCTCGCTGCGGCCAGTTCTCAGCAACTCTGTGGCCACTAGTGAAACTGGAGAGTTGGGGCGTGAGTGAAATTTTTTCCTACTAAGTTATTTTAATTAAAAGGATACTCTGATCTGTTTATAAGTCTTTGCTTATGGGCCAAGAGCAGGCAAACACTGCAACCTCTGATAACAGATTCCACTTCAGAATCCCAGATCGCAGGCTTGAGGCTGGAGAGGCCTCAGAAGGGTCCCCAGCTGCCGTCCTCGTTTCTCATGTGAGGACAGTAAGGATCAAAGGCACCAAATGAGCTGTTCTAGGTCACACTGGAAGCTGAGTTCTAGCTCATGTATAAACTCTGGGCATCCAGCTTTCGAAGGTGGCTTCTGAGAGTGCACATGTAATAGGCCCCCTAGACCCGCAAAGTGTCGCATACACAAGGTGAGGTGTTCTGGCCACATGCCACAGGATGTGAGCTACCATCCAGCAGCCCTTACAGAGCTGGCATTTGCTGCTGGCACGAAGGCCAAATTCCAGTCTCTTAGGATGCAGAAAGCACACATCTGAGAAGAAATAGACATTTCAGAGAGAAAGCTAATTCAGGACTTCTAAAAGGTGTTTTGCTTCACAGTAATTACATAGCTCCAGAGCCTTTGAACTTCTGCAGGGTCTTTCATCAGTTTATGTGCAGTAAGAGTGAACGGCTGCATATCCTCTGGGGTAGATATTATCACCACTCCCGCAGCTGGGCAACTGGAGACAGAGAGGAAGCGGCTTGGCAGCTGGGATGGAGGTGAGTGAGCCGATACCTGGATCTCAGTTATTCTGCCAAGAGCTCCTTCTGGACAAAATTGTCCTCAGGGCTCCATCCACCTCCTCCACAAGCCCAGCTCCCAGCTTCCTCCAACTGGGCCCAGAGCCTCAGTGGGGCGGCAGCGTGCTTTGGAGTGGTGGAGGCTTTGGAGTGGTCCAGACGTAGGGTCAGGCCGATTATGCCTGTTTCCCAGCTCTGGGATCTGACACATTTCTGCCCTGCACTAAGCCTTACCTGCTGCACTAGTGAAATGGAGCTAACAGTAAGTGTCTCAAATGAATGTTGTGAGGGTCATGCCAAGTAACTCAGCTAGGACAGTATCCTCACCTGGTAAGAACTCAGCCATGAACGCAATAACTGCTGTTTAGTAATGACAACAACAAAACCACCACCAGCAATGCATGGCTTCCTCCAGCCCAGCGAGCCCGCGGCCCCTTCCCATCTCACCGTCCACTCCACTCCAACGCTCTTCTGGAAGAGTCTTACGCTACTGACACACCCGGCTACCTCCCTGGGGTGCTGCCGGGTGAACAGTTTACTCCATTACTTCATCTAAGACGAGGGACTGATGGGTAATCAGGCTGCAACGTGGCCCCAAAGCCCAGGGGCTCTGCCATCCATGAGGCCTTCCTGCAGTAGCTAGAGGAGTGGACGAGGCCAAATCTGGGGTGCCTTGGTGGGCAGAGCACACATTTTCCTGCTTGTTTGCAGAGGGCAGTGGGTGGGACACTCCCAGCAGGGGCAGTGGGTGGGGTGACACACTCCTAACTTTCCCAGTGGGAGGGGCAGAGCAGTGGGTGGGGTGGGACGCTCCCAGTGGGAGCAGTGGTACGCTCGTAGAGGGGTGGCAGTGGGTGGGGTGGGACGCTCCTGGGGAGGGCAGTTGGTGGGTTTATGTGGGACGTTCGTAGCGGGGTAGGGGAGGCCATGTGTTGGGTGGGACCCTCCTGGGGAGGCAGTGGGCAGGGTGGGATGTCTCTAGAGGGGGGCAGTGGATGGGGCAGGACATTCTTGGGAGGGGCAGTGAGCAGGGTGGGAAGCTCCAGGGGTGTACTGGGTGGGGCGGGAGGCTCCTGGGAGGGTAGTGGGTGGAGTGGGAGGCTCCTGAGGGGTGTAGTGGGCGGAGTGGGAGGCTCCTGGCGGGGTAGTGGGTGGGGCGGGAGGCTCCTGGGGGGTGTAGTGGGCGGAGTGGGAGGCTCCTGGCGGGGTAGTGGGTGGGGCGGGAGGCTCCTGGGGGGTTA
>NW_012101299.1:3074697-3104568 GCF_000951045.1 Mandrillus leucophaeus
GTGGGGTGGGACATTTCCAGCCGGGCACCGTGTGTGGGGTGGGACGTTCCCGGCGGGAGGGCTCTGGGCGGGGTGGGTGCTCCCAGCGGTCTTGCCAGGGATTCCATCTGTGTTTCTTGACAGAAAGGAAAGAAAAGGAACTGAGATGGTTTAAGTGACTTTGCACTTTCACCTCTTTCTATTTCACGGGGTCACAGGTCAGGCTCAGCCTATGCCGTCTCCTGGGGAGGGAACCGTTGATGGGAACGCGGGGCCCCAGCTCCTCTCCTGCAGCCGGTTGTGCCTCTCAGGCTTCCTGCAGCCTGGTCCTCCCGGGCCCGGGGCAGGGGCTGCCCTTGCCACTTAGTGGGGAAGCAGCTTCCGTTCCTCTCCAGCCCCTTCTCATCGACCCCGGGTCGATGCCAGAGAATCCACACCACGCAGGTCGCCCAGGACCCCTCTGCTGCCTCCGGCTGACGCCCTTTTGTCTCGCAAACACCCTCCTCTGAAGTAGGGGCTCCCTGCTGCGCTGCAGGAAGACGCTCCCCTTGGGGGTTCCTGCTCCTGGTGGCCTGGGACAGCTGTGCCTGAGCCAGAGCGGATGTCGGTAGGGAGTGGACCCTGAGCCGTCCTGGGACCCGCCAGGCCTGAAAGGGCAGTGGGGAGCACAGAGCAGCCGCGCCTGCCCCACCCCTCCCCATGTGGTCACTTTCTACAGAAGCCCAGCCGCGTGTCTGCAAGGAGCCCCCGCTCGGCAGTTCCAGCCTGGCTGGGAAAGTGTTGGGCCCGGCCCCGCGTGGACACACCCCAAGGAAGGACACATTCCCACTCCCAGAGCCTTTCACAGGGACAGGCCCTCCAGCTCTGCGGGGCTGCCTGTCCTCCGAGGCCCGGCCCCTTCCAGGTGAGGCAGGAGTGCTCTCCTCTCCACCAGTCACCAGCCACTGCTCCAGGACTCTGTGGCCAGCTCTGTGTTCTCACCCTGCGTGAGGACAGCCGGCAGGGACAGAAATGATGCTTGGACGTTATGGTGGCCAAAGCCCAGCGCGGCAGGTCCTTCCGAGATGCCTGCCTGCCAAGGCCCGCACGGCCACACAGATCAAACAACGCCCTTCCTTGAGGGCTTAGGGGACAGGTAGGGAGGTGGCCCCCAGCTTGCCCTAATGTAACCCTCAGCAATATCCATTTTAAGGCTTAACTGCTGAGAGCCTGAGCCCTGGAATCAGTTAGACTGCGGGAGGTGAACCCTGCCTTCCTCTCAGAGGGCGTCCTCAGTCGGGTCCGTTCACCTTGCTGAGCCCCGGCCTCCTGATCTGTGATATGGGAGATGGCTGGTGCGCAACTCATTGCTCACTGTGAGGACTCAGCCTAGAAGCAGATGTGCGCAGTGCCTGGGGCGTAGCAAGGCCTAGGCTACGTCCCTGCCTTTCACGCTCAGTCGTGCACACGTTCATTGCTGCACCCATGGCTCACCTGCAAGGGCCCTTCTTGCCTACTCCACCACTTCCAGGCCATTTTCTTAGATCATCATCGTTCTTAAAGCTGAAAAGAGGCCAGGCACAGTGGCTCACGCTTGTAATCCCAGCACTTTGGGAGGCCAAGGCAGGGGGGATCACCTGAGGCCGGGAGTTCGAGACCAGCCTGACCAACATGAAGAAACCCCCGTCTCTACTAAAAATACAAAACAAAATTAACCAGGGGTGGTGGAGCATGCCTGTAATCCCAGCTACTCAGGAGGCTGAAAAGAAACATCCCTCCCAGGACACTGTCTCTGCCTTCCCGGGTCCCAGCACGCTCCCTCTGCTGTGAACTCCTAGATCACCTACCGCTTGGATCTTGGTGTGGCCCCTCAGATGCCGCCTCCTGGGGAGAGCTGTGTGCTCCTCTCTATTCTAGGCCGACACCATCCTCAGACAACCAAGGGCAGCTTCCGGCACAAGCTGCATGTGACGTCGAGATTTCCTAATAGCCACGTTGTTGAAAGTAAAAAAAAAAAAAAAAAAAAAGTTCAATTCATTTTAATACTACACGTTTTAAACTGAACAGCACAAAAGATTACGTTTCAGTATAGAATCAACGTCAAGAATTGTCCATGGTGGGGTCACATTCTTTTCCTTTTACTAAGGCTTCAAAACCTAGAACGGCACATCCCAGTTTGGGCTGGCTACCTTTCCAGGACTCGGGGACGACGGAGGCGGGTGGCAGCCACACTGGGTGCAGCTCGAGACCAGAGTGTTCTTGGGAAAGACAAAAATGAACTTTCACAGGATAATCTCACGTAGGACCTGCAAGCACTCTTATGAAAATGGGACAGAGTACTCAGTAAGTTCTTTGTCATAGTTTGTCATGATGCATACCAAGTTGTGGCTGCCCTTGTCCTATTTTAGGTATCGTATTTCTGGCACTGATTTTTCAGGCATGCCATTAAAAATCAGGTATGCATCAAATCCCTGGGTCTGCCCTGTCTGCTTCAGATAGTCCTGCCTTGGCTCCCAGTAACTTAAAGACTTGCTCCACCATTGGCCTGTTCCACGATACGTGCAATAGTTTCCTGAGCTTTTAAAACACCGGAGCTGCCACTCAGTCCACAAATGTTCTCCAAGTGTGCAAGAGACCACAGGGAATGCCAAACGGGAGATTCCTTCTTCTGCCCAGGAGTTTATATGAGCAAAATGGATGCCCACTCATTCCAGCAAACTGTGTATCATCTCCAAGTGACAAAGGTTCTACCTGCTCTTCTTTAAAATCTGGAGCGTTTTAAAAGCAGTCCAAGGAGCATGGCAGAGGCCTTTCTCAGTGGAATGTACAAACACGTTTTGTAGAAGAGGCTGGTGTGCAAATGAACCTCAGCATCTTTCAGTTCCGTGTTAGTTTATTTTAAGTCTTAGAGAAAGACACAACAAACTGGGTTTTCAGGTCTCCTGAGGGGATTTCAAAGGCAAAAATCCTGAATTGCTCCACAGAGTAGATGTCTGGTTGAGTTGTAAATTATTGGTTATACCAGAGGCATTAGAATACATCTATAAACTCATGTCAGAAAATAATATCGCACCAAGGAAGACTCTGATATTAGGAACATTAAATAATTCACAGTTATGAATGCTTTGGTTCTTCCCTATCGGTACGTACATTTGCATCTCTTAGTCAGAAGTATTGTCAGCATGTTCCTTCGGTGAACATCATTTAGACTCATGCTCTTTGATAATGTTTTTAAAAACACACAGGTCCTTCTTTAACAACACCGGATATTGCTGTGTTTGATTGCTGTCTGAAAGCTTAAGGCATTTTTATAATGAAAGAGTTATGATTTCAAAAATCCCCCAAATTATAAATAGAGCATCCCACCTCCTGCTTTGCCCCAGAAGATGAGGCAGCTGCCTCACCTCAACACACCCCCAAGAGCGGCCCCCACCAGGCCTGGTGGACTGCATTGCCAGGGCGGAGAAAGATGGAAATATTTTAGGATGAAAGCTATGGAATAAGGTGGTCCATGTTGACCAGCAAAGAGAAAGCCTGTACCTGGCAGACCCAAGCATACAGCCGCCTGAAAGGTACTCTCGGTCACAAAGGAGTGACTCTGCAGGCTCAGCACACTGTTGGGAATATCCCTCCCGTCCTCTTGCTCCCTGAGTGAAGGCTTGCTGAGCAGATGTGTGGTGAGCCCATAGCTCTCTAGAAGGGAGGTGACCTGGGTACCTAGGAAGGGACTCAACTCCCTTTCGTCATTGATATTGAACTGGTTCTTGGCTCACTCGTTCCCTAAAGCTCATCTAGACCTGGAACGTGTTACCCAGAGTTCTGCAGGTTGCCAAGGTGAGAGAACACGGCCTGTCTCTCTGTCTCTTCCCCAAGGGCCAGGCTGTCCCCACAGTGATCGTCCCGGCCTGAACTGTCAAACGTAGACTATAACCTTTGGAATTTCCTTGGTTCTCCAAGATACGTGTGAGACTGGGTGAAACATCAAGATCAACGGGACAGTCGGGCCTCCAAGAGGACAAGGGCAACCTGGAGGAGACAGGCACTGTAGGGCTGAGGCTGGAAGAAGTGAGAAGAAGTGAGAGAGGGAAAGGAGAAGAGGATGGAAAGTGAGCAGTGAAAAGCCTTGAAGCTGCTGCCATGTCTCCTCTGGGAGGCCCAACTGTCCCGTGCTGCCAGCCCAACACCCTCCATCCCTCTGAGCTGAGGCTGGGCCAGGCCGTCCACTTTGTGTTCTCCTAGACCAGCACGGTGGTGGCTCTGAATGTCAGTGCCCTCCAGAGACAGGGCCAGCCCGGCTTTCGGATTTGAGGAAACAGCAGAGTCCTGGCTTTGCTCTGTCCAGGTCCTGATGCCCCTTTCACAGGACACATGGCTCGAGGCTACCAGCCCCTCTCTCTGGACCTTCAGTTTCCTCTCTCTCTCTCTCATTTTTATGTGTGTGTCTGTGTATTGAGCGTGCATGTGGGCATGCAAGTGTGTATTGACCGTGCATGTAGGCATGCAAGTGTGTGTCCAGTCCCGAGGGGGCAACCGCACCTCTGCTGGGGGCTGCTCTGTCCCAGCCCTCAGGAGTGCCTGGCTCATGTGAAAGGCTCAGAGTGCATGTGCTGAACGGGTGACAGCTGCTGGGTGGTTCTCTATAGTGAAGGGTGAGGCCGGGGCTCCTGCATAACACAGTCGGCTGACACCTTCTCCGAGGCATGCGGGATCCCAGGGCCTTCAACGTGGTGGGCACTCCATAAACCTCGTCACGGACCAGCGAGCCTGTGAGGTGTTGACTCCAAGGTGTATCCCTGCCTCAGCTCGTTTTTCCTGCATTGCTGCTGAAGACACTCGCACTGCTGCTCAGCTTCCAGAGGACCCCAGGCTCAGGGCTTCCTACAGCCGTCCATGCTGAGCCCAGTACCCCAGAGCTGCATGGTGGGCAGCAAGGGCTGTTTCCAGAAGGCCCTTCTGCCAGGGATTCTCTGCTCCCGCCAGAATCCTGACAGCGTGCACCTGCCAGCCCCGGGAAGGGGCTGAGATGTCAGCAGAACGCCCCCAGTGCACGGCCAGCTTTGAGTTTGTTGGAACATGGAGGTGGAACCAGAGAGGGCTGGCAGAGAAAGGAGCTACAGAGTAGCAACGGGCAGAGGCTGGGGCGCCTGGGAGGGGCAGGTTTCCCAGCCAACCCAGCCGGGCAGCACAGCACAGGGAGCAGAGGGAGAACAGGACAGAACACTCGAGGCGTGGCCCACACCACTCTGGATGGCCGGCTCACAGGTCAGGGGCAGAACCCAGGCTCTCTGGCGTGATGAATAGGAGTTTACAGAAATCGGAGAAGAATGGGGGCATGAGCAAACCCACTCAGGTGGGCCTTGGCCACGCTGTCCTGGAGGCAGTGGGACCTGGGGCCCCCAAGACGCTGCCCAGACTAGACAGGTTATATTGGCCATCATGGACGTGGCTAAATTCCCTTTCTTGGCATTGAGGGGAAGAAATAATCCCTCAAACCACAGTGAAATCTTGAACATCCAAGAAACACCCTCAGTAGTTCTCTACCTAGCAAAGCACAGTTCCCTGAGGTGGGTGGGTGAGAGAGTCAGGGCGGGGTTAGGGTGTCCCCTGTACATAGAAGCTGGGCCCAGCTCTGGCTCCAGTGGTGCAGGAGCCCTGGGTGCTCAGGTGGAAGGGCCTGAGCTGAGTGCTGGGCAGCAGATCTTTCATCCGCTCCTCTCAACAGCCCTGCCCCTTGGGACCACATCCCGCACAGCCGTAGAGACAGGAACTGGAGACCAGCTACAGCTACTCGGCGCGCCCTGCGCCCGAGCTGTGTCAGGCCTTTCCTAGTCCACGTGGCACCGCTCTTTGGACCAGCTGAGGTCTTGAACGTCCTCACTGCAGAGGCATCGGAGGGAGCGTAGCTATGGGGATGCGGGTGACCCTCCTGTGCCTCCGCACCTACAGAACTCCCTTCCTGCGTGGTTCTCAGCCCCTGAATGACTGCTGCCCCCAGCCCCTGCCCTCTAATCTCAGACACACACTCTATTGCCCGAGATAGGCAGTGGTGGGCCCCCGCCATAACCCCTGTCTATCAGCCTTCGTCTTGTTTCCCTTTTCCCATTCCTTTTGTTGGCTCCGTCTGGTGGGCCCAGGGGGAGTGGTGGTAGAAATCCTGCATGGCTGAGAGTTTCTGGGTCCACGGTGGGTGGCCTGCTGTTCCCCAAAGTTTCAACTTTCACTCACACAGACTCAAGTAAATATTGTCCATCATGGCAAATGAATGGGTATCCCACTGAGGCCTAGTAAGTCAGTTCTGCCAAACTGCCACCCTCCCAACAAAAGTCAATCATTGCCCAGTTTCAGGGCTCTAGTCCAGGGACTGGATGGTGTTTTCTCTAAAGGGCCAGATAGAAATGCTTAAGGCACTAGAGGCCGTATGGTGTCCATCAACTCTGCATGGTGGCATGGAGATAATGTGTAAGTGAATGAGTGTGGCCGTGTTCCAATAAAACTTTATTTACAAAGATAGATGTGGGGCCGGATGTAGCCTTCAGGCTGTAGTTTGCTGACTATATGTTCTTTCCTGCATCTGGTCAACATAGGGTATGTCCAGAACCTCCAAGGACACTTACCCCACCCCTTCCTTTCACAGAGAAACGAAGTCATCTTCCCATGCCACATGAGCCTGTGAATAGCTGAGCTGGGTCTGGGGTCCCTGTCCACACCTCTGCTTGGTCACTTTATCCTTTCCTCCTCTGGCCATTGGTGAACTCACTCCCAGGATTGTCAGAGTGGCTGTGTCCCAATGGCCCAGGCTAAGGGATAAAGGACATGTGTGTCACCCTGGAGTGGCCCTGGCCTGCATTCTGGCTGGAAGGTCCTCACTGCATACCCTCCCTACAGGCTCAGCGTGTGCCGTGGCCGCAGAGTCCTAGGGTGCAGCCCAGACCCCAAGTCCCTCAGAAGGTGGCTGCATTTGGAAATGGGGTCTTGACAGAGGGAATCAATGAAGTCACTAGGGTGGCCCTCGTTCAATGTGGCTGATGAAGAGAGGATATCAGGACGCAGACTCACACAGAGAGGCCATGTGAGGACGTAGGGAGGAGATGGCCAAGGAGAGAGGCCGCCGGAGAAACCAAACCTGCCAACATCTTGATCTTGGGCTTGCAGGCTCCAGAACTGTGAGAAATAAATTTCTGTTGTTCGAGTCTCAGCCTGTGCACTTTGTTACGGCAGCCTCAGGGGGACTCACCGCATGTCTGCAGGGAAGGGATTGCATGGGCGACGTTCCTAAGAGGAAGTGAGACCCAAGTCTCCACCTCACTGGCTAGGACGTCACCTTGGCTCTTCCTCGGGCCGCAGTCTTCACACCCTGCCTCTGCAAGCTGCACTGGGAAGTCCGTTTCGTGTTCAACGACATGGGATCAGAGGCTGGAGACCGAAGGCTGAGGGTAGTGTTAACGGACGTGCAGAGCTGTGGTCAGGAGGAGGGGGCCTCGAAGGAGGTGGGTCGTGTCCACAGTTTGGGAGCCATAGAAATGCTCAAAGGCGAAGGTGGCTGCAGGGCCCTTCCTGAGGTTAAATCCTCTCAAAGCAAGAGTGGTCCCACATCAGGACTGCGGAGGGCTCCAGGAAATGCTGGCCTCACGGCAGTCCGACAGCAACAATCCTCATTTATTGAACAGAGCAGGAAATACTTCAGGCTTCCTGGAGGAGAGCTCCTAAATTAAAATCAGTGGCCAGAATGTCCTTGAAGACTTTAATCTTTCTAATTTTTTCCTGTATCTTCTAAGATTATTTTCATTCTGAAAGGAGTCGGGAATGACACCAGTTGGCAGGGATTTCTTTCCCCCCACCCCAAGAGACACAGACCCAGATCGACAATGTCTCTTTAAGACTCCAAGCCCAAATTTTGCTCTCGTGGTTTTCAAAATAAAAACATGTGATCAGTCCTTTTTATTGAAAAGAAATTTCTTAGGAAGACTAAGAAATATTGCACTCGATTAGGTCTGTCTCTGCCCAGAATTGGAAGACAAATGGTAAAACAAATTATTTTCCCCTACAGAAAAAACATTGCCAGAGGGAGAAAAATAAAATGATTTGACAGGTGCAAGGAGCCCCGAGGTGTGGGCTCGTGAGGCTCATCCCCGTGATGCAGTGCAGACCTGAGAATGAATAAAAATCTTTCCCGAGCACTCCAGGATGCTCTGTGTACGCGTGTCAGAGACAATGCGGACCGGCTCGAGGGGCCTCCGCGTCGTGGCCTCGTGCCAGCCTCACCACAGCTGTGTGGTGCATAAGAATCACAGCAGCTGTATTTAAACTAGAAATTAAATCTCCTTTTATTTAATGTGCACAGTCTTTTTAGTTATCAAAAGGAAACATTAGCAATTAGGGAATGTGTATCTCGTGGATGGCGTTGGATTTGCTGTTTTTGTTTTGGATGTCTATGATGTCTAATTCTAAGGCAGGATGACGGCGGCGGCCAGGTCTCTTGAAAGAGGGAGCTTTTCACTACCTTTTCCTTTGTCAGCAGACAGGGAGTTTCAGACGTGCCCTTCTCCCCACTTTGGGAGAGGGCTGGGGAACCACAGGACTTTTATTCTTTATTGCATTTGGTTTTGATTTGAATGCTGAAGTCGGAAAAGAGGGAGAAGTGGGGAGGGAAGAGGAGAGAAGAAAGAAGGGTAACGTGAGGAGAGGGAAGAAGAGAAGAAAAAAGTAGTTGAGTGATGAGTGCACCAAAGTCTCAGAGATCACCACTAAAAACTTATTCATGTAGCCAAACAACCCATTCCCCAAAAACCTATTGAGATAAAAAATTTAAAATTCAAAAATAAAAATAAAAAAAGGAAAAGAGAAAAGTGAAAGAGGAAGAGGAAGAAGAAAAGCAGGAGAATGTACACGCTACACACTCGGACACGCCGAGGCTGAGAAGATCCACGCTTACGTTGCGTGGAGACGGGGAAGGAGCAGGCCTCTCTGGGGACATCTCTGCAGCCTCTGCAGGCCGTCCTGTTCCGGAGGGTGACTGCTCAGTCTGAGCCTGTGGTGAGAGGGAGGGAGGAAGACTGCGCTGCTCTGCTGAGCTTCCGCACATCCTCCCCACCAGCCAGGCCGGAGTCCGTGCAGCAGGGAGAGGCGGGATGGGGGGCGAGGAAGGGAGGGCGCGGGAGTGAAGGCAGAGGAAGGAGAGAGGAGGTGAAGGTGGAGAGGGAAAACTGGGGTTGCAGGGTCTTCTTGGAAGCTGAACTTGGAATTCTCAAAAAGAAAACTAAAGGGGCACCTTCCTTCCTCGCTGTCTGTTGAAATCTGGCCCCTGGTGCTGCTGACGACAGCAAGAGCATGTGGTGGACCCGAGGCAGCCACAGGCTTTCCTGATGATTCCTGATAACGGTCATCCTTTCTTCCATAGCATCTCCCTTTGCACAAAGGTGTGCTCAGTGCATTCGTTAATAGACCTTTATAAAAACCTCGTGGCAAGACAGCTCTGGCCTCCGCTCAGTGCAGGAGGAATCCAGGCCCAGGCCCAGTCCTCCTCAGGGCCATGGAGGCACTCTAGGCCTTTCGGCAGGAAAACTGATCCAGATGGTTCTCGTGAAGTCGATGCAGGCCCTGAGGTCACTCACAGAAGGGCCGCTGCACCCTTTGGCATCGTTAGAGCCCAGAGTCAGGGCCCTCGCCAGGAACAAGAACCACAGAGAGGCCGGGGCAGCAGGGAGGGTGGGGGGAGAAGTGCCACAGGCTCCTTTCTCCACCACCCTGCAGGTTTCCACCTGTGCCTCCTGTTGGCCAAAGCTACAGAGAAGCTGGAGGTCAAAGGCATCCGGGAAAAAGTAGGTCCCTGTTGTGTAGCCCACAGTGGAAAAGGGGGACCACGGATCTGAGAGCAACAGGAAGCTGCTTGGGGCATAGAGGTGCAGAGACGGGGAGGTGGACGTTGTCCGGGGCTCCCAGCTGGCGGATCAAAGGCTCTCCAGCCTGCGTGACGTGTCTCCCGTGTGTTCTCCAGTCCTGGTGAGGGACTCTGGCATTGTCAGTACCAGAAGAGACGGGAAGCCTCCCAGCCCCGCTTGGGCAGGTGGAGTAACTCCAGCCCCATAGGAGCAGAACGTTCTCGAAACACATCAGAGACGGCAGGAGCTGTTCCTGGGGATCTGCAGGGTCGCTGGGGAGGAGGGCAGGCCAGAGCTGGGCATGGGAACTGCCCTTCCTGTTGTCTTGAGCCTTGCTGGCTCCCAAATGAAACCTCCAACACCCTAGGACGCCAGGACCTTTCCCCGACTGATGGAGAAACCTGGCCAGAGGTGACATGCGGGCGAGGATGGCTTTAAGGCCCCAGATTTCGTCTTTTTAAAGCGGAGAGCACCTGACGATGGTGCATCCTAATTTCAGTGATGTTCTCATCGGTAGTAAGTCTCGCAGAACTGCCCTCACAGGACTGTCCTCAGAGACACTGTTTACAGCCATGAGCCACAGTTCATCCCAAATAAAGTCACCCAACTCATCCCCCAGCCATGTTCCTCATGATTTTGACTATTTCCAAAAATTACGCCTAGACTTAAAAGATTAATACTTGCTGCTGCGGAAATACTCAAAGGCTGTGCTGTACACATCGAAGCCGTGCTGTGAAAGGACTCCGCAAAGTATTGTGAGCGAAGACAGCCACACTCAAAAGAGACGGCGGGTTCTCAGCAGACCTTTCCCGGGGGATGTGCTACATGCGTCCTTGTCATCACAGTCTCACCTCGCTGCGCAGACCTGTGGAACCGGCCGCGCCGGGGTTGCTGCGAGCCACTGGACTCATCTAAATGACCGGGAGATGCCGAGGCTCAGGCAGGCAACCCAGTGTGCTCAGGAGACTCTCCTGGGGTGGCGACAACTCTGTTTAGTTTTGGAAGACGTCCACGCCGGGTGAAGACAAGGGCAGGAGAAAACTGACGGAGAAGCACATAGAAGGGCCAGATGTGTGCGAGAGGCCCGTGGTGGAAAGCACAAGGTGATTCGAGATGCCCAGGGTAGAGGGTGAATCAAGAATTGCGACGTGTGCCATAACAGTTCTTGATTTCTCTAACCTGATTCCCTCTCTGCCCTGGCCATTCTTAGAATAAAAGTTGATGACAATAAGATATAAAATAAAATAATTTAAAATAGTAAAATAAAATAAAAGGAACTGTTACTCAAATCTGAGAACCATGGGCTGCTATGGGAAGGTCGTTAGCAGGGGTGATGGGACCGATCTTCCCCTGCAATGAGCAGCCTCAGGGAGGAGGGTGGGAGCCAGGGCAGCCGCGCAGAGGCCTCCTGCAGAGGAGCCTGCTCACCTGCACAGGTGGGAACACCCGGGGGCTGACAGTCCCCAGAGGGGAGGGTGGTGGGTGGACAAATTCTTTGGGAAACTCCTCCACCTTCTGTGACCTGCCCTGCCCACCTCCCCTTCCCTGTATCAGAGGCACTTTTCAATACTTGGGAATCTGTGGCACTTCACCCCTCTTCCTGTCACCAGCATGGCTCTTCTAGGAGAGAGCCAGCTTTCTTCCCCAGGTGACCTGCCTCAGCCGGAGGGCCCAGGCCCTGCTAGGCAGAAAAGAGGCAGTGTCTGGAGAAAGGAGGAGAAACAGAAAGCACAAAAGCACAGAATGCGTGCAGCACTGCCTTCACAGGCTCCACCAAGACCCCTCCAGCCTGTGGCCGGCTCCTTGCTCTGCACCAAGACACCCTCCAGCCCATGGCCGGCTCCTTGCTCTGGAAACAAGCACCACATTATGAGACCGACTCCTGCCACTGGAGTGCCCTGACATGCCAGGGTTGGAGCTCAGAGGATGAAATACTTCCACCATGGCCGGACGATTGGCTCAAAGCGCCTAGTAATGTGACCATCCTTGGATTCTTTTAGAGCAAATGCCCACACAGCACCTTGTTTTCTGAGTTGACTGAAATGTCGGTGTCCTCGTTGGTGGCGTTTGCACGTGAAGACACAGAAACAGAAGAATCTCCAGCTCATCTGCTCCACTTCATGCCAATCAGCCACCTTCAATAACACAGATAAGGCCTGGTTTGGGGGGCTAAATCCTATAAGGCATTCAATTAACATGATGTCAGCATCAACAGGACGTTAGTGCCATGGAACCAAAGCTTTACTGGATTTCCAGGCTTCTCCCATCCAGGCATGAGCAGCAACACCCAGGAAGATGAGAGTCCAAGGAAAGGGACAGAGTCAGAGCAGCTGCCATTCATGCTTCAGGATTCAGGAGCAAATGTTGCTTTTAGAGCCAGAAGGTGGGAAGACAGTGGTTACAGAGAAACTTGTTTTCCTAAACAGCTTTAGAAGCAGACGCAAGCCTCACGTGCACATGCTCAGCCTCAGCGCTCCCTGTTCCCTGCTGACCACATGTTTCCCTTAGAGGGAAAGCTTGCACAGCCTCCTGAAGACCCACACCCGGAGCGCCCAGTGCTCTTCCCCTTTCCCAGTGTTTATGCATCTGGTTGTTGATGGAGTCATTACGTTCTTCTGCCTTAGCAAGGGCGAGACCTAAAGTCTGGCTCATTCAGTCCCCCTAAATGTGTCTGACTTTAAGAGAAAATCACTCATCGTGAAGATGGGTGAACTTTCTGGAGGTGAAAAACGATGCACCTTCTTCTGTCTCCCCACCCCCTCGCCACTCCAGATATCCAGCAGAAACACCCAAAAGCCAGTCCTAATTGAGCCATTTTCTGAATGCTAGCCTTGGAGAGGCTGGGTGAGAAGCAGGCCAAGTGGAATGTGAACTGTGTCATTAGTGGGAATGACAGCCTCCTCCTGGAAGGCGTGATGGAGATGCGTTGAGTGTGCAGCTGAAGACGTGTCATTTGCTGCAGGTCTACATTATGCTTGGCCTTTAGACTATTGGATAGTAAGTTGAGATTGACAGGAGTTAAAATACAAGGGAAGGCTAACATAGAAATAGCCATCATTTAAATACAGACTCTGGAACATTTTAAAGGAACTATCACAGTGGACCTGACCTTCGGATTTAAAATCACCTTTAAAAAAATGCAGGTATTGGCTATAAAAGAAGAATAAGGTAAGGTGATTTTCTCTCTCTCCCTTTTTACCTGCTTTCTACATATCACCATCAATGAAAGCTTACTGAATATCTAAAACTCCCAATAGAGACAGGTGAAGTCACTGGGTTATAAAGAAATGATGTGCACACATGGCAGTTGCATGGAACTTTGCAGGGGTTGCAGGAAGCTTTGTAAAGAAATAAGTTTCATGGGACCCAAGGTCTGCTTGGTTTTAAGACATGTGAAGCCTTTGGCATGAGGGGCACTCCTGTTTTCACTTCTTTGCCTATGAGGTGGTATGTGAGGTGGCTTTTTAAATTCCCTTTTACAGCCGTGGGAACTAAGGCCCAAGGTCACACTATTAGAACAGATAATGTCAGTCCTGGAAATAAGCCCTCTCAGTTTGGGTTGAGCATTCTGTCGGCCACGCGACCTGCCACACATAAACATGCATCATGGTTTAAGAAATGGCTTGTGAAGTTGGTTATGACATTTTTCTTCTAAGAAGTTTCCTACTGCAAAAACTAAGCTTACTTTAAGACAGAGGACATTAAATTCCCTGTCTTTTTTGTGCCAGGTAGTTACAATTTCATCTTAACTGACTCCAGGTCATATTTTGATTACAAAACTAGGAAGCACTAACAAATTACCATATAGGAGGGGAATCAAGATTTGACAAATGTGTGATATTAATATTATTTAAACTGTTTCAGGACATGGAAAACTCATTTTATGAAAACAGCATGACTTTTAATACAATAACCTATTGATGATAAAAACAATATAAAAATAGACTAATCTCACTTTAAAATATGTGCCAAAATTATAAACATAATATTAGCACTATCTTAAGAAAATAACACACCATGACCAAGCAGAATGCAAGACTATATCAACATAGAAAAGGCAAACAATATACCATTACCTCAACAAATTGGTCACATCAATAGATACTTAAAAGGTATTTGAAAAATACAGCCATAATTTCTAATGAAAACTTTATGTAAGATACAAAAAAGGAAAAAACCTAAATATCAATTATTTAACAGAAACCAAAAGCAAATGTTACAATGCTAAATGTCGAACAACAAAATATTGAAGTAATTGAAATTGAAATCCAGAGCTAGAAGATTTGTGCATAATAGCATTACACTTTAACATTATCTTAGAGGTTTTTAGTGAATTCATTAAGACAAGAAAGTGAATTAACTTGTATAGACATTGGGAAAATTAGAAATGAAGTCATATCTGGTTGCTGAATTTGCTGAAGATTGATTGTATACTGGAATCCCGAAGAAGTTGAATTGAAAAAAACTACTAGAATTAATTTGAAAGCTTGGTAAGTTGGCATACATATGTTAATCATACAAAGAGAAAAGTTCTATAATTTTTTGGAGGGAGCAGTGGGGATGATATGGCAGCATATATTAAAATTAAAAATACATTTACTCTTTGACCCAGAGATTCTTCCTTGAGAACCTCTCACAGAAGAAAGACTTTGTCATGTCAGAACATATATTCTAGAATGTTTCTTGCAATATTCTTCACAGCAGGAAAAAAATCTAGGAAGAAAGAGAATGTCTGTCAATAGGGAATTGTTGGCTGGGTGCAGTGGCTCACACCTGTAATCCCAGCACTTTGTGAGGCCAAGGTGGGAAGATCATTTGAGACCAGGAGTTGTAGATCAGCCTGGGCAATGTAGTGAGACCCCATCTCTACAAGAATAATGGAGGAATTGTCAAATTAATGATGGCGCCCACCCTATGGAATAGAAAGCAACCATTAAATGTAATTAACCAGAGGTAAGCAGAGTCACTTGGTGAGATCTCCATACAGAGTCACTGAGTGAAGCAGGAAAATGTCTGACGTAATCCAGTCTTTGCACAACTATGATTGCTTGTCAGATGCAGTCATCAGAGCACAGTGTGAGGGATGGAAGGGAGCCTACCTGGTTGTTACCACGGTTACTGAAGGATAGTGAAGTATGATGAGTAGAGGCAAATAAGGAGGAGTCAAGCTCAAAACAAAAAAGGAAAAGAACCCACTATAAAGAAAAAGAACATACCAGAGAATCACATTTTTGCATTCACAAAATTATTTATTGCACATATGAGCACATGGGTGTGATTCAATAGAAATTAAATTTAGAAGTTAACATTATCTTAGAGATTTTTAGTGAATTCAATAAGACAAGAAAGTGAATTAACTTGTATAGACACTGGGAAAAGTAGAAATGAAGTCATATCTGACAATGACCAACTCCAAATTGATAGTCCATCTCCACTTGGATGTCCAATAGCAAATCCGTTTGAAAAAAGAAAACATGTCAAAAATGGAATCCTTTATTTTTCATGTGAACATGCTCTTCTCAAAGTTGGTACCATCCCAGTAATGGGCAACACCTTCCATCCACTGGCTGAAGCCAGAACTGTAGGAGTCGTTCTTACGTTCACTCTTTCCTTCACACCCCACATCCAGCAACCTTGTGAACTGTCTTGCCAAGACTTACCTATTTTTCCGCTTTTCTCCCTTTTTATTGCTGCAACCACCTCAATCTTCCTGTGCTGTTACAGTAGCTTCCGAAATGGTTTTCAGCTTCTAAATATCCCCTGTGATAAGCCATTCTCCACACAGGATTCAGAATAGCCTTTTAAAACTGTAAATAGGATTGTGTTTTTCATTTACTTTACCATTGGATTTGTTCACACTATACAGGTTTTTCGGTTGTTTCAGATAATTTTATTGAAGTATCACATACATATCTAAAATGCACAAATTTCAATTGTACAGCTCAGCAATTTTTTGCCAAGCTATTACATCTGTGTAACCCAGGTCTAGATGTAGGCTGTTACAACATCCCTCTTTCAAGATGCAATCCCACTGTCTTCCCGGTTCCATCATTTCCATTAAAACATCAGTGATTTCTAATCTTATTGCTTGTTTGACAGCAATACTTATTTTCTCTGCCTTCTATTAAGAGTTATTTTTGTCCCAATTTTTCAGCACTTTGACTCTGATGTACAGAATGTGACTGTCTTTATTTTTTTCCTGCTAACATTTTTTAGGGCTTCATGAATCTGTGAGTTGTTGCCATCCATCAATTTTGGAAAATTCTTGGCCAATCTCTCTTCAAATACTGCTTATTCCCCTAATCTCTCTTTTTTGTCCTTCTTAGAGTCTAGTTACTCACACATTAGATCTTTTTGTTGCCTCTGTGGCAGCCATGGAGGTATGCTTCTTGGATCTCCTTTCCAAGGAAGGACTTGCAATTCATCCAAAATGAATGCATTTAGTTGACAGGCCCTAGTTCAATGTCTCCAGGATCCACTTCAGCTTTCAGTCCACCTTCCCAGTCCACTCTTCCTTCCCAGTCCTCTGCAAATGACTGGCCATTTCCACCTAAAGCAGGATTCCTCTACAGGGAAATCTTTGCTCTTGTGCTCCCTTTATGGTTGGCCAAGATTTTGCCAGGCCTGCAGCTCTCCCTGTTCAAATCCTTCTTATTCCCACCCCACTTAATTTTATGGGATTCGTTTATGCATCCTGGCCCTATTCTGCTTCCTCTATCTTTTGTGTTTCATGGGAATCATCCTCAAAACAATTGTGTGCACTCCCAATTGTGTTTCAGTGTCTGCTTAGCCCTAAGCCTAACCCTAAACCTAAGGATACAATGCTTTGTATTAATAATTGTCAAATTTTCTGAGGAGAAATAGTGGTGGGAAATGTTGGGCTCACCTCAATTTTAGTTTACCTCTTTAAGGCTAGTCAAGTGAAGCTGTGGGAGTGGAGAAGGAACAAATAAATCCGTAGCTGGTTGTGATCAATTAGGTGTAAACACCACTGTACTCAGACCAGCTAAGTGCTCACCTCGATTTTATGTGGATTCTTTAAGGATGTTGGCTCTTTGGCCTTGCCTATCTTAACTATTTCCTGATGCCTGCACACAGATGTTTTGTGTGTGCATATTGTATAGTTGTCCTTAGTGGGAGGATAGCCTAAAACCAGCTATTCCACCATAGCTAGAAGTGAAAATCCTTCCCACCAAGGCTTGAGACCTCTTCTTGTTAACTCTGAGTTGGTATTCAGTAGCCCATCTTAGGAGCTCCCTCTTAAATTGATGTAGGAATTTTAAAAAGGGATGTCCTTGTAGCCTACGATAGTTGAAGAAATCTTTAAGTAGAAGGTGGAACTTCCTTCCCAAAGGGAAGCCTTGGATCAAATACCACTATATTAATTTATTTTAGAACTCATATTCCTCATCCATAAAGTTCTTTTCCCTAAATTCCAAGGATCTCTTTCTCTACTGAACTTTCACTCATTAATTCATTTTATGGTCTGAATAATTTTGTCTCCCCAAAATTCCTAAGTTGACACCTAATCACCAATGTGATGGTGTTAGGAGATGGGGCCTTCGAGAGAGGATTAGGCCATGAGGGTGGGGCCCTCATGAATGTGATTAGTGCCTTTATAAAGACTCCATGGAGATTCCTCACCCCTGCCATCATGTAAGGACACAGGGAGAAGGTGCTGTCTATGAGCCAGAAAGCAGGCCCTCACCAGACACCACATCTGCCCTGACCTTAGACATCCAAGCCTCCAGAACTGTGAAAAATAAATTTCTGTTGCTTATAAGCTACACAACTAACAGTATTTTGTTATAGCTGCTCCAATAGACTAAGACACTCTGGAAATATTTACTGAGTATCTACACTGGCTTGGACTCTCCACTGGGAAAGACATAAACCTCATGAGTGAGTCCCTGCCTTGAGTAGCTCACAGTCTAGTGAAGAAAACATAAAGATTGACATCATAACACACAAAGTCCTGGAACAGAGTTGAGATCACCAATGCATTGGCTACTGGGGCAGTGGAATGGAGTTGAGGGATTTGAGGAAACTTTGGACTACTTAACTGCAGTACCAACAGCATGGCTTGGTACTGTTTACCATGAATATTCCAAATATAAGTTGGAGATCACACAAGAAGTGGGAGCATCCTACACTATCTACAGTAAGCCAATCAGCATAGCACAACTCCACTCAACACACGAGTGTCGTGTGTGTCTGAGCCTGAAGTCCTCCATGTCACTCTACACGTGTGACTCCAAGCAGCAGGCTGCCCAGCTGTGGGCTTGCCTCCCTGGGCACTGAGCCCTGGAATGCCCTCCAGCAATGCTGCAGTCCCCAGGGGATGCTGGGCTTTGACAAGGCAACATCAGCAACATCTGAAACTTGATCTTTATAAAACAGACTCTTTTGCTCATAATTCCTCTTTAAAGGAGATGCACCGATAGTTAAACCAGGGAGATCAGCATTCTCTTCTTTTATCCCGGAATTCACTGTTCTTCAGATAAAAAGAAATGGGCCACCAAATATGAGCAGAATTGCTTGCCATAGTACGATTGTAAGCAGTCTAGTCAGACTGCCTGGAGTGGGTTCCAGACTCTACCACTTCCTAGCCCTGTGTCTTCAGGCAATTACTCCCGTACCTCAGTTTCCTTATCTACAACATAGCACTTTTAATAGCACTCACCTCAGAGAGCTGCCATGAAGATTAAATTATTATAAAGTAGCAGTTAGAACAGTGCCTGGCACATCTGAGCACTGAACGGATGATTGATACTATTAGGACTACTATTAATATTACTAACAAAGAGCATTTATGTGCCTGGAGGCATTAATGCAATAATAATCAATTCTAATTAATATTCACTGCTAAAAACTATCCAGTGATGGAATTTTCTTAAATGCATGTGGCATTTTCTATGAAAAATAAGGGAGTTTGATTTAAGCAATAGGACATCATACAATTCCAAAAAGTCCGTGTAAGATCCCTCTAAATGTCACTTTGCTGAACCACATCCTCCTTCACTCACCCCACTGGCTGTGTCTCCTGCTTCAGCTATCGAGGGCACACGTGCCCAGAACGCAGTATCGGAGATAATGGCCAAATAAAACCTAGCTGTACAAGGATATCATGAAAGAATTTTGGCAAAGTCTTTGTTCATATTCACTGAAAAACACTAGAACTTTCCGAAGTCACTTGGGGGACAGAACACTCAAGAGACTCTTTAGACAAAAGGGGCTCATATCCCACCCTGAGCCCTGGGGGTGGTGGAATTTTCATGCTCAGTCCACCCAAAATCTTGAATGTTGGAGTCATCAGGAAACAGACTCTCTTTAGAGGAAATCTTGTAAGGAATCCCCACATAGGAAGCAGGTAACAGCAGAGACACTCAGGTAGATTTAAGGTAGAATCCTCAGAACCTGTCCCTGTCGTCCACCCACACTTCCAAACTCCAAGACTCTCCTGCCACACCCCTTGGATATTCAGGAGTACGTTTTGAAAACTATGGAGATAAGTATTTAAAAGCCTTCCATCAACCATAAAATGCGACTCCACACGAGGTCTTCTGTGTTATAAATCATCGCAGGTGCACTACCAGTGGTGTTACCTAATGTGACACAATTAGTGGCATAGCCATATTTTTAAACGGCGTAGTTCTGACTATGTTAATTATCAAATGGATGGCCATTGGAAGTCGCAACTTACCTTTTGAGCCCCAAGGGAAGAGAGAATTGCTTGGCTTATGCCTCTGATGCCAGTCATCTCCTTCGTCACTCAGCTGCAGCTAGCACCTTTGCTGCTTTAAGTTGGTGAAAGAATGAATCCAAGTTGTGTGAATATTAGTGTGTCTGGGATGAATAACACAGGAATTGAGACAAGGGTCAGTCCAGTGGATATTTTAGGAAAGTTGAGTGTCCCAGGAAAAAGCCTTAGGGCCAGAAACTTCTCTATTCAGATTTACAGATTAAGTAGCTGGGTAGAGACACGGTCAGGAATTTTGAGGTTTGCCTATAATAAACCAAAAATAAAATCACCCTGTAATCCCAGCACTTTGGGAGGCCGAGGCAGGTGGATCACTTGAGGTCAGGTGTTCGAGACCAGCCTGACCAACATGGTGAAACCCTGTCTCTGTTAAAAATACAAGAATTGGCTGGGCATGGTGGCGGGTGCCTGTAGTCCCAGCTTCTCCAGAGGCTGAGGCAGGAGAATCACTTGAATCTGGGAGACGGAGGTTGCAGTGAGCCAAGATCATGCCACTGCACTCCAGATCTGCGCGACAGAGAGAGACTGCATCTCAAATAAATTAATTAATTAATAAAATAACAATCCCAGAAATGGTATTTCTAATTTTTCAAAAGCAGTTCCAATCATGTATCATAAGACAGGTTCACTAAGAATCAGCCCCCAAAAGTTCTGACCTTCACTACTACGGTGGCCTTGAGGCTACCCCACACATGCATGGCAGCCCTCAGCCCTGGCCGGCCAGCACCCCTGCTGCCCTGGGTAGCTTATCGATGTGGAGAAAACCATATTCCCACCTGTGATAATTATGCTCTTCTTAGGATGTAGCCGCTGTGCTTGCTCATTTACCATCAAAGCTGGGCAGAGTTCCAACAGATGCCCCAGGGATTCATCTTCAAGCCAACGAGTTCTCCATCAGGTTGATGGCACCGGGATGGACCAGTGGCTGCCATGATCTTGTGCCTCCCGCTGACTTTCTCTGGTGAGATGTGGCTTTCATCCAAGGAGATATGATGGCATGTTTTGTGTTAGCGGATCCAGCCTTATGTTAGCCGGCAGGTAAGGAAGACAATCTTGTCCTATCCCTGCAATGTGTGTCCATCCCAGTCCAGGTAAATCACTGCCCGTCTCCTCTAGAAGGAATCCAGTGCAGTCAACTTGCCACTGAGTGGCTGGTAAGTGTCCTCAAGATATGGAGCCTTTTTGAGGGTGAAGCATGCGTTTCTGTTGCTGATGTGGCGTGTTGGCCGTACAAGAAGCCTGGGACCCATGCATGACTCCCACCCTCACCAACAGCGTTACCCTTTTCAGGTGTCATTGGGCCAGCATTGTGGTTTTGTGTCTTCTTTAGGTTTTAGTGCCTCTTCCTGATGGGTGTTAATTGTCAAATATTAATGTTCCACACAAAGATAGTTGCACTTCGTGCCCACTCCATATGTCCAGCCACAAGCCAAGATTTCCTTGTCCCCAGTATTCCAGCTTTTCCCCTTCCAAGCCCCTGACTAACCAGCCAGACTGTTTGCCATTGCCCAGGTGTCTTTTCATTTTCTCAAAATTTATTCTCACCTTGAGCCACTTCTTGTTCCACATCAAGTGGATGGCCATGGACTCCCCACAGCCTCGCCCACTGGGAGGGCATTCCTGGCCAGGTCATGCAACATCACTCAGGCAGAAGATCCAAGTGCAGTGCTCGGATACTTTTGGGTGGCATCTATATATCGGGATCAAAGCAACTCATTCATAAAGCGAGTGCTCAGGCCTTTTCTCCCCACCAGCTGGTTGTACGTGCCCCTCCACGTGGCGCTAAGCATGGGATGAGGGGGTGGTGGTGTTGAAACAGTTGCGAAAGTCTGGGGACCCGGGTTTCCTGCCTGTGCAGCCTGCTTGTGCCCTGTGGTTCTTCACATGCACGACCCACATGATGGATTACTGGGCTCATGCGAATCTTTGATGTGGTGGGTCTGTGGCAGGTAGTTGTCTCTGTGTGGTCACTCTGTGTCTAATGGCCAGGTGCTCTGTGTCCACTGGAGCCCTGTAGAACACCAGGAGCTGTTTGTCAA
Source organism: Mandrillus leucophaeus (assembly GCF_000951045.1). Classification (NCBI taxonomy): domain Eukaryota; kingdom Metazoa; phylum Chordata; class Mammalia; order Primates; family Cercopithecidae; genus Mandrillus; species Mandrillus leucophaeus. Next base: position 3,096,333 of record NW_012101299.1, read on the forward strand.
CAGGCATGTAATTCTCTGCTGCAGAGGGCATGGCCTTCTGGGAATCCTAGGGGATTGCCTGAGATTCTCTCGTTGCATCTTCTCCCAGCAATGACATCTCTAATGCCATGGGATCTGCCAAGTGGCAGGGTTGCTTGTACCGCAGCGTGGACATGCAAAATAGCTGTTTCCTGCTCCGGGCTCCACAGAAAACTGGTAGTGGGAGCACCGTTCACAAGTACAGTCTATGCTGCCTGTGGAACCCAAGGAGGCCTACTACGTGCTGCACCTGCTTCCTTGTGGCAGGACGGAGTGTTTTTTCTGTACTTTAAATGGGACACTCAGCATGTCGTTGGCTATTGAACCGCCTAACATTTTACGCTGCAGCAGGCATGGAAATTTTTGCACACTTTATCTTGTCATGATACCGCCTCCAGCCCAGGAACTGCAATAGGGCCACTACTCAGCCACGCCTGTGGTCCTGGCTGAGTCATCTACTGTGACCTGTGCCCTGTGGTTCTTCACATGCGCGATCCACATGATGGATTACTGGGCTCATGCGAATCTTTGATGTGGTGGGTCTGTGGCAGGTAGTTGTCCCTGTGTGGTCACTCTGTGTCTAATGGCCAGGTGCTCTGTGTCCACTGGAGCCCAGTAGAACACCAGGAGCTGTTTGTCAACAGGCATGTAATTCTCTGCTGCAGAGGGCATGGCCTTCTGGGAATCCTAGGGGATTGCCTGAGATTCTCCCGTTGCAGCATCTGTCTGGTTTTGCAGGGAAGGGACTGGGGAATTAAATGGAGGTAGGATGGGGCCACCATGCTCGCTTCCTTTCCGTCTTTACGAGTGGCACTGATTTTCACCATCTCCGCTGGGAAATGATATTGTTTTTATTTACTGCATGGTGGGGGTCAGGGAGTCACCGGACATTTTTTAATCTTCCACTTGAAGTTCCTCAGAGGGGAAGCAAAATGGCCACGTGTGCCTGGTCCCCTTGTACATTAGGGCCGGGAATATGCTTTGAGGCAGGCCTGTGGACCTGGGGGTCCAGGTGAGCCAGTCCTCGGCCAGGACGCCACGTGTTGCCTGATCTCCACCCCCTATTCTAGCACAGACAACACTTCAGTCCCTGGGTGCAAAACATGTCCCCTGGCTGTGCCCGCTGGAAGTCGTCACATCCTTGCTATTCCTCCTTCCTCAGGGTGTGACCGCCTGGGCCAATGGCTGCAGAGCCCTGTGGGATGTGTTGGAATCATTGTCAGGAACATCTGCTGGGTTACGGGAGGCCTCTTTCAGGGACCCACCGTCTTCTTCTGTCCATGGGCTCAGGCCCAGAAACGGGGAGAGAAGCTGTGATGCTTGCTTGGAGGACCTGTGCGAGCCACCCCGGATTTCTTCCGATAGCACAAACTGTGTGGCACCTCCTTGGCTCCCCATTTATTTTCTATTTAAATATTCTTTTTTTTTTTTTTTTTGAGATGGAGTTTCATTCTTGTTGCCCAGGCTGGAGTGTAGTGGGGCAATCTCAGCTCACTGCAGCTTCCACCTCCCAGGTTCAAGCGATTCTCCTGCCTCAGCCTCCTGAGTAGCTGGAATTACAGGTGCCTGCCACCATGCCCAGCTAATTTCTGCATTTTTAGTAGAAACGGGGTTTTACCATGTTGGCCAGGCTGGTCTCGGACTCTTGACCTCAGGTGATCCTCCTGTCTCCACCTCCCAAAGTGCTGGGATTTCAGGCGTGAGCCACCACACCCAGCCTTAAATACTACGTTTCTCTGAAAATGTACGTGTTTTTCTAAAACCACTCTCTGTAGTTCAGGTCCTGAGCTACCCCTCCAAATGGGCCGCTAATAACAAAAATGCCTGAGTGCTGCCACTTGGCCTCTGTCGCTCCCGGTGCCATTGTTGCTATCAGCATGTCGAGCTCCATGATGGGCTTCTTTCTGCCGGTGCAGACCCACGGAGAACGGCCACCAAGGAGCCTCTCGGAGATTCCTATGTCCACTCCCCAATACATTCTTCATGGGCATTTCTGTTTTTTCAGGGAACTTGTTCCTATCATCTAAGTGTTGTTAAGTTTGTTGGCATAAACCTTTTCATAATATTCCCTCTTTATCCCCTTAATTCCCTAGGATCTGTAGTGATAATCCTTCTTTTATTCCTGATCCTGGGAATTTATTTTTTGATCAGTGCAGGGAGGGGTTTATCGACATGGTTTATCTTTGCCAGCCTCTTCCTTGCCCAACTTCAGGTCCTGAATTTCCCTTTGATCCAGCTCCCAGGGATCCATGTCCACGTCTCCTCTTCCAGCCCCTGTGGCCCTGATGACTCAGCTCTTGGCTTGCTGCTGAGTCATGCACTTCCTCCCTTCTGAGGCCCAACACCTTCATGGCTGGGATATGCTGAGCCTGGATCCTAGCTACTGGTCCAGGGCCTAGGGGCAAAAGGAGGGAGAGTTCCTAGGGGATGCTGTGCAACTGGAGGGAGATGAGACTCTCTCTATGTATTAGTCTGTTCTCACACTGCTGATAAAGACTGGGTAATTTATAAAGGAAAGAGGTTTAATGGACTCACAGTTCCACATGACTAGGGAGGCCTCACAATCACGGCAGAAGGCTAAGGCGGAGCAAAGGCACATCTTACGTGGAGGCAGGCAAGAGGGTGTGTGTAGGGGAACTGTCCTTTATAAAACCATCAGATCTCGTGAGACTTATTCACTATTACAAGAATGGCACGGGAAAGACCCGCCCCATGATGAAATGACCTCCCACCAGGTCCCACCTGTGACACGTGGGAATTATGGGAGCTACAATTCAAGATGAGATTTCTGTGGGGACATAGCCAAACCGTATCACTCTGTGTGCTTCCCAGGAGGCCTTGCAGCACTCACAATGCACCTCCAGGCTTTCGCTGGCTGCCTCCGATACCTCTGTGACTCCCAGCAGAAGCCGTACAATTCCATGTCCCTTACCGTTACTCCTGCCCCAGCACCTCTCACACACCTGAGATGTGGCACTTACGGTTCCCTTCCAAGGTACATCACCCCGGTTCACCCTGGTGCAGTTTTAGCCACGCACCTCATCCACCACCAATGGTACATTCTCGCTTCCAGCTGGCCAGCAGGAGATCCAATTCCAAAATCCCAGTTTAGAGGCTGTGACCTATGACTGCCCTGCCCATGAATTGTTCAGTCAGGTTCCCCAGGGAACAGACTCTGAGATGGAGATGAGTGTGCAGGGGCGTGTGGGGTGCTCTTGGGAATAGCGCCTTTAAGAAGGTAAGAGAAGCAGAACTGGGCCAAGAGAGAATTTGACCTGCTTCGGAGTTATCTCAAATCCGGGTGGGATGGGGCCTTGATCCCTGTAGCAGAGGTCAGTGAATGTGGGTGCCACCGGGGAGAGGCCCTAACGCTGGAAAGGCGGCTCCTTCATTGGGGGACAATTCCTGGAGAAGGGGAGCCCCAGGACCTCGCAGGCTGGAGATGAGGGTCTTTCTTGGAGGGTCTGGGTGGGACAGCAGTATCCCTTCCACAGTGACCCAGCGATCTTCTCCAAAGGCTGGAGCTCACACGCAGAGACTGCTAGATGTGCTTCTTCATTTCTTCTCCATACTTACTCTTCTTGGAATAAATGTATCTTACGCAAAAACTAGTCCTCTCACTGACAACTCACGTGATCTTTTTAAATTGCCCCTTCAATTAAATGTGGATAATAGCAGAATGGAAACCATAGTGTTTTTGAGGGAGACAGAGAGGATGTGTATGAGGCCTTCTGCACACTACCAGTACCTCGGAGGAAGAGTTCAACATAAGCTGCTATTTTGCGCATTTGAAAGTGATGTATGGTCACTGTGCCCCCCTACACCCTTTTTAGAAGTGCAGTTGTACCTTAGAGTCTTGTCACTCAGAAATCCTGTTGGCCTCTTTCTGATATTTTTTCCCTAACCCTGATATCTTCACTGGAGTTTTCCTCTGAAATGAGCGCAGCTGGGCCTCTGCAATGGGGTTACATGTTGAGAAGGAACTGGGGAGCAAAGACAGGAAGGGAGAGACAGGCAAAGCCAGGTCCCATTTGATTACCAGGTCCAGCGTTACCAGTGCAGAGCTGTGGCCGGGTCTCAGGCACCTCCCTGTTGGTCTTCAGGGCTGCCCCTCCTGCCAGCTGCATGAGGCATCTACTTCCTGCCATGCCCCGGGGAGCCACAGAGTGCCACTGCGGGGGTCAGAGCCAGGGCGGGAGGGAGTGAGGACGCCGGGCAGCCACAGGTCCAGAGTCTGTGTTTTCCCTTAAGTATAATGGTTCTGAGGACACCATGTAGATCATTCCAAAAAGTCATTTTGCACACTTCGGAGGCTGTTTGCAACTGCTGACACTGCCCTTTGGGGCAAGTTGAAGTCCTTCCCCTTCTCACTGTATGAAGAGAACTGTAGCCTCATCAGATATATTCCACAGAACCAATTTATTTTTATTGGTCTTATCACGAGGATATTAGCAAGAAGATGCCACTAGGAATTTCCTAATGGATGGTACATCGCTGTTTGGGGGGTTAGAGAGGTAATTGGGGCAGTTATGTGTGAGCTGTATTCAGAAACCGACAGGGGAGACAAGGAAGCGTGGCTAACGATGCCCACCTCCAACGCCAGGGAAACTCAACGGGAAAGAGCCCCTGTTGTTTGAAGCAAAACACAACATTTCTCTCTGTCAGTTATCCTTACAGTAAGATACACCCAGACCTAACAACCCTCCTTTGCAGGAGGCTGACAGCTCCGCCTGTCAAAATTGGTTGGATGTCCAAATTAACTTGAAGTTAATCCACCCCTCAAAGGCCTATAAGAATCAGATCACAACATGTCTACATAATAAGTTCTTTGTGCCAGGAAATAGGAATTAAATTGTTTTAAAGCAATAATGTTAGGTAAGTAAAGGAAAAAAGGCTTCCTACTGGGAGATATTTGCTGAACAAAATTAAATATTATAAAACCATATTATTAAACTCTGTCAAAAAGGTATTAATCTTGTTACTTTGGCACGGTACTTTACGACTGTGGATCACGGCAAAGTTAACCTTTTGTGTTATCTTGCAGCCAACATGAACAGAGGATTGGAAAGAGTGAAAGAGTAAATACATCAGGAGTAGATGTTTGCAGCGTGGTGAGTTTGACCAAAACCAAAGCCGAAACGGTCTATTGGACGGGTACAGTTTCTGCTTCAAGGCATTTTGGAAACCGCAGTAAGTCAAGCACACACCCTCACACACTCACGCACACAAATGCGTGCCCATTCCACTGCTTCTCCACTTTTTGTTTTTTCCATCTGAAACCTATTCAAAGTGTGTGACAAGAGAATAGCCCCTTTCCAGGCCGGAATGTGCACCGTGTCTCCTTATGTCTGATGGTCTATACTCCTTGGTGCTGGAGTGAGTCCACCTTCTACAAGGATCTTCTTTGCAAAAATCTCCCAGCACGGTCAAATGTCATCATAGCTCATGGTTTTTTTTGTTTCTTTGTTTATTTTTAAGTAATAGCCAACGTTTTCCACTGACTTACCATGTGCCAGTCACACCACTAAGTGCTGTTCATCCTCAGAGCAAGACTATGAGAAATACACTGTCACTAGATCCATTTTATAGAGGAGGAAACTGAGTCCAGTGTTGGTCTGAGGTTTCAGTCATGCTCCAAAGGCCACACTCACCGTCATGACACGGTGTGGCCTCGGCCAGTGCGGGGAACCATGGCCTGCATCAGCAAATGCTCAGAGGACAAGCAAGCTTTCCTCCCACTTGTTTCACACCAAGGCCCTTCATTTTCAGGTTCTCTCCCATCTCTCTTCATTTCCTCTTTCTTTCTCCTGCTCCTTTCTTCTTGTTTTCATTTCTTTCTTAGCTTCTCTTTCTTTCTCTTCTAAATGGTTCTGAAGGCAACATGACCACCCCGAGCTAAAATAAAATCCACCTATGCTTTCTGATCATGGCCGCAAATCTAAGCATCTACCCATTTTCCCAGCCAGGGAAGGCAGTGTGATTTACAAGAAACCACAGAAACACTGGGGTCACCGCATTGTAAAATAAAACATCTTCATATGATTCACTCTTTTAAAACGGACGGCATATTCCCTTCCCGCGGCTGCTGTAACGAATTACGTTTCGTGGCTTAGGACCACACAAGCCTCTTATCCTACAGTTCCGGAGGCCGGAGGTCCAGTATGGACTGCAGGATTGGTCCTGGGGGTTCCAGGGCAGAAGTCTCCTTACCCCTCCCAGCTTCTCGAGGCCACCTGCCTTCTCTGGCTTGTGGCCTCCTCCTGGCATCACTGAGCTCTGCTTCTAGCTGTGAGCTGGTCATCTCTGACCAGTGCTCCCTGTGCTACAATCATTAACAACATTGGGAATGTCCTGTGCAAATGGATTTGAAACAAGGCAACTCAGCTCTCAGTAGTTATGTCTGGGCATCGGCACTGCATACCCACTCCTTAGAAGGTGCTAACCTTGATAGGAGTTGAAACGTGAAGCATCTCCCCTCTTGGACTCAGGACATAGCTTAGGATACAGGGCATCTTTGTAAAGAAGAAATAATAATAATAATACAAGTTTGCAAATGCCAAGTGCCGTCAGGGTTGTGAGTTAAGTTACTTACAAGCTGTCTCCTGTAGGAACTTGACTTTGACCCAAGCCTACTGTGGTCCCAGGAATGACCTGTCTCACCAACAACTCCTGGAGGTTGAATTTCCAATCTCTAAGTAGGAAGGTAGCAGAGAGTTGTGGGGGACACCGTGCCACGCATGATGGCATCTGTCTCGGCCCTAGTGGGAAAGAATTGTGTGATGAGGAAGTCCCTTAAGCTCCAGTGCCTGCGTTTCCCCATCCGTAGAATAAACGTATCAGTGAGAACCACTCTATCTTCATCCCTAGGATGCTCTCAGTTTGGGGAAAACTATACAAAGTCGAAGCAGCTGTGATGGCTTGGGCCCTGAGACCCCTCTCCAGGTGTTCCTCCAGCAGTCCTGCTGTGGGAGCTCTGCACAGGCCACGGGATCACATGTGGGGCCATCTCCACCTCCATCCCTGGGCCCAGGTACAGTCTCTCTGTGCCAAAGTCTCTGGATTTCCAGCCCCTGGAACAGTGCCTACATCACAGTAAGGGCTCCAGTGCGGTGTTGACCGAATGCCGGAACAGAATAAAGTGACCCTGGAGGACACTAGGGGTGTGCCTCAGGTGTACGCCCTGAGAAAAGTCAGAACGAGAGGGATTCTTTCCCAGCACAAGTCACTGCCCTTTAATCTGCTTTGAGTCTGCATTTTCTTTCTCGGCATGCCTGTGATTAACACGTTCTCAGCCTCCCCGAAAGTGCCCATCAGGGCTCCCCTCTGCTTCATGAGATACACATATGCTTCGTTTGATTATTTCTGTCAATGACTCAAGCTGGACTTACCATAAGGTGACTCACTAAACACAGGTGCCATGCGATTGCCCGGGACCACAAGGAGCCAAAGGGGAGCTGTTCCCAGGTGTCCTCAGTTTACCCGCTCCACACGGTGGGCCTTGCCCGGGTTACCCCAAGTCCTGTGCCAGTTCGGGGGAGCAGGTATTCTTGGCTTATTCTTAAACAGAGCAGGCTTTAGATTTCCTGATATAGAATTTAAGTCTGGATTTTAATGAGCATATGCCCTGTACTCGAGTAAACAGGACCCTACGAGACAAACAAACAAACCATTACACTGTGGCATTGTATGATCAGTGATAAGGAATTTACATTACACTGTGGCATTGTATGATCAGTGATAAGGAATTTACACGTCACTCACAGCTCGAGGAAACCATAGGAGAGATGAGGATGTTTATTTGCAGCCATCAAGAGAAGAAGATGATACAAAGAGGAACTGCGAACAAAAGGTAAGGGGTTAATTTTAAATTAAGAAAATGTGAGTTTAGAAAACTAGAGAGAAAAGAGAGAAAGAAGCTGAAGAGAAGGAAGGAAGGGAAGAGGAGGGAGAGTGAGACACAGGGGAAGGCAGACAGGCCCAGTGGGGAGAACACCCGGCAGAGGCAGGGCCTCCCCATGCAAGCCCACTGAGAGTACCGCCCCAATCCCTCTGCCCGGGGTGAACGGCTGTGTCTCCAGCCACGGGAGTCCCTACCCCGGGGCGAAGGGCTGTGTCCCCAGCCATGGGAGTCCCTGCCCCGGGGTGAACGGCTGTGTCCCCAGCCATGGGAGTCCCTGTCCCAGAGGGAAGGGCTGTGTCCCAGCCATGGGAGTCCCTG
>NW_012101299.1:3105959-3111481 GCF_000951045.1 Mandrillus leucophaeus
AAAAAAAAAAAAAAAAAAAAAGTGCGGGGCCAAAAAGACCAGACGAAGGAATGTTACAGGACTTTAATTTCTATCTATGGCACCTGTAAAAGATACTAGGTCCTTTATAAAATGTTGGCTCCTAATAACATCAGGTGAGTGCTCCTCCCATTTCATGAAGGAGGTCCCTCAATCTTCACCTGGACGCCCTCATTTGTTATGGACAAATTCAACACATTTCATTCTCAAGGGGCATCTGTGTCTCGCTCCCTCTTCGCCGCAGTGAACTATCAGACAGCTGTCACTCTCCTCGTCCTTCCTGCTACCGCTTGGGGGATGGCAGGGAAGTGATGTCATTTCAGAGTCTGTCTTAATCTATTTTGGCAGCATGAGGATGGCATACTGTATCCTATAAAGAATGCCAAGTGACTTATCAAACTGAGTGATGTCGTATGGCCAATAAACTGTCCCGGGCCACAGCAATATGATTCCACTCAGGTCTCCACATCCGAGCCGTAGTTCAGGTGACTCCTGGCTGCGGGTGACATGTCCCCAATCCTTTCCTTTCCTGCAGCTAATCCGCTTGAATCCGTAGTTGCTGCCCTAGGCTCTTCTCCAGGGGCCAGGGCTGCTGTTCCTGTACTTTACCCTCCTTTGTTGGGGAAACAGGATCACAGAGAACTGCAGGTGCGTCCTTGGATTTCTTCTTCTCTGAAGCCGTGTATTAGAGCTTGCTTGTGGGTGAGTGAGTCGCCCTCGATTTGGTGACTCTTGTCCTTTGTACCTCGCTGTTGACAGCGGGTTCCATCGCCTTGCCCAGGAGTGCCACTCTCCAGGTCATTGCAGTGTCAAAGGAGCAGCACCCGCCCTGAGGACCATCTCTCTGGCCTGGGGGGAACCCCTTGCTCTGCCTCAGATCACTGCAGGCCACAAACACCTCGTTTTGATCCCACTTCAGGACTTGTGCTGAGTGACCTCACGTGTTCCGTGGCCTCATGTATTAATCTTCCTATGGAGAATACATCAAAAGGTTTCCTTAAAGACAAGGTAGAGTGCAGCCACCCCTCTCCACGCAGCTTGTTGGAGAAGAGCAGGGCAGTGGGGAGCGTGGCCAGTCGGGTCAGGGAGCAGCACGAGGCTGGTGTCCTGCGGTTTCCCGGCTAGCTGAGCAAGGCGAGCGGGGACTGGGGTTTGAGTCTTGATGGCCGAGTGGCTCTGTTCTGGTGCCAGCAACTGGCCCCATGGTGACATGTATCTGTCCAGGCCTATTTTGATATGCTGGTGAGCTGGGGAGTTAGAAATCAAAAATAGTGGATTTTCCTTTAGCCAACCCCAAATTGTGACAAGGAGAATCAAAAACAAGACAGCAAGTCTCTGGGGACCAAGATCGACTCAGAAAGCTTTTGTCTGGTGGGAAGTCAGTTCAGAGTATTACACAGAAGGAGTAGTGAGGCACAGAAGATCCACGTGTGGCTCATTTACCAATTCTTCGGAAGAAAAATACTGTGGGCCAGTGAATTGCATCCTATAGCTTAGATCCAAGTACTGTGTCTATTTGAAATATCCAGATAATTTAGGGAGAAGGTTCAGAATTATTTGGCTTTAATTAACTGGATCTAACTAGAGAATGTTAAGTAACCCTAAGAATTTCCCAAGCATATATGGGAAAACTACATCTATTCGTCCTTGAGTGCCACCTGATTCTAAAACAAACAGTATTCTAAATCCTCTCCTATTGGTTTGTCTCTAGAAAATATTTGTTATGCATTTAAGGCCAAAGAGCAAAAACAAACATGGACACATTAATTCACAGAGGGAATGTAGGACTTCTGACAGGCAAAAGATGAAAGGCTTCACTTTTTTCCTCACCTTTTATCCTGAAGTTAACACCTTCAGGAAGCTGGCTTAAAGAGATGCTGAGATTTAAGAAATAAACTGGAGGGCTGTTATTACACAACGTGTTTTTACACGGAGGTTGCATAGATCAGACCACGCCCTTCGGAGCATCCCAGCGACCCCCTGTTAGAGTCCATAGAGGCAGGCTTCGTTTGACCTGAGCTCTGAACTCCACCCTGACTCTGTCACTGAGAGTCGCAGTGCTGTGCTGGTGAGAGGCCTCTCGAGGGGAGAAAGCCCCCTGGTTTGTAGCACATGCTGATTCCTGTGGTATAAACATTCCTGAGTGTATTTTCCCCCTGGGTGTCAGGAGCCAGTCCAAGGTGGCTCCGCACACCACTGCCTGCTGCAGGATGATGAAGAGAGCATGTCACTCAGGTCGTCCACAAACATTTGTTAATAATTCGTCCCATACCTCTACTCAGCAGACCCAGCCTCACCTCTGGCGAGACCAAAGGGAGTCTCTGGAACCCCCCAAGGAGCTGCACCTGGTTTCTGACTGTACTCTGGGCTCCGGATAGTGCAGGCCACTGAGCACACATGAGATGCCGGACTCCAGGCTCCCAGTGTGTCCCAAACGACAGGGATGTCTGCTTTTCGCAAGCTGAGATCTGGCAAGCCTTAAATCTTGTTGGAATCTTCAACTGCAGATTTCAATAAGAACTTTTAGGGCCTTATCAACCAGAAAGTGGAAAGAGTAAGAGGGAAGCATTACCATCATGGGAATAAAAACTCACTGGGTCAAAACGCTGATGAATTTATGAAATGTCGGCTCCACTCCAGGAGAGACACGGCCGTAAGGTTCTCCATCCTCTCAATGACCCCAAAACAAGATCCACTGGCTGGCAGTTTACTGTAATGAGCATTTTGTTACAAGTGGCTTCTAATGGTCTAAAATGTCACTTAAAAGAGTCAAAGTACAAACAAGTAAAACAGCATATGTGGCTACCGTAGAGGTCTGAGCCACATCTGCCAGGCCCACATCTGCGAGGAGGTGACGGGGAGAGCTCCCACACCTGCAGGGGCTGCAGGCTCCAGCCCAATCCTCTCCTTACTGACCCTCAGCATGCTCCCGCGAATGAGATGGTGCTAAGTGCAAGGGAAAAATGTATGGCCATTAGTTAGTCATCAGCAACTTAGCTCCAAACAGCAAGTTAGGTTCCAGCCTGAGGAAGGGGGTTTCTAGGGGACGGAAACCCAGGATCTGGCTTTTGATGGGAAGGGTCACTTCGGCAGGGCTAACAAAAAAAGAAAAGACAAACATCAACAATGAGAAGAAAGAAGAGGCAGACGTCATCTTAAATCGAAAAGAGAGGAATTCTTGTGTGTCCTCCATGGGCACAGTGCTTTGTCCATAAGAAAAGGTTAGGGGGATGTATTCTAATCATGGTCTACAGAAATCCGAGGCAGTCCCCCAGCCCCCATAGGCCCATCTGCACCCAGCACAGCCCTGACCATCTCTGACCACAGTTGGGTGCTCATGACACAAGATTATCCCCCTTGACAGCCCCTCCCTTCTAGAACGTTCTGCCATCTTCTGAGTTTCAGTGTCATCAGATCTCTGAGGTCTGTGGAACCCAGGACCTTCTAAGATGAAAGTGGTGCTGTGGCTGGCGTGGTCCTGTTGGTTCCGCCTGCGGGGAGGGTTACCTTTAAAGAAGAGTCAGGTGTCCCCGAGGCCCAGGTTTGCTTCTCTGAGTCTGCTTTCCCCACCCCCAGCCCCACAGAATTTACTTAATTAATGTTTTTCATGGGAGTGTCTCACCATTCCCATATATTTACTGAACTATTTGCTACTGCAAAGGAAAATGATTGTTTTTATTTATTTGAACTTCTGAATATCTCCCATTGTCTGTTTTACTATTCAAAATTCCAGCACTTTAATAGTCTTAGGAGAGGTGAGTTGGAAGTCTTTGTATATTCATAATTCTATGAAATAATTGTTTACCGGGATTATTTCGGTCTGTAATCGTGTCTTTGTTTTCCCCTGTGAAACGTACCGTGCTCAAATGCCTTTGTTCAATTCTCAGGAAGGGAAGAGCATGACACCAGTTCTCCCCGAGAGATCAAAGGGAGATTCCGAAGCAGGTCTCCAGGCCGCTCAGTAACGCGTCGCCTAACTCGCCCTCCATTGATCCCCAGGATGTAAAGCTCTACTTGGCGTCTGGGACAGTGAGACTGGCTGTGGGAAGCTTCCCTTCCGCCGTCTGGTGCTTGGAGGCCAGGCACATAGAGACGTCTCTCTGAGTTCTTGACCTTCGTGGGTCTGAAATAACAGGCAGGAAGATGCCCCTGAAGGGAGCATTTGGAGAGAGAAGCAGGACCCCGGAGGCATCAGTGTCCTCGCTGTGGCACCATCATGTCTTTGCTCCATGGAGAAGAAAGGAAAACGGGAGCCTCTTTGCTGCAAAACCGAAGAGGCCAAGCTCCCAAAGCCAGAAGCAAAACATAGGCGAGGAGCAGCATCGCTCACCCCGGTAGGATGCCCGCCCTGTTGCAGGGTCTGGGTTTGCTCACAATATGTCTGCTTGGGGTGGACGACAGCTGGAGACTGGTGAGAACTCCTCCCTGCCTTAGTCATGGCCCAGGCCCATCGAGCCATCTTGCCCATGGACACACAAGGCAATTTCCAGAGGCCTGCAGAGCCCATTGCTCTCACTCCTAGGAAAGGGGAGGCTGGGAAGCCTGGGCTGCTCAGGGGAGGCCTGTCCCCCAGTGAGGGAGGGGCTTCGGGAGCAGACCCAGGTCTTTTCTGTGGAAATCCTTCACCTTATGTAAAGATCCCACTGAGTGAAAGGCTCTTGAATTCACTGTTGACCTGCGGTCACATAATCAAATTCATTTCAGCCCTTACTGCATCCTATAAGCTTTCCTAACTCAAACCCACATTCATCCCCTATCCATCTCAAAACAATGGGATTTTGTGAACGGAACCCATGGTAATTTTTTCAAACACTCCATCTATAGAGATCTGTGTACCTGAAGAAGCAGTAGAACCACAGGGAGTTTGATAGGGCAAGATAACTCCAAAGTTAGTTAAGAGTGAAATCAGGGCTGCCAAAGATTAAGTCAGCCCAAGACAGACTGACCAAGCCCAACCGGTATATGATGACCTTGTGCGTCTGAGCACAGGGCCCTTCACCATCACCCCTCCATCTCAGTGCCTGAGCCCTCCATCACCTGAACACGGTGCTTCTAACCATTATTGCACCCCCAGACCCCAGTCTGCCTTCAACCTGGCATTAAACAAAGAGCACTACATCTTTTCCCAGTGGCCAACCACACACATCCACCCTGGCACATGCACACCTGAAAGGTAAGGCCCCTGAGTCAGTGCTGAATAAGCTTTTATTTCCCTGATGCGACTTGACCTCAGAAGTCCTTTTCACCAATGCAGCTTAATTTTTTTGTAAATAGTTCCCAGTCCATGTGGAATTCAACCCTGAGTGGTTCTCCTGTTAGAATGTGTCACGTATGTTCACAGACTGGCCTGTCAGTTCTCATTACCCTCTCTGCTCGCCATGCGTCTCTCCCTGCATTTCTAAGCAGAGTCTGTTGTATTGTCAGGAAGATCCCCTAATAGCCTCTGCCTTGGTTCCCAAGCCCTTTCTTTTCTTTTCTTCTTCTTCTTTTTTTTTTTTTTTTTT
>NW_012101299.1:3112361-3115495 GCF_000951045.1 Mandrillus leucophaeus
TTTTTTTTTTTTAACTCTGCATCTTATTTATTTATTTATTTATTTGAGACAGAGGCTGGCTCTGTGGCCCAGACTGGAGTGCAGTGGTGTGATCTCAGCTCACTTTAACTTCCACCTCCTGGGTTCAAGCAATTCTCCTGCCTCAGCCTCCTGAGTAATTGGTATTACAGGCTCCTGCCACCACGCTCAGCTAATTTGTTTGCATTTTTAGTACAGACGGGGTTTCGTCTCTGTGGCCAGGCTGGATTTGAACTCCTGATCTCAAGTGACCTGCCCAACTCAGCCTCCCAAAGTGCTAAGATTACTGGTGTGAGTCACTGTGCCCAGCCTGCATTTATTTCCTAAGTGCAAGGCAGTGGTTTGAATACAGGCGTGTGCTGTGAGTGCAAAGATGGTCACTGTCATGTGGCCATAGACATCTGTGATTTCTGTGATGACCGGCAGGACAACATTCAGGAGCAAGGCTGTTTTGAGAGAAGTGCCCTGCACTGTTGAGGAAGGATGAAACGTACTCTCCCCACTCACCTCTTCAGACGTACACCTCACTCCCCGCCCCTACACCGTCTACTCGCAGTGCAGTGTGGATCTCGGGTTAACATCATAACAACAGCAAAAACAGCAACACAGATGGAGCTGAGAAGGCCCAGCTAGAGTCAGACAGAAGCAAAATAGTGGCTGCCTTCGTAATCCAGCTTCACCCCCACCTCTAAATTCTAAATTCTAAATTCTCTTCCTGCCAGGTCAATGGTATTTGAAATTTCTTTAGCTAGAAACAGGTACTTTTGTTTTGTTTTGTTTTTTCCATAATTGAAGAAGCCTTTAAAGAGGAAACATTCCGAGTGAGACAGAACATATTGGTAACCATTTTCTCCTCCAAGTGGTGAGAAGTTGGCATCAAATTCCTCCTTTCCTGAAGGTTACCATTAAAGGAAAGAGAAGGTCACTAAACAGAGGGGCTGCCACCCCAGTGAAAGACTCCCCAGTGTTCTGGTGTTACTCCCCTCTAGCCTTGTTTTGGTCACAACTCGCGTTGGTGGAAGAGGCGATGGTTGTCTCATGGCTAAGTACTCAAAAAAGTCTCAGGGTTGTGCCCCCGGCCCTGGAATTATGAGCTCTCGTTTCCAGACGGCTTGGTGTTCAACAGAGAGATTATCTTCCAGGGTACGCGATTCTTTCTCCACGCTGAATTGGGAGCTCAGTCTGCCGCTAGACGATGCATGTGGGCAAAGTTAACCAGGGTGATTTCATTCCTGATCAAACAAAGCGACATACAATTTCTGAATCAAAATCGATGGGAGGCGTATGGTGAAATATGGCGACCCTTGCAGGTCTCCCCTTAGAGTATCTCGTTCAGTGATCACAGCAGTGGAAAAGCACCATAGCCCTCTCGAGGAAGAACGGCCAAGACCCAGCCCCTGTAGGAATAAATGCTGCCTCCGCCTGCCAAGCAAAGTGGCCCAGTCCACAGAAGAAGGAAAGAGAGAGAGCCGAGGAGAAGGACGGATGCACTTGATACTGGCTGTAGCCTAAGCCAGCTGTCATCGCTAGGCTTCCTGATTTTGCTTTACCTTCCTCGCTGTTTCATATAATTTAAAAAGTACTCCTTTTCTTCTTTCTGCTTACCATCTAAAAATATATATGTATTGGGCTGGGTGCAGTAGCTCACATCTGTAATCTCAGCACTTTGGGAGGCCAAGGCAGGCAGATCATTGGAGGTCAGGAGTTGGAGACAAGTCTGGCCAATATGGTGAAACCCTGTCTCTACCAAAAATACAAAAATTAGCTGGGCGTGGTGGTGTACGCCTGCAATCCCAGCTACTCGGGAGGCTGAGGCAAGAGAATCGCTTGAACCCGGGAGACGGAGGCTGCAGCAAACTGAGATGGTGGCACTGCATTCTAGCTTGGGCAACAGAGCAAGACTCTGTCTCTCTCTCTATATATATACACACACACATATATAAAATTTATATACATCTTGTGTGTGTTTATATATAATTTATATACATTGTGTGTGTATACATAATTTGTATACATCGTGTGTGTATATATAATTTACATACATCGTGTATGTATATATAATTTATATACATCGTGTGTGTATATATAATTTACATACATCGTGTGTATATATAATTTATATACATCGTGCGTGTGTATATAATTTATATACATCGTGTGTATATATATATAATTTATATACATCTTGTGTGTGTATAGATATAATTTATATACATCATGTGTGTATATATATAATTTATATACACCGTGTGTGTGTGCACGTGTGTGTGTGTGTATATATATATAATGCATTGATGTTGGCAAAATGTGCCATGTATTCCACAGGCAGGATCCTGCTAGGATCGCCATGGGATGGGCATCAGTCGAGACCGTCCACCTGGAGAGCCAGGACTCCACAGCACCAACTGTGGGTGAGAGGGTTGTGTATAACCTTGGGTTTTCCTTCCACGGGTGAGAAAGTGAGCACATTTGCAGTTGGAGCAGCAGGACTCCATTATGTTGAGGGCGGAGGTGGGGGTGACGTGGACATCAGCACAAAGAAGAGAGTGTGATATGCGCTAGGTGGCCAAGCTGTGGACCATACCGTGGCTGTGTCTTTAGTCTTCCTAGCAACCCCTCCTGACCCTGTTCAGGTAGCAAGTCCTATCTCTTGGCCACAGGGAAGGCATGTGAAACACCCTGGGTTGATCATAGCATCTTACCTCCCCAATCAGGTGGCAGACCCACTGGGTGAGCACCAGAGGAAATGAAGCAATGGAATTCTGTCATGGGACTTATACCTTGAGTGCAAATAAACAGAAGACAGTGAGTGCCAATGCATCTGATGGTGGCACTTAGTGGGAAGTCCACAGGATTCCCCTGCAGAGATTCCTGGAGCTACCCTAATCCCTCCCTTTCCTGAGCATTGATTTTTCTGATTTTCTCAATTTTTTAATAAGTTAGAATTCATTCCTGTGGCTTGCAGAGCAGAACCTAAACTAACACTGGGTACCACCCTCTGGAAGAGAAGCAGTGGCCCTAAGATTCTTCAGAAAGAGAGAGAGTTCCTGAGGAATGGATCTTTAACCCCTGATCTAGATTGGCGAATATGGACTGTTCATGGTGACCTTAATTCT
>NW_012101299.1:3120875-3121896 GCF_000951045.1 Mandrillus leucophaeus
CTGTTGTATTGTCAGGAAGATCCCCTAATAGCCTCTGCCTTGGTTCCCAAGCCCTTTCTTTTCTTTTCTTCTTCTTCTTTTTTTTTTTTTTTTTTTGACAGAGTTTCGCTCTTGTTGCCCAGGCTGGAGTGCAATGACGCAATCTTGGCTCACCGCTCCCTCCGCCTCCCAGGTTCAAGTGATTCTCCTGCCTCAGCTTCCCAAGTAGCTGGAATTACAGGCATGTGCCACTACGCCCGGCTAATTTT
Source organism: Mandrillus leucophaeus (assembly GCF_000951045.1). Classification (NCBI taxonomy): domain Eukaryota; kingdom Metazoa; phylum Chordata; class Mammalia; order Primates; family Cercopithecidae; genus Mandrillus; species Mandrillus leucophaeus. Next base: position 3,121,124 of record NW_012101299.1, read on the forward strand.
GTATTTTTAGTAGAGACAGCGTTTCCCCATGTTGGTCAGGCTGGTCTCAAACTCCCGACCTCAGGTGATCCGCCCCCTCGGCCTCCCAAAATGCTGGAATTACAGGTGTGAGCCACCGCACCCAGCTTTCTCAGCCCTTTCTCCCAGGGGATCCCTGATTTCATATTTTCCTACTCTGTCAATTCCAGCAGACCTAGAACGTATTTCAAATTGCTTCAAAGTTTCAGAATACTGCCCAAATTAAAACTAATAAAAAGCCACAGAAATCCTAGAAGGAATAAGGAGGCAGTAGAAAAGTGGTTTCCTGGGCTCTGAAAAAGGGCTCAAATTATTTATGGGAATCAAAGTAAGTAGGGAACCAGTTTGGTTCGGGTTCTAGCTCAGAGGACAATGAAGTTCCACTTAAACAGATTTCCAAAGGCCGTTAATGGCAGCTTCTTTCTACCACGTGGAACCTGAAACAGCAAGTGCCTTCTGGTCTGGTCCTCTGTGGTACTGGACCTGCTCAGTTCTGTAGGAGCAGAGAGAAGGGTTATCTGGGAGGACATTGTCTGGTGGCTCAGACCATTCCAGCTGTTCAGTCCCAATAATTCAGTTCCAAATTTACTTTTTTCCTTAACGAAAGAGTCTTCATTGCTCCAGTGCTCCATTTTAATGTGCCTTATATAGAGTATTGATTTTTTTTTTTTTAACTCTGCATCTTATTTATTTATTTATTTATTTGAGACAGAGGCTGGCTCTGTGGCCCAGACTGGAGTGCAGTGGTGTGATCT
>NW_012101299.1:3124286-3135378 GCF_000951045.1 Mandrillus leucophaeus
TATATAATTTACATACATCGTGTGTATATATAATTTATATACATCGTGCGTGTGTATATAATTTATATACATCGTGTGTATATATATATAATTTATATACATCTTGTGTGTGTATAGATATAATTTATATACATCATGTGTGTATATATATAATTTATATACACCGTGTGTGTGTGCACGTGTGTGTGTGTGTATATATATATAATGCATTGATGTTGGCAAAATGTGCCATGTATTCCACAGGCAGGATCCTGCTAGGATCGCCATGGGATGGGCATCAGTCGAGACCGTCCACCTGGAGAGCCAGGACTCCACAGCACCAACTGTGGGTGAGAGGGTTGTGTATAACCTTGGGTTTTCCTTCCACGGGTGAGAAAGTGAGCACATTTGCAGTTGGAGCAGCAGGACTCCATTATGTTGAGGGCGGAGGTGGGGGTGACGTGGACATCAGCACAAAGAAGAGAGTGTGATATGCGCTAGGTGGCCAAGCTGTGGACCATACCGTGGCTGTGTCTTTAGTCTTCCTAGCAACCCCTCCTGACCCTGTTCAGGTAGCAAGTCCTATCTCTTGGCCACAGGGAAGGCATGTGAAACACCCTGGGTTGATCATAGCATCTTACCTCCCCAATCAGGTGGCAGACCCACTGGGTGAGCACCAGAGGAAATGAAGCAATGGAATTCTGTCATGGGACTTATACCTTGAGTGCAAATAAACAGAAGACAGTGAGTGCCAATGCATCTGATGGTGGCACTTAGTGGGAAGTCCACAGGATTCCCCTGCAGAGATTCCTGGAGCTACCCTAATCCCTCCCTTTCCTGAGCATTGATTTTTCTGATTTTCTCAATTTTTTAATAAGTTAGAATTCATTCCTGTGGCTTGCAGAGCAGAACCTAAACTAACACTGAGTACCACCCTCTGGAAGAGAAGCAGTGGCCCTAAGATTCTTCAGAAAGAGAGAGAGTTCCTGAGGAATGGATCTTTAACCCCTGATCTAGATTGGCGAATATGGACTGTTCATGGTGACCTTAATTCTTGATTGTGGCAGGAAGCACCAGTAAGGTATGCCACTCATGAAGACCTGACCGGGTTCCAGTGAAGAAGCATTTTAATCCAGTCACACGCCGAGGCTCTTTATCTGATGTCAGTGAAGCTTTTCTTTTTGGTTGACCATAAAAAGAACCCCAGTGGGATCAACATCTTCCCAGGTCCCAAAAATATAAACAGGGGACTCCCAGCCTTCAAATTCACCCTTTCAGACATGGGTGTTTTCACGTCTCCGTATCGGTGGCTAAGGGAATGAGCCCCGAACTGGAAGTTACCAGACAGGATTGTCTCCAGCTTGGCCAGTTGTTCAGTGAGAATTGCTCTTGGGAAACTTCTCTTCCTTGCCTTTGGAGAAAGGCCAAGGTTGGAGGCGAAAACAAAGTCTGATGCAGATTGCTATCTCCATTTTCTTGGAACCAACCTTCTTGTTTTCCAAGGCTGGAAAAGAGGAAGAGAACATCGCTGGAGGAAAGAGACAGAAAAGAGAAGTGGAGCTCAGCCCCCTCGCCAGCCTGGCTGTGCTGAGTTCCCGGAGCATCACAGGACTCTGCTAGTGCTAGTGGGTTTCTGATCCTCTTGCCCATGTTTTGGGGAAATTTTCTATACTTTTAGCCAGACTCCAGATCTGGTTTGGCATCACCCAGGATCCCAGATCGGAAGTCCCAATCCCTGCGCCTCTCTCTTCTGCCTCAGCTCTTCCCCAGCCACGGGCTATGCAGGGGATGAGCGTCTTAGATCCAACCTGTCTGGGACTCTGACACCCATCAGCCCTTTTCAGATTCCTTTTATGCTCTCCCTATTTGTGCTTTCAGGAACTAAATTCTTGACCATGGCCACTTCTTACCTAGACCCTTCCTACCGTATTGAGTGCTCTGGTCTAAATGATCCTACAGTTCCCAGGGTCCCGGATCCACCCCAGACCTGACATCAGTATCTGCAGGAGACTTTTTCCTGTAGAAAAGCTTTTGGAGAGTTGAGACACTGTAAATATTGTGGAATAAATGAAAGACTGAATGAATGAATTGTAGACCACGTTTAATGGATACATTAAAAATTCGTGTTTTCTTATTTTAATATGTTAAAAATTCATCCCTCTCACGTGTCAGACTACACATGCAGTATGAGATAGCTGAGAAAAATACAATTTCTCAAATAAAGGTTTTGCTTTAGTTAACGACAGAGTGAGAGTTGGAGAACAACGCCGGAGAGAGAGTACGTGCTTGGTAAACATTCATCGTATTTGCAAGTGAAAAAAAACCTCAGACACAGGCAGAAAAGATGATGGGGGAGGTTCATGTAGACCTGGTGGGTCTGTGATGTTTGGGGGCGTCCACGGGGCTCAGGAAGGGAGTTTATTTCTCGCAGCATTCACAATGGAGAAGTGGGGGCCGAGGGAAAATGGCCTGTTTCACAGCCGTGGTGACAAGCTTCCATCTGATGGTGATGGATATTGATTTTTTCCTCCTCTTCTTGGCCTGTAATGTCCTAAATCACTTCCTTTGTGCAATTGCCCAAACTCCTACCCCAGCTCCCACAGTGAGGGACCTGAAGGTTAGGGCTCCAAGGGGTGGGGCGTCCGCATTAGGAGCGGCAGCGAGAATCCAGCCGAGGCGAGCAGATGGCGCTGAGACAGAACCCCCATCCTGGGCAGCTTTCTCCATAATGGAATCCACATTAAAAATGATATTATCTTCACTTTTAAAGGCCCTAATGGACGATATTTATGTCTGTGAAATATGTCCCTGACTGAGCCCTACACGGTGGAGGAAGAACAAGCCATTGGGAGAAGGCTGCTTCCGAGGGAAGGAAACAGTGATGGATAAATTTCTTTTCCAACCAGCCAATCAGTAAAATAGGTTTTAATACATGACAAAAAGTATAGTTTGTCCGTTTTCCCCACAGAGCATGGCGAGTAGTCGAGCTTTAATGTGACTTGACAGCCTTGTGATCCTTTCTGCCATCCTTGTTCTTAGCAAAGTGCTCTAAAAACACACCTATAATTTATTTATGGGACCTGTCAGTTAACTCATGAATAACCAGAATGTTCCAGAGGGCACTGAGACTCGACACTTCTTCCTTTCTCTGGGAAACACTGCCGTCTGGATCCCGGGGAAGTTAAGTGACGACTTACCGTCCTCTTTGTGCCAGAGATTGAGATGGGAGAAGACACAGCCAAATTCCCCGCATTCACTAGAGCATCTCAGGAATTATTAGGGTTAGGTTGAATAAATTAGGGAAATTTATTTAAAGTCTCCGAAGCTCCAGATTCTTTTCATTAATGACCGAATATTTACAAAGAAGAAAAATTTTCAACCGGAGACTGAATTCATAGCATTTGGCATTAGAAAATCTCTAATATCCAAAAGGCAAGCCAAAAACAAAAAACAAAAAACAAAAACAAGAATCACACTCTCAGAAATTGAACATTGGACTCCACAGTTGAACTCTTGGTAACACAGGCCTGAACCAAGCATAACACAATCGCTTCACCAAATGTAGTATTTTACCCAGTATGATCAAGAAATCTTAACAGAACCACAAACTATTTTTATTTTCAAGGATCAAAAGAAAATGTCATATAACTGCTTTATTTTGGCATAGGTCTCTCTATATTCACCAAAGAAAGAAGGCAAGGAGCTGTTCTTCAATGGTTCTGGCCATTGTCAATAACCCAACCAGACCATTACAGCTGGATGAAAGTTATTGTCAACCTGCACCTCCCAGAGTCCCAAGACAGCTCCCCCGGCCACCCCATTGTTTGGGAGCAGATCAGGGCTCAAGGCTTTCAGTATGGGCTGGACACCTGCGTGCTGTTTTCACAGTTAGGGATCTAACATTGCACGTTTGTTCAGACTTCAGGCCTGTTGCTTTAAACACGATATGCATACGCACAACAGTGGATATCCTGAGTAATCCTTCAATGTTTAGAAAGTTTGCGTCGTAATTCCCAGCTAAGACAATGGTGATCACAGACACGATACATAAAGGCCGTGAAGCTAAGGTGTACCTCATATGCACCCTTGATTCATAGACGCCAAACATTTTATTGATTCTCTGCCAAAAAGAACATTCAATATTCCAGGAAAAAAATTCCTAACAGGTGACGTAGAGGATATGGCATTTAACTGAACAACAAAAAATAAGGTACAGAAAGATTCAGACTTTTACTACTTTTACTACGAATCTTTGAATTTTAGTATGAATCTGTACCACTCCAAAACGTCTCATTGGTTCACTCTAGAGGTACACACTAGCCCTAAGTGTATTGAAGATGATGGTTACAAATCATTAATAGAGCAGCATTTGCTAATCTTCACACAATGATGGATTTCAGCCTTGGTGGAATTAGGCTGCCGCCATACTGCGAATAGTAGGCAGTTTTAGGAAGCCCAGCCCCGGCTGGCCAAGGTACCCTGAAGATGCTGATGACAATGGTAATGACAGCCAGGGACTGTGGGGTTACCTGTGCCATCTGCTTCAATCCTTACAACAGTCCAGGTGAGGCATTGTCAGGGCCCTCACTTACAAATGCGGAAACGGACGCTGAGAGAGGCCACTGACTTGTCCGAGCCCAGTCCTCAGTTTGTAAGTGATGGACAAAGGATGTGACTCCAGGAAGTTTGCATCTGAACCTGCTCTCTTTTCTTTATGAACCTGCTCTCCTAACAGCTGGATTGTGGTCTCCGATCCCCAATTAGCAGTGCTTGTAACTGACGGTTGAGAGAGAAAATTCACACACAAATGGTATGCAGATTTTCATGGGGGTAGGGCAGGGCCCATTATAAAGAAAAGATGCCACACTGAAGACAGAATTTTTGGCAAGTATTATCATGAGACTGCACAGGTGAGACAACTGAGGTACAAGCTTCCATCAGAGGTGATCGGTCAGCGTACACGCTGAAAATGCTTAAACGACACCTGCAAAGCCTGAGCATATTGCAGAGCCTGCAGTGACTCTTTTAGACTGCAGTAACTTAACTCATGATGCTTACTCCCTTTTCAAAAACTCTTCTCCAGTTCCTGACTTTCTACAGCAAGAAGTCTCCCCAGTCAGACATCAGGGCCTCTCCACAGCCAGGTCACCTGATTTTCCAACTTGCTTTCTTTTCCCACAAGTGCTTTGGCAAATCTGTCTGCTAGACACTTTCCATCTCGGTCGTGTCATTCACGTTGCTCTCTCCCATTCATTCTGCCAGTCTGCATTCTGGTTTTCTATCAATGCCTGCCTGAAGAATTAATGAAATGTGCAAAACATGATGGAACCCTTACAGCCCCTTATGGGGTGGATTCTGTTGCTATCTGCCAGAGGATAATCTGCCAAGACCATGAGAAAAGACCTAGGATTTGAACCCTGGTCGACACGGGCCCAGAGCCAGTGTTTATCTACTGCTGCCCAAGTCCCAGAGCCCACGTCTCCCATGAGGGGTTCTGAGACCCCCTGGCTTTGGTTTGCTTCTTTCTCTAAACTCATAGCCTTGACGAAAAGCCAAACTGCGCATCTCTCTTCTCAGTGTTTCTCTGTCTCTGGGTTAGGAGCTTCGTGACAGGAATTGTCAGGTGTCCTCCACAAAGCACCTGGGAGACACCTGCTGACTCAGAAGGTGGGCATAGGCCATGCATATGAGGTCTTGCCCAAGCACAGACTTCAGTTTACAAATTCACCCTTCCTTCCTTTCCTTCCTTCCCTCCTTCCTTCCTCCTTCCTTCTTTTCTCCTTCCTTCCTTCCTCCTTCCATCCTTTCTTCCTCCCTCCCTCCCTCCTTCCTTCCTTCCTTCCTTCCTTCCTTCCTTCCTTCCTTCCTTCCTTCCTTCCTTCCCTCCTTCCTTCCTTCCTTCCTTCTTTCCTTCCTTCTTTCTTTTTGATGGAGTCTCTGTTGACCAGGCTGGAGTGCAGTGGCACGATCTCGGCTCACCGCAACCTCCGCCTCCCAGGTTTAAGTGATTCTCCTGCCTCAGCCTCCCGAGTAGCTGGGATTACAGGCGAGCACCACCATGCCTGGCTAATTTTTGTATTTTTAGTAGAGATGGAGTTTCTCCAGGTCGGCCAGGCTGACCCTGAACTCCTGACCTCAAATGATCCACCCACCTCAGCCTCCCAAAGTGCTGAGATTACAGGGGTGAGCCACCTCGCCCGGCCACAAGTTAACTTTTTCATAGTGAAAAAATAATTTGCAACTTTCAAAGATTTACTCTGAAAGCCGGCGTTGCAAGTTTCCAGTTTTCTGCCTAACACACCAAGGTCGGGCTGCCTCTGAAGCCCAGGTTTGTGGTGTCGGGGCCTTGGATAACAGGCAGAACTGGTGAGGGACTGGCCCGAGGCCCGAGTGCAACGATGCTGGGACTGATGTGCATTTCTGTGGGTGAGAGGGGAGGTCCTGGGCCTGTGTTGGAGGGATGTGCCCCGCTTCTCCCTGCTGCAGGGCTTGAATTGTGCCATGGGGCCAGAAGCTGAGTCGATGAGGAGTCAATAGAGACCCTGACTGAGGGCCTCGTTCCAGCTGCTGGGTGCTGCTCGTGGACCTGCAGGAGGGGTGGGAAATGTTGGATCTGAAACGGCCTGTGAGATCTGGATGCCCAGTCTGCAGCTTAGATCACCAGCATAGACACTCTCCTCCTTGCAGAGCAGACAGAAAGTATTGTGTCTGGGAAGTAAAAGAGGTTTTCTGATTAAAATTCAAGTGAAACTCCTCTTGAGAATGACTTATTTAGCCCTGTTGGGAGCTGGGGGTGGGGGGAGGCAGAATTAGGAAAAGGATCGGGAAATAGAAAACCTGACATCTGTGCTTGATTGGAACTAATGCGTTGTGTGATCTTAGACAAGTCATTTAATCTTTCTGTCTCATGTCCTTATCTGCAAATGATGATAATAAATAACCACTCTGTCCCTTTCATAGAGATGTGAGGATGTCCAATGATCTAATAGCCGTGTAATGCCTTAAAAGTAAAGATCTGTGGAAATGTGAAGTGGGGTTGGCATGGCCCTTGCCATCGCTGGTGTGTGTTCACCCATTTCCTTCATGAGCATGTCATCAGTATTGACCAGAGGTCCAGGATTCGGAGTCCTTGCTGACACAAATTCAGCCAGCGTATTCGTTTTAGATGCTGTGTATGGTAAGGCTGTGCTACTTCAGATACTATGTATGCCTCAGGGATGGCTCCCCTGTTTGGGCAATGCCTCCTTAAACTTGAGATTCAGGGCTGGGCACTATGGCTCACGCCTGCAATCCCAGCACTTTGTGAGGCCAAGGCGGGGGGATCACTTGAGGCCAGGAGTTCAAGACCACCCTGGCCAACATGATGAAACCGTGCCTCTATTAAAAATACAAAAATCAGCTGGTTGTGGTGGCACACGCCTGTAATCCCAACTCCTTGGGATCTGGGGCAGGAGAATCACTTGAATTCGGGAGGCGGAGGTTGCAGTGAGCCAAGATCGTGCCACTGCACTCCAGCCTGGGTGACAGAGCAAGACTCTGTCTCAAAACAAACAAAAAACCTTAAGATTTAAAGAGGTCACAGTGGTGTGTGAGGCTGACTGGAGACAGCTGAGTGTGAAATGTGAAAGAATTTGCCAAGCCAGTTTAAGTGACACTGGTCCTGGCGGGAGGATTTACAGTGTGGAAACCAGCAAATGCTACAGATGAAGGCCCCACCCTCCTGCCCCCAGCTACCCCAGCCCCTGGAGCTCTGTGAGAAATACGCCCCCTGGCATGTTTCTAAGGGCAGAGGAGGAACGCCTAGTGACCAGCCACCCAGGCCCAGATACATGCTTCCTGGACGGATGGTCCTCCTTTCCCAGTTCCTGTTCTTGGAATTGCCAGGACAGTTGGGGCCTAAAGTCTAGGAAGACCCTTCTGAGAGGTGAGACATCAGGGTCTGACACACAGCCCCTCTAGATCTTTCATCTCTCTCTCTTTTTAAAATGGGGAATTCTGGTTGATTTGTAACCTCGTATTTCAGTTCTCTCCTATTTTGTTTTATTCCTAGGGGACATGGAGTCACCAGTTTCTAGTCCCAGTCAGAAAGCCCTCTGTGTTAAAATCCACCCTTGGCTTTTCTCTCCCAGCTCAGTGGATCATTCATTTCAGAAATGTTTGTTGATAACTCGCGATATAACTCAGCATTGAATGCTAAGCCCCACGGAAGTGTCAGAGATGAAGAAACATTTTCATCGTACAAGAGCTCAGGACTTGTTGAACAGCTGAAACAAACAGACGAAGTGCTTTCCTCAAGGCGCAGTTGTGCTGGTGGCTCTTCTCTGTGACTTTCCAGGGTTCCCCCGAGTGCCCACTGCAGTGAGAGTTACGGACCCATCTTAGTCAATACGACCCCAAGAGGTGGGTGTGGCAGAGAACTCACCGGAGTCAGAGACAGAAGACCTGGGTTGGAACACAAGTTCCACCACGAGCTGCATAGATATGAACAGGCCACAGGATCCTCTTATCTCAAGGTCCTCGAATGCAACATGCAGGCCAGTTCACAACCCTGCACCCTGAAGCCCAAGCTCGACACCCTAAGCACGGAACATTCTCACTCATTTGGTGAATCCTGTTCTGAACTGACATGGGACTATTTTTAGTCTTTATTTATTCCACTTAATGTGAAGATTCAGGTTTCTTTGCAGAAGAATTCATGTGCTTGATTCGGGGGCACTCCAGATTCTCTGGGTTTGTTGCATAATCTTCACTGTGTGCACCTTACCACCTTTCTAAAACCGGAGTCACTCTGAATTCTGAAACACATCTGGTCCCAAGGATTTCAAATGTAGAAGGAAGAGTGAACCCCATTGGAAATAGCTTTTGTCTTCCATCAACAGAACAGGTTTCCTTCACTCGAGGCCCTGTCTGTCTCTGAGTCTCCAATGCCTGCCCCGCCTGAAGGTGAAATAAATGGTCCTGATTCCCCCATGTTCAGCATCTGAGCTCCTTCCATTGTGAACCTGCAGACAGAACAAGGAAACATCGGAGGATTAAAATGTTCGCTCATGAACTTAACGCTTAAAATATGTCGCCTCCATTCTTCTGTCCATGAGGTCAAAGTCTTCCCTGGCCAGTGAGTCAGCGACGGTCTGAGGTTGCAAACATCCAAGAACACAGGGCAAATGCAACAGGAGTCAGTTCCAAGGAGACGCTGAGAGCGTGACACAACATGGCAGATTCCAAGTCAGTGAAAGGGACGTAGAACTCTCCACGTTCTAAGCAAATGGACACAGCTCACAAATGAGGAGATGGCAGAGTTTGAACTATGAACAACAGGAGAGAAGACATTTACAAGACGGTTATAAAATATGCACTCAGAAGAGACTGATTTAAGAAGTTTTAAGAGAACCTCTTGGTAAAATTGATGCTACTCTTGATTTTGCTGTTGTATGTTAAAAAAAGATTCTCTTTTGATGATGTCAGGAAATTCAAATGTGAAGTACGGGATACTATATAATGCTACCTTGCAACTGTATCCAGAAGATTATGACATAGCTAGTCAACACTTGGTTCATTTATTACTTTAAAAATTGGCACATAATCACAATGATAGCATGTTTTGTTGACTAGAAGAGAGGAATATATCCTCATATTGTTAGCTTCCTATTTTTCCTAAATTTCCAATTGACTCTTTTTTTTTTAATATTTACTAAAACATATTGGCTATGTTTTAACTGAATTCTTTCTGAGCGACCTTTTCCCAGTGCTTAGTGACCTTGGATGATAAAGACCTTCTGTCTATGTTCTAGAACCCCTTTGTCTTTCTGAGCAGCTCTCTGCTCTTATAACTGCTTCTACCCAACCCGGCTGCCACCTATCAGGCCTGGAAGCTGGGGAGCAAGCGTGTCAGCATCACTCACCCTGGCCATTTGCTGTAGTCAAGGGGATGGAGGGTTGAGACACTAGTTGACGTGGCACAGGGACTAGGGAAGGCTAAACCTGAAAAATACTCCCACGCCTCCTGGAGAGGAACCCAAGGCCTCTGGGCTCCTGCTGCCCCACCCTCCCTGGTGATCCCTGCTGAGGAAGCCAGCATCATGCTCAGCAAACTCCCCTCCACATGGCTTTCCATCCTTAGTTCTGGAGGCTTCCAGCTTGAGACAGACAGGAGAAGCCTGGCAAAGGCCCTTCTAGCCCTTGAAGACACTTTTCCCATCCTCTCTATGTCTTCTCTTCCAGGGCATCTTTCAACTATCTCCGTGGCACAGGTCCCAGGAACCCTACCTGGCTTCTCCACCTCCTCAGGCTCCTTATCAATGCTTCTCCTACAACTGCATCGCCAGAAATAATGTGATTCTTGAGATACGTTATGAACTGCCTTGATCATCAAAAATGAAGAGTAGATAATAGACTTTAAGAAATATTCCTTGGGGAGGTCCTTCACATTCCTTGTAAGTTGGATTCCTAGGTATTTTATTCTCTTTGAAGCAATTGTGAATGGGAGTTCATTCATGATTTGGCTCTCTGTTTGTCTGTTATTGGTGTATAAGAATGCTTGTGATTTTTGCACATTGATTTTGTATCCTGAGACTTTGCTGAAGTTGCTTAACAGCCTAAGGAGATTTTGGGCTGAGACAATGATACAAACCACTGCTCAGTGAAATAAAAGAGGACACAAACAAATGGAAGAACATACCATGCTCATAGATAGGAAGAATCAATATTGTGAAAATGGCCATACTACCCAAGGTAATTTATAGATTCAATGCCATCCCCGTTAGGCTACCAATGACTTTCTTCACAGAATTGGAAAAAACTGCTTTAAAGTTCATATGGAACCAAAAAAGAGCCCACATTGCCAAGACAATCCTAAGCCAAAAGAGCAAAGGGGGAGGCATCACGCTACCTGACTTCAAACTATACTACAAGGCTACAGTAACAAAAACAACATGGTACTGGTACCAAAACAGAGATATAGACCAATGGAACAGAACAGAGCCCTCAGAAATAATACCACACATCTGCAGCCATCTTATCTTTGACAAACCTGAGAGAAACAAGAAATGGGGAAAGGATTCCCTATTTAATAAATGGTGCTGGGAAAATTGGCTAGCCATAAGTAGAAAGCTGA
>NW_012101299.1:3136828-3162076 GCF_000951045.1 Mandrillus leucophaeus
CTACCGAGGTTAGTGAAAACAAAATCTCTCACAAAATGACATTTTAAAGTGTTTTTCTCTTATTTTTTAAACAGAGTTAACTTTTTGGACCCAACTACAGAAGACAGTATGAACTCATCTTCCATTTCTTCTTGTCACAGCTTAGTCATTTTTATAGACTTCTGAGTTATTTTAATAGTCTTCCTTTATTTCTAAGAGGAATTTTAGAAAGAGAGAACAGTATAATCAAGGAAATAAAAATGATCCAAACTCTTATTGTTGGATATAGGTTGTTTCAAATCTTTGCATAGTATTAATCAACCTGCAATGAACACTCTCATAAATCATTTTGTGTACTTCTGATTATTTTCTTACTGTAAATGGCTTTAAGTGAAATTCATGCATAAAGATCTGGCAATCTTTAAAGCTCTTGCAATCTTGTTGAAACTAGATTAAATATGCAACATATTAATTGTGTACATTTACATATTTGATAAATATCCTTCAACTTTTAGCTAAGTGTTCAAAGGCACAGTCTTGTGGCAGAGTAGTTTCTGCTTTTTTTTATCTGAACCTTTTTTTCCTCTGTTATCCTAAAAGGTAGGCACTGTAGATTGAGCAAACGTTGTGTATTAGACTATCCCTAACGTTCACTTGCTTCATCTGGCTTAGTCCTTGATGGGAGTCTTAGTCCAGACTCCCATCTGGCATGGGAATCCTCCCCCCTCCCCCTATGCCACAAGAGGCCCCGGTGTGTGATGTTCCCCTTCCTGTGTCCAAGCAGCTCTGAGTGGCAGCGTCATTCTTCCTGCTTTTTAGAGGAAAAGCTGAACCTGGTAGACTTTGCTCAAGGTCACATAACTGGAGATCAACAGAAGCAGCCTGCAGACTGAGGTTGGTCTCACTCTGAAGGCTTAACTCTTGCATGCCCTCAGGAAGACATCTGCCTAAGTGTCTGAGAAGTGAGCTCTCTTTCTGACGAGTTGCTGGCTGTTTTTCAGGTTCCTTTGGGTGCCACTTTCATTGGCACATGAGTCAGCAGATGGGCAGTTGTCAAGGGGGGTGCTGTATCCTGGCTGAGGCCCCACAGAAGGAGCACTGCCCCACTGTCCCCTCAGTCTGCAGGGAGCACAGAGCAGGAGGAGGTCCTCAGTCTGCAGGGAGCATGGAGCAGGAGGAAGCCCTCAATCTGCAGGGAGCACGGAGCAGGAGGAGGTCCTCAGTCTGCAGGGAGCATGGAGCAGGAGGAGGTCCTCAGTCTGCAGGGAGCATGGAGCAGGAGGAGTTCCTCAGTCTGCAGGGAGCATGGAGCAGGAGGAGGTCCTCAGTCTGCAGGGAGCACAGAGTAGGGGGAGGTCCCCAGTCTGCAGGGAGCACAGAGTAGGAGGAGGTCCTCGGCAGCAGGAGGTCTCAGGGCTGCATCCTTGGAGCCTGTGATTCTTCCTACCCCACAGTGACGCATGGGCCCTGCCGCTTCCTCTCCAGGGTCCCCGTCTTGTCCCATGGGACCAGGACTTCCAACTCTCCTGCTTCTCCTTGGTCTCCTTTGTTCAGACATCCAATCCAATGCAGACTTTGATGTCCCCCGCTTAAGGTCCTTTTATTTTGGCCTTCACTATTTATTCCATTCTGTGCGCCCTTTCCAGTGGGTCCCAGGGGATCCTGGAGGCTTTCGCCTTTCCTTTAAGCATCAGGCTGACTTACACCCATGAGTCCAGCTTGGACGACAGCAGCACCTACCTCACGAGCTTCAGACGGCACACTCCTCCTCAGAGAAGCTGGGCTGGAGGTGCTGGTATTGTTGAACAATTTCCTCATAAACTGTGACCAATCTGGTAGACAGTTTGATTTTCCCACACCTGTCCCTCTGGGTCTCTGAGGATGCTTCCTGTAACCTGTATGGCTACTGCCTGCCCCCTCCTTGCCGGGGTGCAGGCAGGCTGAGCCGCAGAAGCAGACACTGCTCCTGACTCAGTGCTCCAGCAAAGGCCACAGAAAACCCAGGGAAAAGAGAGGAGTTGCCTTCACATATGCCTAGGATTTCTTCCTACTCCTTTTTGTCTAGTAAGCTTGAGGATTAAGAGGCACACAGGAGAGGGAATTCAGGAAAATCCAAGGAGAAAATGGTCCTAATAGAGTGACCCCGTAGGCTGTGTGCTGTCTCCAGAGCGTGTGAACACAGTGAGCCGCAGGCTGTGTGCTGTCTCCAGAGCGTGTGAACACAGTGAGCTGCAGGCTGTGTGCTCTCTCCAGAGCGTGTGAACACGGTGTGCCACAGGCTGTGTGCTGTCTCCAGAGCATGTGAACGTGGCGAGCTGCAGGCTGTGTGCTGTCTCCAGAGCGTGTGAACACGGTGAGCCGCAGGCTGTGTGCTGTCTCTAGAGCGTGTGAACACAGTGAGCCGCAGGCTGTGTGCTGTCTCCAGAGCATGTGAACGTGGCGAGCTGCAGGCTGTGTGCTGTCTCCAGAGCGTGTGAACACGGTGAGCCGCAGGCTGTGTGCTGTCTCCAGAGCGTGTGAACACGGTGAGCAGGCATTCGGGGCGAGCACTCTGGGGTGTTGTGAAGACAGCCCTGTACCGGGGCACTGGTGACTCCATGACACTTTGACTTTTCCAAGAAGGGCACAAGTGCAAATGCATCTCCGAAGAGCAGGATGGTGGCTCTCGAATGTCCTGCTGCCTTCTGGTTTGGGTGAATACTTGGCACATCTGTCCTGTCCCCAGCTTTCATCTTCTTTCTTGAGCACTCCCCTCCCGGACTCCTCTTGTCTCCCTGCTCTTCTCACAGAGCCCCACTTCCCTGCTCCTCTCAAACGCCCAAATGCTGAGAGGACATTGGGGTGCAGGGCCCTTGGTAACGAGGCAGAGGCACCAGACTTTTCTCCACCCCATGCTGCAGGCCCCAGCTCCTCCAGCTCCAGCACGAGCTTCATGGACGTTACCACGACAGTAACAATATTAGGATCGGTGACGCTTCCCCGGGAACCACACATTAACATTTTCATATACTGGGGCTATTAGCTGCAAAGAATGGGACAGAATTGAGACACGTTCCTTTCTGTGATGCCTTCCATTAATCACTCTTAACAGCCAAAGGCTGTCAAAACAGACAGGTGATGCGCACCGTGAGAACCCACTCGTCAGCTCGGAGCTTTGACATTTTAATCTCCGTCATCTCAACTGCTGGAGAAATGAGGCCGAGATAACCTGGAATTCATAGACACACACACACACACACGGCATAGATGACGCCACACACACCGTGTGTGTAATGATGCGTGTGCACAGATGGCTGTGTGGTATGTGCATAGCACAAATACACAGCACGCAGAACACATATGCACACATGGTATACAAAGCAACCATGCTCATAAAACAGTTCTGAAGGTTAGAACGGGGCGAAGACACTGGTAGGAAGAATAGGGCTGGGGCCACTGCCACACTGACCACTTCTACCCCTCGGAGACTGGCCTGTGGCTTCTGAAAATACATGCATTTTGTGTACATTTCAGAGCCATGTAATCTCTCACAGCTATTAGCACACACATACTTTTAAAATAGTTTTTAAAATGCAAGGGGGTTCCAGCACAGGCAGAAGGCAACTGAGTTCATGGAAGCAAGGATTTGACTCGTCGAGTTCTTCTCAGCCAGGTCTCTGCACGGGGCACAAGCCCGTGGTTTAAGCGTCCTCTAAACCACTTTGAACAGCAGGGCCCTCCCTGCTGAGATCGTCCTGCTAAAGGAAACACCTGGATTGATCATGTTCTCCTCTTTAATGTTGGTATTGACTTTGGCCTAAAAATGACAGGTTTCAAGACTGTCATTAGTCTAAATTACAAACAGATTATATGTTGCTATAATAAATGTTTTACCTTTAATTTTTGTTTTAGTATCTTCTTATAAATGGGTATCAAACTATGCCGAACCTATTTATTAAGGCTTTTCCTCTGAAAGACGATTTGGTTGCAAAAGAAAACCTTTCTTTATCGGAGGCTGCAGCAAGGTTCGGGTTCTGCCGGAGTGGGCTTTGGGCTCTGGACGGGGCAGCCCCCGGTGCACACTGTGTACCGTCCGCCCTGCTGCCTCTGCTCCGGTTTTCTGTTGCTCCACAAACATTACTTCTTTTTCCCTGCCTGTAAAAACCTCCTCATCTTAAAAAAAAGCCTGGCATTACGGCAGAATTCTATCCCACCCTATCCCCAGATCCATGTGCTGGAGTCCTGAATCCCAGTGCCACAGAATGTGACTGTATCTGGAGATGAGGACGTTGAAGAGGTTATTAAGGTGAAATGAGCTCATTAGGGTGGCCCCAATCCAATATGACTGGTGTTCTCCTAAGAAGAGGAGACGAGGACACAGACACATTAGAGAGGACACCAGGAGAAGATGGCATCTGCAGGCCCAGGAGAGCGGCCTCAGGAGAAACCAACCCTGCTGACACCCTGATCTGGGACTTCTGGCCTCCAGGATGGTGAGAGAAGGAATCCCAGTTGTCCAAGCCCCACAGTCTGCAGGACTCGGTTGCGGCAATCCTGGCAGGCTCATGCACCTGGATGGGGACACTGGCCCTGTGCTAGTTCCAGAGAAGAGCCTGCCCCAGACATAACGATGAGTAGCATCTTCCCATTACATAGAATTTCCTCCATTTCTAAGATCTGCTTGAGGGCAGAGACTTATTTTCTTTGGCCACAAAGCTTCGTGCCTTGCACATAACTAGTGCTCAATACACTCCGGGTGACTGGGGATAACTAGACTCAAATCTTATTTCCATTTGAAAACCAGCTTCCCCTCCCCTTCCCTGGACCCACACCATGGGTACTACCTAGAAGCTACCCGGTAGCCTCTATGTTCAGGCCTCATCCTGAATTGCAGTAGGCCAAGCTGTGGTTAGTGAACAGGGAGGAGAAGCACAACGGGTTTTGGCAGAAGCTGCTCTGTGCACGGCTTTCCTCTGCTTGTAGAAAGGGTCAAATGCTCAGGACCTGGGGGGGCTTGAGGCAAGAAGAAAGGCAGATTCCCTCCAGCTTCCAACTTAGTGGATGGTGCTGAGGCCGAATCATTCACTCCTCCTACGAGAAGGCAACAATGACCAAGTGAACCCACAAGACACAGGCTGTGCAAGAAGCACGAGAGGCCCAACCGTGGGGACAGGCTTAACTGCAGGGAAGGGCATTTCAGCTGATTGTATTAACATGACTCCTCTGAGCCAGAATTAAGATTCTGAGCAAAAACTCAGCAGAAGCTTCATTAAAAATGTCATCACAACTTAAGTCTGCAAATCAACAACTCCGCTGATCAACCACAAAGCAATAAGGAGTAACTGCCTAGGAAGTTATGTTATTGAACCAGTGGGCAAATGTCTATCAGAATGTAATGTGTTGATTTGTCACACTTATGTGAAACCTTTAGTGTTTCTTGACTTTCATGTACTAAGAGGCCCCATTTAGGATAATAGCTATGAGTAAAAAAAATAGGCTGTTCTCCAGAAGAATCATATGCAGACACCTTTGCTTCTGATTCTTGGTGCATTTGTCTTTCATTGTAACAGCGATACATTCAATTGTGTCACAATTGCCCTTTAATTTGGAGCAATGCCAACTGTAGCCAGCTACTCACAGGAGGGGCTGCACCATCCCGGGGCTGTTTTCAGGAACATTGGCTCACCCTTTATCAGTGTCAGTGATAATGCTGGGATAAAACGCCACAGGTTGGCAACAACCATCTTATTTTGTATTCTCACTTGCTCTCCTCTTTTCTCTCCTTCTCCTCTCCTCCCCCTCTCCTCTGTCTCTGCATCTCTCTCTGTCTGTTTTTCTTATCTCTGTATCCGTGTCTTTGCGTCTTTTTCTCTCTGACTCTGTCTCTCTCTGACTCTGTCTCTTTCTGTCTCTGCTCTCTCTGTCTTTACGCCTTTCTATGTCTGCCTCTTTCTGTCTTTGTCTCTGATTCTGTCTCTCTCTCTGATTCTGTCTCTCCATCTCTATCTCTCTCTACATCTTCCATCTTTCTCTATATCTGAATATCTCTCTCTCTCTCTCTCTCACTGTCTGTTATACACACACACATGTACACACACACACTCACAATTGTTTCCATTGGTTGAGAAGTAGGCTAAGCTTTTCACAGGTGAAGGCTCAATCTCAAAGTCTAAAGCAAAGCCATTATCAGTGAAAAGTTTGCTCAAGGGTTTTCTGGGTTGTGGGGAACAGGGCAACACCCTGGCAAGCCCCCGTGCCCTGGCCTCTGCTTGCTGGTGTGTGCTGTGGCAACAATGCATCTGCTTCCCACTGGGCTATTAGTGGAGCAGTGACAATGTCAGCCTGGAGCCCCAGAGGTCTCACAGTCTTTCCCAGGGGAGACCAGCCCATGGAGTCACACAGGGGTGCTCAACCTGCGTGCAGCAGGGGTAAGATGCCAGGGGCTTCAGAAGCAGGAGGTTCCCAGCCTTTTGGAAGATTAGGACGCAGACTCTCTAGCCGGCATGAGCACTCAGGCAACTCTCTAGCCAATGATTTCCACTGGCAAATGAGCAGGTTTCCATGGAAAGTCATTAATTATCTCCTATTTAATCATCCACTTTAAGAGTTTCTGTGGGTTGTCTAATTAAAGACACAGGACTTTATGGGGATTACTGGGGTACATAAAATCCCCAGCCCTGTGCCAAGGCTATAGCGTTTGTCTCAAACACTGAGAACCTGTTCTGATGGTGACGAGGCATTCCTGGGCTTGCTTTGAACCAGTGGGGCTACTGGACTCACACTTCCTTAGCTTCTTGCTCCCTCCCAACCCACTCCTGGACTGAGGGAGGCAGGAAGGAAAAGCCCAAAGTGTCTGTTCTCATGACAGAGTTCCAAGGCATTGAGGAGCAGGCTGCCCTGCCTTGCCAGGACCAGATGAAAACTGCTAAAGAACAAGAAACTGGGGTGAAATGCAGGCAGACCTTGCTGTGGCAGATGTCTTTCCAAGATGGTCTTCAGTAACTCAAGACCCCTTCTCTTCACGTCTCTGTGATATATCCCCTTATTTTAAGTGTGATCTGCACCTAAAGACTTCCTTTTAACAAGAAAAATAAGACGAAATTGATGAGATGTCACTTCTGTGATGAGGTGACAAAAGACTGTCGCTTCCATCTCTGTGGCACTCTCTCTCTGGACTTCTTGTCCAGCATGCTTTCATGAAGCAAGCTGTCATGTTGGAGAAGCCCTCCTGGAAAAGAGTTGAGGATGGTCTCTGGCCAACAGGCAGTGAGAAACTGAATTCTGCCAACAGCCATGTGAGTGAGCTTGGATGCAGATCCTTCCCCAGTCGAGTCTCAGATGAGACCGCAGCCCTGGATGACACCTTGGCTACAGCCTTGTGAGACCCAGAAACAGAGGATCTGGTTGAGCCATGCCTGACTCCTGATCCATAGAATCTATGAGATAACAAATGTTCTTTCAGGTCACAAAGTTTGTGGTAATTTGTTATGTAGTCATAGGTTACTAATCCACTCCAACTAACTAAATAGAGGTTGTGACTGCAATGAATCTTTACATTTTTCAACACAATTATTTTTTAGAAGGAGAAACTACAGGCATAATAGTTATGTGTTCAGTAACTAATGTTGAGCTCCGTTTTTCAAAAGTTGGCAAAGGGGAGAATGGCCAAGTTGAAACCAAGGCATTTCTCTTTCATTCATACTTTTAATAGGTTATGCAACCTTGTGCACTAGCAAAATCCTGTTGAATATTCAGTTTATGAGCTATTCATTTCTTAGAATCCTCCTGTTTTACCTGGTACTTGCAAATAGGTGCTTATTATCCTGTTTTACCATCAGAGTCAAAGAAAGGAGAAGCTCAGCTCAAAGTTCCTATATCTATCTAGAAATTCTGATAGAAATTAGCTACTCATATGCAATAGTAAGAAAACATTGGTGAGATACATGGCAAAAGTAGCTGGTACATCCTTAGGAATTAGAAGATGTAGCAAGATGGTAGAACAAGAGAAAAAGAGAGGAGATGAAGGGTACCAAAGAAAATCAGACCACTTCATGAACTGACTGAGCACTGGTCCTGCCTGGAATCTTTGAGAAGTGACCCTTCCCTTTTTTTAAACCTCGAATTTCACCACCAGGGCTTGTGTGACCCAGCTGAATGACAGGGTGCACCAGCTTGGAAGAGGAGGAGAAGGTGGTAAGAGCCTGACACAACCATTCATTTCCTCATCTACGTGCCACAAAACTTCAGGCTCCATAGGAATATGTCCCAGAAGTCAGCTTAAAAATAATATAAAAATAGGCCAGGTGCAGTGGCTCAAGCCTGTAATCCCAGCACTTTGGGAGGCTGAGACGGGTGGATCACAAGGTAGGGAGATCGAGACCATCCTGGCTAACAGGGTGAAACCCCGTCTCTACTAAAAAGTACAAAAAAACTAGCCGGATGAGGTGGCGGGCGCCTGTAGTCCCAGCTACTCGGGAGGCTGAGGCAGGAGAATGGCGTAAACCCAGGAGGCGGAGCTTGCAGTGAGCTGAGATCCGGCCACTGCACTCCAGCCTGGGCGACAGAGCGAGACTCCGTCTCAAAATAATAATAATAATAATAATATAAAAATAACAATAACAAGGCTTCTGCGTACTCATTTTCAAGGGCTTATATTGAAGCAACTCCAAGTGCCAGTCATCTCTATACAGTTGCCTAAACAGAGCCATCTTTCAAGACTTACCAACACTAGAAATGTGTGGCACAGAATATAAACATAGAAGACAACTGTAAAGCATGCACAATTTCACAATGTTCCTGGCTTTTTTTTAGTATAGCGCCTTCTTTTTTTTTTCTAGTTTTTTGCCCTATCTCTTTTTAAAACCGTGATCGATACGTTTTCTTTCTTCAACTACCTTCCAAAGCTCTGGAAAAGAACAGGCCACTGTGAGGTGAACATGGCATGGAATCCCCAGGGTAAGACACATGTGATTGCTTCTTTGGTTTCTATCTGAAAGGACTGTCAGCAGGGGTTTGCTGTTTCTGTGACTGTCATGGGATATTCTTCAGACACTCATTCTGTTTTCTGAGTATAAATTTCATGAGTATATATAAGTCACCGCAGAAGAAACTCCACAGGGCCCTTGTTGGAGTGCCATGTGAGATTACAAAGTACCACATTACAAACCTATCATGGTCAAGCAACTTCTGTCAGCACAGGGCTCAGGTCATCGCCGGCCACTGAAAAGCAAAGTTCAAGCTATTCCATGCCACAACTCAGGATCTTCTTGTGAAGCGTGATGTTCTTCTCACAAATGGCAGTATAAAGGGGGACTGGGAAGAATCAGGAGACAGATCTCACTTAAGAGACAAGACTACTGCAGAATTAGAAATTGAAAAGCAGACAGGGTTACAGGATCCAGAGATGGGGCCATTATCATGCCCAAAAGGGTGAGCAGCAGCCCTTAAAAAATGGCTCTACTGAGCCAGCAGAGGAATGAGGGTAGGAGTGTCCCAGGCAGGTGCCAGAGGGATCAGGGATGGGGGCATCAGCCAGGGACCTCTTGGTTCATCAGGCCTAATAGAGAAGAAAGAATAAGACAGAAGCTAATTGTGGACTTGATAAACCAGGTGGACTTGACCTTTGGTTCCCGTCATTTCCCAGGATTGGAGGAAAGAGGACGGTGCTCAAGGCAGACTGAGGTGTTTAAAGGAACTCTCCCCATGAACTTTCACTGTCCTTATTAAAGGACTTCAGACGAATCATTTAGGAAAAATACCTCTCAGGAGACCAGGCATTTTCCATCTTGAGTAGAAGAGGTGAAAATACCTCTTGTGAGTTTTTGAAACTAAAAGCTGTCCCCATGCAAGTTTGTCTTTCAAATTTGTTTTATCCAGTGGTCCATTAAATCTCAAGCCAGCATTTTTGTTCTGGTTAATTGGGCTTAGGAGTAAACCCAGGCATTTGAAGAAGCAAATGAAAATCCTCTCCACAAGAGCCTGACTTCAAACCAGGCCTCAGAAAATCCCCATAGATAAAATTCCAAGAAATGTGAGCTCAGACTCCAAAACAAAAAGTGCACAAGAAAGCAAGACACCATGAACAAAAGGCAACAGAAACGATGCACATGCAATTAAATCTGCACAGACTTTAATCACAGAAATATCAGACACATGTTTGCTTCATTTTATATGAATGGGTTGGACCCAATGGTGGTGTTAGAAATGATTACAAGTGGTTAAGTTTTGGGTATACTTTGCAGGTAGAGTTGACAAGAATTGCAGACAGATTGGATGTGAGATATGAAAGACTGAAGTTGTGGATAAGTCTGAGTTTGGACCTGAGCAGTTGAAGGCATAGGCTTGCATTGTTCCAATAGCTCTGGTCCATCACTGCCACTCCCAGGACCCTTTGACCAATGGCAGTCCCAGGGCAACACCTTATTTTCCAGGCACAGCCCAAGAGTGGTCATTGTTTCAAGAATTGCATTCTTCTAGTGGTTTGGGTTCACTTTCCAAGTAGGAAAGACATCAAAAGGAGGAGTGCAGGAAAGGGGTGGAGATCAGGCCTCTGATCTATCAAGCTTGCAATGTCAAAAAACAAACAAATGATGGTGTAAGGCATGCAGATAATGTAACTCTAGACTTCAGCATAGACATGTGGGCTCAACGTGTGATTCTGCATATCTTTGAGCCTATAGTATTATAATATAGCTCCCAGGTCAAATGAAATCACTACGAGAATGAAGGTACACACAGAAGAGAAAAGGACCAAAGGAAGCCCTAGGACAAGACAATTTTAGGGGCCAAAAGATGAACCATAAAAGGAAGTTGAGAAGGAAGACCAGTGAAGTAGGTTGAGAACATAGAGAGATGGATATCCTGGAGGCCACATGGATGTTTTTTTTAAGAAGCAGGCTGTGAGCATATGAGTGAAAGCCTCTGATAAGTGGAGTCAGGTAAGAACTGAGAATCTATGCCTGGACTTGACAATTTCCAGACCTTTGGTGGCTTGAGGAGGAGCAATTTCCATGGAATGGTGGAAGGCTAAATGGCTGATTGGAGTGAGCTAAAAAGAAAATGGGAGAAGAGGAAGGTCATACAAGGATAGAAAAGCGTTTTGTAGAGTTTTGCTATAAGTGAGGTGGGTAGGGAAGTGACACATGAAGTTAGTGGTTATGAACACAAAGTAAGACCGCCATCAGAATGGATCAGGAGCTGGAGACATTCCAGAAATGAGCAGAACACAAAATCACCACAGACCAGAAGTCATATAAAAAACAGCACAAAGGAGATGAGACATGTCTGTGAACACAGTGAGGGACACGGAGAAGTGAAAATGAAATAGAACTACTGCATAAAGCAAAAAAAGACAGGGACAGAATGTTAGGTTTTAAAGCTAGACAAAAGAAAGCTCTTGACACACATACATTAGCATCCCTGAGGAGAACTAAAATAACAGGACATAAAAATATTGCAAGATATAATTCAAAAAACTTTACAGAAATAAAAACAAATCTATAAGCGTACAAAACACACCAAAGCAAAACACACAACAAAATAATATGACAGACTATGAAAAAAAAGAATCAGTAAATATCCAAAGCCTGACATATGTCTTGGGCTGCAGTAACAAAATACCTGAGACTGGGCAATTTATAAACAACATGACTTCACTGCTCACCATTCTGGAGGCTGGGAAGTCCACAATCAAGGTGCCAGAAGATTCAGTGCCTGGTGAGGGCCTATTCCTCATAGATGGCACCTTCTATGTGCCGTCACGTGGCAGAAACTCAAGAGGGATAAATAAGCTCGTTCTCTAAAAGGGCACTAATCCCATTCACAGGGCTCCACCCTCATGACCTCATCACCCCCCAAAGGCCCCACCTCTCAACAACAACACATTGGGGATTCGAGTTCAACATATTATTATTTTGAGAGGCACACAAACATGAAGATGACAGCAACATCAAATGTGGATCAATGCTGCAAGCAAACATCGGTTAGTTAAGAAATAGACATGTAATAAACTCCTATATTTAAAGAAAAAGATCAGGTAGAGTATATTAATAGTATACCATGGCAGCCAATACAATACACAAGAAGCACACCTCAACAGTGACTCAGAAATTTCAAAAATAAAAGGATGCAAAAAAAAAAACTCAGGTAGATTCAGTTCAGTTCATAAAAAAAAGAAAAGAAAGGCAAACCTGCAGAAAGTATTACGCCAGGACAGCTTTGCAGAAGAGAAATGAATGGGAAGGAATCAAGCTGTAACTATCAAACTGCATTACACTGGTACATGAATAGATAAATAGACCAATGTAACAGAAGACAAAGTCCATTAATAGGACCAAATACATATAGAATTTCATGTAGAATAAAAGGGGAAATTCAAATCAGTAGAGAGAAAGATGAATGGTCTCGTTAATAATGTTGTAATAAGTGGGTTGGCATCGGAAAAAACATAAAGTCACAGCACTGCTCACTTCTTCAACAAATGTAAATTTTAGAATGATACCATTTTACACATAAAACCCCAAATATAAGAATAGTCTAAGAAAATATGGGATGGTTTCTTTAAATCTTAGTGTATGATACAAAAATCAGAAGCCATAAAAATTGATATAATACTTACAAATATAAAATATTATCTTTATAAGGAAAAGTGTGGGAAATACAGTCAAAAAACAATTCAAAGTAGGAAAATAGAAAATATTTGCAGGACATAACAGAAAAGAGACAATTTTTTTCTATAAAGGGTTTTTCAAATAAACAACCAAAAAATACAATAGAAAAATTGGCAATTTTTCCAAGCATGTACTTCATTGAAAAGGAAATCCAAATAACTCTTAGGTATATAAAAAGAAACTATCGCTCAGAATAAGAGAAGTATACATTAAAAATACAAGGAAATAATGCTTAGAAATCTGTCAGTTAGACAAAGATTAAAGCACCTGATGGTGTATTATTCTGTTAAGAGCTGGGGAAGCGGGCCCTGCGGTGCAGAGATGACTGCAATAGGCAAAGCTTTGAGGAGAAAAACCTGGTAAGAGCTATAAACACTGAAATCTCTCATACCATTGACCCTGCCATTCCACTTCTAATGATTCGTCCTATACATGAGAATGGCATACATAAAACGACACTCAACGTAGCACTGATTTTAATTGCAAAAGATTGAGAACAGCAGAGGGAACAGGTCAAACAAGTCACGCTATAGCTACGCAATGAAATGTCATACAGGTGTGAAGAACGGAGCCATTTTAGATGCTTTTATATGAAACAAAATTCTGCTGTAACTGTTGTTCATGCAGGACATACAGAGCATGCGACATAAGAGGGGAATATGTGGGCTGGTGTGCATGCCCACCGTGTGCCCGCCGCGCACCCGCATATGTGTAACTCATCTTTGGAAGAACCCAGCAGCCACCTCCATGAAGGGTTCCAGTTGGCAACGGGATGGCAGTGGAAGGAAAATCCTTTTTTGCTCTATAATTTTTATAATTTTTGAATTTTTTTACATGTGCATATGTTACTAAAAAAAGCCTTCAACATATAAATTGTGGGTTTATTTTTTTATATACATGAAGAAATGGATCCTTTGGTATCTCCGGTAGCAGGAACTTTTGAATTCTGATTGGGCAGGGGACTCTGGGCTGATACAGTCTAATCAAACCATTGTCCCACAGCGGGGAAAAAAAAGAAAAGAAACCCAGGACAGTGTAATAGTAAAGTGTCCCATTGGCACAGCTATTCCACTGAATGTCAGGGGCTCGTAACTAATCAAGGTGATTTTAGCTGCTCTTCCCTCTTCAGGAGAATAACAAACAACTCAGTTTCAATTCTATCCCTTTCTGGCCTATATTTCCTATAAATTTAGGGCAGATCTCTGAGTGATGGCCATGCCTTGCACAGAATTTTCTCTGTGGTGGGACAGGTTATATTTTTTGTAACATCTCCCTTTGCTACTCCAATGTCTGCCTCTCAAACCAAATAAATTCTGTTTTTATTGAGAAAACTTTTGCTTCAGCCTACCTTGTGGTCCCCCTTAGGGAGCTTTTCTCTGTTTACTTTTCAGATGTCTGCCTCTTAAACCAAATAAATTTTCAGTGTTATGGAAAGAACACCCACTGTGACTTACCTGGTTACTGTCCCTTAGGAAGTCTGTTTTTAATCTTTTAATTCTTAGTCTCAAACGAGGCAACAGATGAATTCGAAATTACACCAAAAATAAAACTCTTATAGATGCTTTCTTGTTTGTTTTAGGTAGCTGTGAAAACCGCTGAAAACATGGGTAACTTAAGCCTCCTTAATGGGCCTTAAATGTTCAAACTAGAAATTACCTCAATGGAATTCAAATACCCATGACATCATCATCGATTGAACCCAGAGAACAGAGAAATGCCACAGGGGTGGGTGTGGCTTGGAGAGGCATGGCAGCTGGAAGCAGCTTGGGATTGGCATTGCCCTTTGGGCACAGTGTCAGGAGACCCAGGATCGAGGCCAGGCTCTGCCTCCCACCGACTGTGCCTTGGGACAAGTTGCTCAGACCCATCTATTCTTCTAGATGTTTTGCTTTTATCTCTCCATTAAGCCAAGACACTAAAAAGCTGTCTCTTTTTTATCTCCCCTTGAAGAATTCCTTTGGCCTGAAATCCCAGGGTCCTCTGTGGGTGCTGCCAGGCTGCGTCTGCCTGGCTAACTGTAGGACCATCATGATGGCCTGGCTGCCGCCTGGCTGCACCCACCTTGTGTCCCCTTCTGAGCACTGAGATCTTCTTCAGTCACCTTTTCTTGACCTTGCCACTGGTGTGACTTTAGCTCAAAACAAAAATAAACTTTGGAAAATGTCACAACTCCTTTTTCATTTTCGCTGCTACTACAATCAGAGTTGAACCTACAGCCCCGTCTTAAAAATCACGTCAGATCTTACAGCACTTGCTTGTGTCCCTGCCAGCTTCTGGTCCTGTTGCAATTCTGCACGTTTCTCCTCCACCAGACATGCTTGCATGTGTGTGCACACATAGGCATTTCTTAAGGTCCGTTTAGTTTTTTAATTAATCATGATATGTGGGTTGTAATTGCATTGCGAGAGGTCCTTTTTGGGAACATGTGGGGTTTAAATTACCTAAATCTATGAGGACACACTCCTGCCCCCAGTCCCATTCTCTGGTCAGATTCCATGTTGTAAAGGTGGAGTGGGGACCGTAGTGCCCAGTGTCCCCATGAGAATCCTGCAGCTCCGTGACCCAGAACCAGGACAGGAGCCACCTGTGGTTCAGGTGAGGGGAAGAGTCCACGGAGCCCGGACAGGAGCGGCAGAGCAGGCCGCACCTCCCGGGCACCTTCCCGGGCTGAGCACCCGAATGCAAATGCGCACCCCCCTGTCTGTCGCGGGCGGCGGGCGGGGTCGGGGGGAGCAGATGCTGTCCTCTGACGAGGCGGCTGTTCTTGCTGAGTCTGAAGAATCCCTTCAAGAGCCAGTAATGAGAGGAGCTGAAGCTTGCGTTGATTACAGACTGCATCAGAATGTCAACGACAAGGGCAGCACGTGGGAAGCGGCGCATTCCACCCACAGAGCCCGCGGGGAGGACAGAAATGGAGCGTGGGGGGGCTCTCCCCGAGGTCCCGGCCTCCTGGGATGGATGTGCCCCACCGCTGGCAGGGGGTGCTTGGGCGGCTGAGACGGCACAGGACAGGTCTGCATGGAGGCCCGGGCCTCGTGATGCCATTCTGGGGAGGGGGAGGGACACCCCCAAGACCTTGCAGGCGAACTCGGCCTGGAAGTTAGAGCCACCACCAGGACCCGCGCAGGGCTGCGGGGAACGGGGGAAGAAAACAGGTGTCCTCCCTGGAGAGGCTGATAAAGTCAGGTCCCCAGAGCTTGGAGGGCCCTGCAGGAGCATCTTCTGGGAAGGAGTCAAAGAGAACAGAAGAGATGATTGGACAGAGGCAGGGGTCACAACAGGTGGAACTTCCAATAAGGGCAGCCATGGGACATGGGATGCGGCTTCTCTGTCTCCCGTGTGGCATCTGTCCACCGTGACAGCCCCCAGGTGACTCTCAAATTCAGTAGACACAAGAGAAGCCACACATGTTGCCACCAGTTGTGACGTGCTGCGTGGGGTCTTTCTCCCTGCTCGAGGGTGCAGAGCGCTAATGCTGATATGCAGGCTGGTGCTGATACTGATACCCATAGCAACACTAATGCCGATAGTACCACCAACGCCAGTGCTAATGCTAGTACTAATGTGAGCAGTAATGCTGACGCTAAGAGTAACACTGACACCAATACAAATGCTAATACTAACACCAGCAGTAATGGCAATAGTAACATGGATGCTAATGCTAATGCTAATACTGATACCAGTGGTAATGCAAATGCTAGATGCTGATAGTAGTGCTAATGCTAATACCAATAGTAATGCAAATGCTGGTAATATTATTAATGCTAGTGCTAATACTAATGTCACTGCTAATGCTGATCCTAATGCTGATGTAATACCAGATGTTAATGCTAATACTAGTAATAATGCTAACACTAATGATAATGCTAATAACAACACACACTAATGCTAATTCTAATACTATAATTATACAGGTAGTGATGCTAATGCTAATAGTAACACTAATGCTAGTGCTAATGCTAATAACAGTAATGCTAATAGTAACACTAGTAATAGTGCTAATATCACTAGTAACACTAATGCTAATAGGAACATTGATACTAATGCTAATACTAAGAGCAAAATAATGCTAACGCTAGTAATAATCTTAGTGCGAATGCCAATAGTAATGCTGATGCTAATACTAATAGTGCTAACGCTCATGGTACCACTAACACGAATGCCTGTGCTAACGCTTCCATGGTCCTTGTGATGTGCCAGGCACTGTTTTGTGTGCTTTACAAGTATGAAACCCTTTAATCTCCATAACAACCCTATGGGGTTATCAGTCCCACTTTACAGTTGAGCAAAGTGGTAAGGCTGGGAGCACACACCCAGTGAGTGGACCTCACGTGTTATCCCCATCTTAGTGGTTAGGGATGCTGACTGGCATGGTTGTAGGAAATCAGACCCCAGTCCTGGGTGGGGATGGGCCCTCACTGCTTTTCCTGGACCTCTGCCCTGGAAATGCCCCATGTTCCATGTGGCCACTGCATGGAGAGCTACAGGATCATACTTCTGCATTTATTTAGCTGTGGTGTGGAAAGGGGCTCCCCAGGCCACGTAATGGGCAGTGTCCTAGTGGATCACACTTCTGCATTTGTTTAGCTCTGGTGTGAAAAGGGGCCTCCCAGGCCATGTAGTGGGCAGTGTCCTAGTGGATCGCACTTGTCATTTATTCAGCTGCAGTGCAGAAAGGAGCCTCCCTGGCTGCATAGTGGACAGAGTCCTAGCCAAGGTCCCTTCTTGGGCCAGGTCTGCCTCTTTCTTCTGCCTCCGTTTCAGGATGTGGCTTTTCTACTTTGGGCCTCGGTGGTGAACAGGGTCTAAGCCTTTTCTAATCTCATAAGAACCAGTGGTTGTATGTTGTGGGGGAACAAGCCACCAAAAGCCCCTCCCAGAAAGCATTTGAGCTCCTGCCCTGGCCACCCTGCTGGTGGCCCAGTGAATAGAGACTCACGTGGCCGAGCCACCCAGATGCTTATTCTGAAGACCCAACCCCTAAAGAGCCAGCCAATCTGGGTATCTTTGTGTGCACAGATTATTGTAGCAAGTTCATCATTCAAATGGCTTTTTTTTCCATGGACCTTAATTTACTTGCACTGTTGTTCAACAACTTAATGCAGAAACATACCAGACAAAGTGGTCATCTAGGGATGGAGTCTTTGCACGGACCTCGCTGAAGGTCCAGGCTGGTTCAGGCAGGATAGCAGAGAACAGCAGCAGGGCAGTGAGGACAAAGGACCCTTCACTACTCTTTGAAATATTATCACCTGGACATCCACACATATGAGACCAGCCCAGGGGCCAACTGTGCCTTCCCCACATGCATTGCCTACTTACCTGCTACTGAATGCACCTGACCCTGTAGCGCTAGAGTTTAATTCCTAATACGAATGCTTCAGAGACCATGATAAAATGCACATTCCCTCCACAGGAGTGACATATGGAATGATTATCAACTTGGATGTTTGAGGATTGGCGGCATTAGCTCCACCACCATAGAGTTCTGAAGGGTGGGACACAGGGCAAGAAAGGGCTGGCTGGGAGGGAGGAGGTGAAAGTGATGGAGAATATGGCTAACACCTTCACGTCTATGGACCTATTCCTGATGGCGCCCCTGTTCCGCAGGGAGCACTGTCATGCCTGATGCAGGGGGACCACACTAGATGGAGACGCTGAACTGGAAGGGGAGAGGGAAAAGAAGATTGTGCCCACGTCAAACCCTCCAGGTGAAAAAACAAAGCAAATCTGAAACCCTCATTTTGCTTTTGGAGTAACAAAAAAAATAAATGGAGATGGTGTTCCTATTTTTGTCTTTCATTTCTTTGACGCAGGGTCTCGCTCTGTTGCCCAGGCCAGAGTACAGTGGTGTGATCCAGGTCACAGCAGCCTCGACCTCCTGGACTCAATCTGTCCTCTGGCCTCAGCCTCCTGGGTAGTTGTTCCCATTTTTATAACAAATCCCAACCGTCCCCACCTGCTGTTCGAGGAGGATAAAAGAGAGAGGAGGGATGAGCAGCTCCATGAGCTCTGCTGACTGAGGTGCAGAGGATCGGTGCTGAGAGCGGCATGGGGTGAATGAGGGCAATGTCCTCACCACCAATTTGCAAGCACTCTTTGTGCTGGACACGGCATAAAGTCTCGTCAATTTGGGCAACTGGAAATCCTTGTTAAGGAAATGAGTCCCAGGCATCCTCTGTCGTCCCTCTAAGAACAGGGACAGCCTGGAAGAGCCTGGAAGCTGACGAGGCTGCAGCACAGCTCCCCTGAGCACACCCCGTGTGGCACAGTTGTCTGCAGCGTTGACACCCGTCCTGTGCGGGGCTCACTGTCCTGGAGCTGCCAGAGTCTCAGAGGCAGATTCTCCACAGATGTTGGAGAGACCAGGTGGCCTAGGGAGGCAGGCAATTTTAGCATCATCTCTCCCAGGCCGAGAGCTCTTGTCAACGTCCCTGAGAGTAGCATAGACATCAACCTTGATTCCCGAATGTCCTTAATTGTCCCCAGGCACTCAGGATTTCATCACCTGGATGTTCAGGCTGAGGAAGAATAAAAAAGGCAAAAGTGGTCAGGGATGTGGACCATTTCACCAAGGCCGGTCTCCACTTCAGCCCCAGTTTCCACACCCATGTCAGGGGTGACTTAATTAACCCCAACAAGGAGACGTGGGGCTATACAGCAAGACTGTGGGTTCTGATGTGCCAGGGTGAGTGAACTTACCGACACACACACACACACACACACACGTACACACGTCCATGCGTGCCGGCTGCGGAAGAGCTGATGTCTGCCCTCAGCTCAGCACCACTCCTGCCCAGGCACCAGGCTCCAGGCCACACCAGAGGAGGCATCACAGTCAGGGAGCTTGTGGGCATTTCTCACTAGAGCAGAAAGTGACAATCATCCTGAATCCTTCTACTGAAGATTTCAATAGAACTGATGAAGATCACCACCGCATCTGTGCAATGCAGAGGCCTTCAGGAGAGCACGTGGCGCTCTCACAGTGTGGTGTGTGTCTGTGTGTCGGTGTGTGCATGCATGGTGCATCTGTGTGGTGCATGTGGTGTGTGGGGTGTATGTGGGATATGTGGTGTTTGAGGTAGTGTGTTTGTGTGTTTCATGTATGGTGTGTGTGTGTTGTGTGTTTTTGTTTTCTGTGTGTTGTGTTTTATGTGTTGTGTGCTGTGTATTATGTGTGTTGTGTCTGCATGGTATGTGTCTGTATGCATGGTGTGTGTTGTGTATGTGCATGATAAGTGCCTTGTGTGTGTGTGCATGGTCTGTATTGTGTGCCTGGTGTGTGTTGTATGTGCTGTGTGTGTGCCTGGTGTGTATTGTGTGCCTGGTGTGTGTTGTGTGTGCATGGTCTGTGTATGCACAGTGTGTGTTGTGTGTGTACATGGTGTGTTGTGTGTGTTTGTGTGCATGATCTGTATTGTGTGCCCGGTGTGTGTTGTGTGTGCATGGTGTGTGGTTGTATGCCGTGTGTGTGTGCATGGTCTGTGTGTGCACAGTGTGTGTTGTGTGTGTACATGGTGTGTTGTATATGTTTGTGTGCATGGTCTGTATTGTGTGCCTAGAGTGTGTTGTGTGCCTTGTGTGTGTGTGCCATGTGTGTGTGCCTGGTCTGAGTTATGTGTCTGGTGTGTGTTGTGTGGGCTGTGCATGTGCCCTGTGTGTGTGCGTATGCATGGTCTGTGTTGAGTGCCTGGTGTGTGTTGTGTGCTGTGTGTGTGTGCATGATCCGTGTTGTGTGCATGATGCGTGTTGTGTGTGTGCCTAGTGTACATGTGCCTAGTGTGTTGTGTGCATGGTCTGTGTGAGGTGAGATGCCATGTGTGTGCGCTGTGTGAGCCAGGTGTGTGACAGGCACACCTGCTGAGGATGGGCAGGTGGTCGGCTTCCAGGTGGGGCCCTCAGAGCCCTTCCTGGAGGCCCCGGCCGGTGGAGCAGCCCCTGTGCAGGGAAAGGGACGGGGCCTCACCTGGGAGCAGAAAGCCCTGGGCCACCTCTTCCCCTTCTCTGATCCTGCAGCAGCACAGTTTTTATGACCTGCGTTCCCTAAAAGTTTCTGCAGAAAAATATCACTGTTTCACTTTTCCTGAGGTAAAAGAGTTCATTTTAGGTAATAAATGCTGCCTCCCCTAATCCAAGGAAGCGATAGCGGCGATGATACAGACAAGGTACTATTTTTCTCAGTCATGATTTAGGTCACAGCTTCCTCAGATTGGCTATTGCCATAGCAACCAGAGCTTTTGCCTTTGTGCAGGGACTTGTAATACTATTCCTCAAGGTAAAGGCAACATCCAGAATCCTACAAAAGATGCCTACCTGACACCCAGGACCCACCACCCCTGCACCTACGCCCCGCAAAAAGGAAAGTCAGCATCATCTCATCTGTTTCAGAACCCACTTCATCTTCTTAAAGATGGAAACGTTAGCAGTCAGCCATCTCTTTCCTGGAGGCCTCTGGAACTAAATATAACCAGTGTTCTGTAAGGTCTTGGAAAAATCAAATTAATGGGAGATTATCAAGGCTCAGAACACCCGCGTCTCCCGCGGTGCAGCGAGGTCACCCAGCGAACGCGACGCTCGAGCCTCATGCTGCGCCCGCCTCCATGGTCCAGCCCTGAAGGCCTCCTGCGTTCTGCTGCTGGTGACAGAGTGCCTGTCCTTGTCGGGGCATGTCGTATGTGTTGTCCAAAATGCACACTTTTGAGCTCTCTCTGCATTCAAAGAAATTATATTCCAGACAGCCCTGCAGTTATCTGACTCAGATCTGGAAGGTTCCTTTATCGTTCGTTTGAAATGCACCTGAGGGTTAACTGAGCACAACACTGGCTGATACAGGAGAATGGCTTCACCACCTACACCCCCCCACCCTGCCACCCATGTCCCCAAGAAGCCACATCAGGGCAGACCAGGCACCTTCTCGTTCTGAGGAGAGTGCATCTCAGCCCAAATATTGTGTTCCATTTAGAGAACATTGAACAGGTTAACAGTGACAGTGAAGCTTCTCCAAGAAACAGCGGACAGACAGTGCCTGGAGAGCCTGGGGCTGTGGCCACGGAATTGCACCAGTGAAGCTGGTGGTTGACTTCAAATACCAGAGCATCTTACTTGGGGAAGGATTGGTCTCATTCACGTGATTCTAACCCAAGGTAACGTTAGAAACATGCTAGGGTTTACCACATGCCAAGCACGCTGTGGGCTGTTTTGCATGGGAGCCCTCATCACAGCCCCGCAGTGAAGATGCTTTATCTTTGTCTCTGTCTTTGAAGACTCTGAGAAGCAGGTAGGTGAAGCACAGCACCAACTGGATGTAGCCACAGTCTGCAGAGGTCAGTCCTGAAGGCAGGTGTGCTAGGAGGCTTCTGAGCCAGCCCCAGAGTCTGCCCCAGGTGTATACATGTTTTGTAGCCCCTCTCCCCCAGTGTGGGGAGGCCTGTGAACAGGCTAGGATGCCACTCCCGAGATCAGGTTATGTCTACAGTGAGGGTGAAGGGATTTTGAAGATGTAAATAAGGTCCCTATTCAGTAGACTTTCAGTTCAACCATAGGGAGATTGCCCTAGGTGTGCCTGACCTACCCAGCAAGCCAGGCCTTCCCTAAAGGGGAGATAAGAAATCAGGGATTCCTCTCCCAGCCTTCTAGAAGCCAACTGCCATGAGTTCTGCATGAATGCTGCCAACACGCCTGTGAGCTCGAATGAGAATTTCAGCCCCAGCCTGCAGCCTTGGTTGTGGCCCTTGAGAGACCCACGCAGAGGAGTTAGCTCTGCTGACCCACAGAAACATCATAAATGCGTGCTGCTTTCAGCTTCTGAGAGTGTGGCAATTTGTTAAGCTGCAATAGAAAATGAACACTTGTCTGATAGTCAAGTCCACGCTCTTATGGCTGAGGATAAACTGCCTCTCTCAGTGGAGAATTTTCAACAATTCAGGGTTGTCCCACGATGAACCCGTCTGCATTGCCACATATCAGTGAAAACAGCTCAGCAGAGGCTGAGAGACAATCTTATAGAAGAACTTAGAATGAGGATGATTAGGTCACCTCCAGGGTCTTATTTAATTCAGATTTTATGACACTTATGAGAAGTGTAATAATGACAATTTATTGATTTGAGAAGCTTAAAATAAATGTATGGCTCTAACTCTTCCTATAATATTTATACACCAGAAATCATTCTAAAACATGGAAACTAAGCTAATGGAAAGCTTAGGAGACAGGTAAATAAATACCCCTTAATGCTTGTATTAGTCAGTTTTGCTGCAGTAACCACAATCCCCATCCCAGGGGTTGGTCACGACCAGCACTTATTCCCTGCGTGTGTGGTGAGCTGGCTGCTACACCTCTACCACAGGCCTTTTCACTAGGGGATCCAACCTGGCAGGCAGCCACCTGGGGCAGGTGGTTCTCAGGACACAGGAGAAGAGCCAGACAGCCAAATCGGCACACCCCACACACACACAGGCTGTGGGCCCAGTGGCTGGGGGAGATTATTTGACCTCCAGAAAAACCTGGCTGACCTCATGGGAATACACAGTCCTCTGACATGGAGTAGAATGAAGTGGCTTGGGAACCACACAGCTGAAAAAAAAAAAGTGTTGACAGGATTAGGTCATTGACTTAGTGAACAGACTTTCCTAATATCATTGTAAATTTAATTATAAATGTTCCTATGCTATCTGTCCATAATTCTCATTCATAACCTTTTCCATGGAATGAATTACTTTAGGGTTAATTTATAGTAATAAATTCTTACTTTTTACTTACCTTTTACATTCCTCAAGTTTTGAAAACTCCCAGGGATTCTCCACAACTTTGATATGGCCATATTGCTCATTTGAAAGTTTTAAGAATTAATATTCTATAATAATACCCTGATTTATTTCGAGGGCCATTATCCAGAAACCTCAGCTACCTGCAGTCACTGGGAAATGTCTCTAGGTTCACACGCTGGGCTCAGAAGAGGAGCTTTTGGAGGCATTTGCTCAGACCCCAAAGAACTTCATTTTGTGAGGATTACAACAGGCTTTGCTATCTCATTTTCTACAACACAACAGAATGACAGTAATTTAGGAAAGAGGAAAGTGGGGCTTCTGGACACAGGGCAGGAAGCAGACTATCCTGACAGATTAACAGGAAGAGAAGAGAAAGAAAAACCATCAAAGTAAGCTCAAGAACTCAAAAAACAAAGTAGCCTGAGATCCTTTGCTATATGACAAAAGCCCTCACATGTCAGTGGCCCCTAAGGCTTGTATTGTATCTCAGCAAACATTTATTTGGAACTTAGCCTGTGCCAGTTCTTAGTAACATGAAAATGAAGAGCACATCAACCCTGCTATCTGGCAGTGTATGTCCTTGGCATCTTTGTTGAAAATGAGTTCACTGCAGGTGTGTGGATTTGCTTCTGGGCTCTCCGTTTCTGTTCCTTCAGTCTGTGGTTCTCTTTTTATGCCAGTACCATGCTGTTTTGGTTAGAATAGTTCTGTAGTATAATTTGAAGTCAGGTAATGTGATTCTGTCAGTTTTGTTATTTTTGCTTAGGATAGCTTTGGCTGTTCTGGGTCTTTTGTGGTTTCATATAAATTTTAGGATCTTTTTTTCTATTTCTGTGAAGCATGTCGTTGGTATGTTGACAGGGATTGCATTGAATCTGTAGATTATTTTGGCTAGTGTGGACATTTTAACAATATTTATTCTTTCAACCCATGAACATGAAACATCTTTCCATGTTTTTGGTGTCTTCAATTTCTTTCATCAATATTTTATAGTTTTTATTATAGACATCTTTAACTTCTTTGGTTAATTCCTAGATATTTAATTTTATTTGTGGCTATTGTAAATGGGATTCTTTTTATTTCTTTTTCAGATTGTTCACTGTAGCATGTAGAAATGCTACTGATTTTTGTATATTTAGTTTGTATTTTGCAACTTTACTGAGTGTGTTTATTACTTCTAATAGTTTTTTGTGGAATTTTTAGATGTTTTCAAATGTAAGATCATATCATCTGCAAACAAGGATAATTTGACTTCTTCCTTTTAAATTTGGATCCCCTTTCTTTTTCTTGTCTGATTGCTCTAGCTAGGACTTCCAGTACTATGTTGTATAATAGTGGTGAAAGTGGGTATCCTTATTGTGCTCCAAATCTTAGAGAAAGGCTTTCAGTTTTCCCTTCAGTGTGATACCAGCTGGATCTATTGCATATGCTGTCTATTATGTTGAGGTATGTTTCTTCTATACACAGTTTTTAGGGTTGTTTTAATCATAAAGGGATGTTGACATTTTATCAAGTGCTTTTTTAGTATCAATTGAAATGATCATATAGTTTTTGTTCTTCATTCTGTTGATATGATGTATCACATTGATTGATTTGCATATGTTGAACCATCCTTGCATCCCAAGGATAAATCCCACTTGGTAATGATAAACAGCCTTTTAAATGTATTGTTGAATTTGGTTTGCTAGCATTTCTTTGAGAATTTTTGCATCAATATTCATCAGACATATTGGCCTGTAGTTTGTTCATTTTCTTTCTTTCCTTCTTTCTCTCTCTCTCTCTTTCTCTCTCCCTCTTTCTTTCTTTCTTCCTTCCTTTCTTTCTTTCTTTCTTTCTTTCTTTCTTTCTTTCTTTCT
>NW_012101299.1:3162136-3218119 GCF_000951045.1 Mandrillus leucophaeus
TTTTTTTTTTTTTTTTTTTTTAATGTGTCTTTGTCTGGTTTTAGGATCAGGGTAATACTGGCCTCATAGAATGAGTTTGGAAGTATTCCCTCTTCCTCATTTTTCAGAATAGTGTGAGTAGTATTGGTATTAGTTCTACTTTAAATATCAGGGGGGCAGTAGGAATTCAGCAGTGTGGTCATTAGGTCAAGGACTTAACTGGGAGACTTTTTACTATGATTTTGATCTTGTTACATGTTATTGGTCTGTTTAGGTTTTCTTCATGATTCAATCTTGATAGGTTGTATGTGTCTAGGAATTTGTCTATTTCTTCTAGATTTTCCAATTTATTGGCATACACTTGCTCATAGTAGCCACTATTGATACCTTGAATTTCTGTGGTATCAGTTGTAATGTCTCCCTTTTCATTTCTGATTTCATATGTTTGGATTTTTTCTTTTTTTCTTAGTCTGGCTAAAGTTTGCCAGTTTTGTTTAACTTTTCAAAAAGTCAACTTTTGTTTTTCATTTATATTTTATATTGTTTTCCATTTATATTTTATATTGTTTTCTTCTGTCAATTTCATTTATTTCTGCCCTGGTTTATCTCTTTTCTATTCACTTTGGATTTTCTTTGCTCTTTACTTTTTTCATTAAGATGTATCATTGGGTTGTTTATTTGAAGTTTTTCTTCCTTTCTGATGTAGGCACTTATAACTACAAACTTCCTTTTTAGCACTCCTTTTGCTGTATCTCATAGGTTTTGGTATATTGTGCTTCCATTATTTGTTTCAATAAACTTTTCAATTTTGTTATTAATTTATCCATTGACCCACTGGTCATTCAGGAGCATATTTTAAAATGTTCATGTATTTGTATAGTTTTCAAAATTCTTCTTGTTATTAATTTACAGTTTTATTCCATTGTGGTCAGAGAAGATGCTTGATATTATTTCAGTTTTTTTTTTTTAATGTTTTAAAACTTGTCTTGTGATCTAGCATATGATCAATCCTTGAGAATGATCATGTTCTCAGTGTGCTGAGGAAAAGATATATATATATATATTCTGCAACCATTGGGTGAAATGTTCTGTAAATTAGGTTTATTTTGGTTTATTAGGTTTATTATTAGGTTTATTAGGTTTATTTGATCTATAGTGCAGATTAAGTCTGCGGTTTTGGTGTTGATTTTCTGTCTGGAATATCTCTTCAGTGCTAAAAGTAAGGTGTTAAAGTCTCCAGCTGTTATTGTATTGGGATCTATCTCTCTGTTTAGCTCTAATAATATTTGCTTTACATATTCTGGGTGCTCCAGTGTTGGATGCATATATATTTACAATTTTTTTTAATCTTCTTGCTAGATTGACACCTTTATCATTGTATAGTGACTTTCTTTGTCTCTTCTTACAGTTTTTGTCTTGAAATCTATTTTGTCTGATGTAAGTAAAGTTACTCCTGCTCTTTATTGGTTTGCATTGGCATGGAATGTCTTTTTTCATCCCTTTATTTTCAGCCTTTATGTGTCATTATAGGTGAAGTATGTTTCTTGTAAGCCACAGATCATTGGGTCTTATTTTTTTTTTTAATCCCTTCAGACACCCTATGTCTCTTGACTGAAAGTTTAGTCCATTTATATTCAATGTTATTGTTGATAAGTAAGGACTTATTCCTGCCACTTTGTTATTTGTTTTCCAGTTGCTTTGTGGTCTTTTCTTCCTTCTTTCTTTCATTCCTGTCTTTCTTCTAGTGAAGGTGATTTTCTCTGGTGGTGTGATTCAGTTTCTTTCTTTTTATTTTTCATGTATTTGTTGCATATTTTTGGGTTACCATGAGGCTTGCAGATACTATCTTACAACCCATTACTTTAAGTTGGTAACAACTTAACACTTTTTGCATAAACAAACAAAATGAAAACTTAGAGTCTTTATTGACTCTAAGCCTTGACTTCATCCCCCTGCTTTTCAACTTTTTGTTGTTTCTATTTATACCTTATCATACTGTCTATGTCTTGAAAAGTTGCCGTCATTATTATTTTTTATTGGTTCATTGTTTAGTCTTTCTACTGAAGAGTAATTTACACACCACAGTTACAGTGTTGTAAATTCTGTATTTTCTGTGTACTCACTATTACTAGTGAGTTTTGTACCTTCAGATGATTTCTTATTGCTCATTAACATATTTTTCTTTCTGATTAAAGTAATCCCTTTAGCATTTCTTGTAGGACAGATCTGGTGTTGATGAAGTCCGTCAGCTTTTGTTTGCCTGAGAAAGTCTTTATTTTTCCTTCATGTTTGACAGTGAATAGTATATATAGTTTGATTTGAATACTGTATCTACCAGATATACTATTCTAGGGTAAAAGTATTTTTTCTTTCAGTGCTTTAAATATGTCATGTCACTCTTTCCTGGCCTATAAGGTTTCCACTGAAAAGTCTGCTGTCAGATGTACTAGAGCTCCATTTTATGTTATTTCTTTCTTTTCTGTTGCTACTTTTAGGATTTTTCTTTTATCCTGAATCTTTTAGGGGTTCATTATTAAATACCTTGAGGTAGTCTTCTTTGGGTTAAATCAGATTGGTGTTCTGTAACCTTCTTGTACTTAGGTATTGATCTCTTTCTCTAGGTTTGGAACATTCTTTGTTATTATCCCTTTGAATAAACTTTCTACACTTATCTCTTTCTCTACCTCCTCTTTAAGGCCAGTAACTCTTAGATTTGCACTTTTGAGGCTGTTATCTAGATCCCATAGATGTGCTCCATTTTAAAAATTCTTTTCTGATTTGTCTCCTCTGACTCTATTTTCAAATAACCTGTCTTTGAGTTCACTAATTCTTTCTTCTACTTGATCAGTTCTGCTATTAAGAGACTTCGATGCATTCTTAAATATGCCAATTGCATGTTTCAGCTCCAGAATTTCTGCTTGGTTCTTTTTAATTATTTCAATCCCTTTGTTAAATTTATCTGATAGAATTCTGAATTCCTTCCCTGTGTTATCTCGAATTTCTCTGAGTTTCCTCAAAATAGCTATTTTGAATTCGCTGTGTGAAAGGTCACATGTCTCTGTTTCTCCAGGATTGGTCCCTGTTGTCTCATTTAGTTCATGTGGTGAGGACTTGTTTTCCTAGATGGTCTTGATACTTGTAGATGTTCATCTCTGTCTGGGCATTGAAGAGTTAGGTATTTATTGTAGTTTTCTTAGTCTGGGCTTGTTTGTACTTGCCCTTTTTGTGAAGGCTTTCCAGATATTCAAAAGGACTTGGGTGTTGTGATCTAAGCTGTATCTGCTTTAGGGGGCACCCCAAGCCCAGTAATGCCATGGTTCTTGCAGACTCATAGAGGTACCACCTTGATGATCTTAGATAAGATCTAGAAGAATTTTCTGGGTTATCAGGCAAAGATTCTTGTTCTTCTCTCTTACTTTCTCCCAAACAAATGGAGTCACTCTGTATCTGTTCTGAGCCGACCCTCCTGGAACTGAGGGTGGAGTGACAAAAGCAACCCTGTGGCCAACACCACTAGGACTGCGCTGGGTCATACCTAAAGCCAGCACAGCACTGGGGTCTCACTCAAGGCCTACTGTAATCATTCCCTGGTTATGGCCTACGTTTGCTTAAAGCCCTGGGGCTCTACAATCAGCAGGTAGCAAAACCAGGCAGGCCGTGTCCTCTTTGGATGGTAAACTCCCCCAGGTTCTGGGTGGGTCTTGATGTGCCATCTGGGAGCCAGAGACTACAGTCATAAGCCTTAGAACTCTACCTGGTGTTCTATTGCACCGCAGCTGAGTTGGCACTCAAACCACAAGATGCACTTTTCCTCACCCTTCCCTCCCCTTTCCAAAAGCAGAGGAGCCTCTCCCACGGCCACCACTGTCACAGGCCCATGGAGAATACTAGCAGACTACCACCAATGTACCCTTAAGGTCCAAGGGCACTTCAGTCAGCTTGTGGTGAATGTTGCCTGGCCTGGGACTCATTCTTCAGGGCAGTGGGCTCCCCTCTGACTCTGGGCAGGTCCAAAAATGTCAAGACCCAAGTCCTAGTATCAGTGACTCCAAGAACCTACTTGGTGCTCTATCCCTCTGTGGCTGAGCTGGTCCCTAAGGTGCAAGACAAAGTCCCCTTTACTTTTCCCGCTGCTTTTCTCAAGCAGAAGGAGTCTTGCCCCATGGCCACCACAGCTGGGAAAGTGCTGAATCTCACGTGAAGCCATCAAGCCTCAGAGTCTCACCCAAAGCCCTCAATATAGTGTCTGTGTATCACTGCTGTTATTCAGGGCCCAAAGGCTCATCAGTTAGCAGGTGATAAATCCTGCCAGGACTGGGTCCTTCCCTTCAAGGCAGTGGGTTCCCTTTTGGCTCAGGGTATGTTTAGAAATGTTGTCTAGGAGCTAGAGCCTGGAAAGGGGTTCTTACAACTCTGACTGGCCTCCTAGCCTGCTGTGGCTGAGATGGTATCCAAAATACAAGACAAAGTTCTCCCCATGCTTTCTTCTCCTCTCCTTGAGAGGAGGGAAGGGGTCTCTTTTGGAGTTGTGTGCTGTGCAGCCTAGGGTTAGGGGAAGGGTGATGCCAGTACTCCTTTAGCCACCCCAGCTGGTTTCTCAGTAGGTCACATGCCCTCCCCGTGCCACTTCACCATCCACTGTCTCTGGGCCCAGTTCAGCACTAGGACTCCCCTTGGAGTTGCAGTCCTTATGGCCTAGACTGCCCTCCAAGTTATTTAGAGCCCAGAGCACTTTAGCTTGCAGAGGCAAGGCTTAGGTTTGAATTGCTGGGCTTGATGTGCCATCTGGGAGCCAGAGACTACAGTCAAAAGCCTTAGAACTCTACCTGGTGTTCTATTGTACCGCAGCTGAGTTGGTACTCAAACCACAAGATGCACTTTTCCTCACCCTTCCCTCCCCTTAAGTTTGAACGGCTGGGCTCCGCAATTCCCCCCTGGATAAGGCTGGCTTAAATGTTCCCTCCATGGGCCGGGCGCGGTGGCTCAAGCCTGTAATCCCAGCACTTTGGGAGGCCGAGACGGGCGGATCACGAGGTCAGGAGATCGAGACCATCCTGGCTAACCCGGTGAAACCCCGTCTCTACTAAAAAATACAAAAAAAAGCTAGCCGGGCGAGGTGGCGGGCGCCTGTAGTCCCAGCTACTCGGGGAGGCTGAGGCAGGAGAATGGCCTAAACCCGGGAGGCGGAGCTTGCAGTGAGCCGAGAGCCAGCCACTGCACTCCAGCCTGGGCGGCAGAGCGAGACTCCGTCTCAAAAAAAAAAAAAAAAAAAAAAAATGTTCCCTCCATGTGTGGGCGTCAGCTGAGTTTGGTCTGGTTTTGTTTTCTGATATAACAGGGCAGCACTGAATCCAAAGCCTTACAATTGCTGCACTCTCCCTCTCCCCCTCCCTCTCACACACTCTCCACTCCATGCCACCACGGCTGGAGGTGGGGAAGGGGTGGCACCAGCGATTCAAGACTTTTTCCTGCCTCTTCAGTGCCTCTTTTGGCAAATATGACATTAAAGCCAGTACTGTGAGTGCCTATCTGATTTTTGATTCTTGTGAAGGTGCTTTTTTGTGTAGGTAGTTGTTATGTTGGTGTCCTTGCAGGAGGGATGATCAGTGGAACCTTCTATTCTGCCGTTTTGCTCTACCCCCCTTCTAGGATCCCTCAGAGGTTTTCAGCATAAGGGTAACATAACAATTTTATATTCTTAAAAGATAGCACTCCGATCAGAGTAATGCTAAACAAAGAGAGAAGCATGTTGGACACTGTTAAGTACCCATGGACTGGGAGTGGTGGGATGGCCATGGGTGCAGAGAAATGGACCACAGAGGTGCCTCACAGGTGGTGTCACAGGCTTCTGTGTGGGTGAAAAAGAGGGAGGACTAAAATCCTACCTGAGATTCCTTGTGGGACAAGATAGAGCAATGTCTTGAACCATGATAGAGATCCAGGAAGACCAGAAGGTTTTGGAAGAAAGATAAGGAGCTCAGTTTCATTAATACTTTATTTGGGATGCCTGTGGGACATTCATGTGGCTATTTCCCATAGAAAGAACATTCAGGTTTGGAATTCAGGAGAGCTACCATCTCAAAAATCATCAGTGTGTAGATATTTGAATAGATCATATGATCCAGAGGTACCTCAGAGAAAAAGGATGAAGAAAGATCGACAGTCATTTAGGGGCCTAAGCAAGCACATCTCTCACCACCCTGCTTGCCATGCCTCCCTGTGCACCAGAGTCCAGCCCACACGTCCACCCTGCCCTCCAGATGGAAGGTCTCCAGCGCCCTTTCTGGATCACTGGCCAGTGACCACTCTTTGTCCACTGGACTTCACAGCATTTTAGACTTGAAGGAACTGTGTTCCAGTTCTGATCCACTGAACGGTTTTTATGGATAGAGAAAAGACGGAATCGTACTGGATAAAATGCTGTTTTGTTATCAGACATATTGATGATCTATTCAAAGATGTCTTTTGCATAAACTTCAAAGACAGGCTTCATCCTGGATATAAGGAACCACAAAGATTCCTCCAACCTGAAATTAGTTCACTTCAGGGGAGGGAAGGCTGGATTCGCCTGGAAGTGTAATGTGGATATTATAAATGTAGCAGACAAAAGTTGAAGTTCAGGGAAGTCAGAAGTGGATCCAATTAAGTTACTAAAATGTACCAAGTTCAAGACATTGAACCAGAAATTGTGGAAACACTATGATGTGTACAAGACAGTCCCTGCCTCCAAGAGAACAGGAGCTCGTGGGGAGACAGACACAGGGAGAAACCACTCTGGAGAAAAAGTAAAAGTGGTACATGCAGCAGTCGCTGTCGCTAAGAAAATCCATGAGTGAGGAAGGAAGGAGGGGTGTTCTGAGGATGGAAAGTTGGAGGGTTTCGGGGAAAGCACCAGAAATAAATGGCTACTTTAGCTGGAACTGTCATAACCAGACATGAACATTTTAGCTCACAGAAGAGGTAGAGGTCTACAGGCAGACATGACGGTAGTGGAGATGAGTCTAGCCTGAGGAAGCATCTATGCCAAGGCACCACCAGGAAGGCTGCGGCAGACTGTGCCATGCGCTGTCTGTTGGGCCTGGAGCACCACGAGAAGGAAGGCGACGTGGGGAGAGTGAAGCTACACTGAGATTCAGCTAAGACTGCTCTGAACATTCATGTACAAGACTTTGTGTGGGTGTATTATTGCAGTTCTCCTCGGTGTATGCTTAAGAATAGAACCACTACAATTTTCAACCATTCCTGTTATTGTTAAGAAAGTAATACACGCTTGTAGGAAACAGTCAAACAACACAGTAGAGGACAGGGGAGGAAGTGTGGGGACACCCA
Source organism: Mandrillus leucophaeus (assembly GCF_000951045.1). Taxonomy (NCBI): domain Eukaryota; kingdom Metazoa; phylum Chordata; class Mammalia; order Primates; family Cercopithecidae; genus Mandrillus; species Mandrillus leucophaeus. The sequence goes on from NW_012101299.1 coordinate 3,169,445, forward strand.
CTGCATTTCTCATCTACAGAGACAGCAACTCAGGAGATTAGTTTGCATCCTTTCCATAGCTTTTTATGTGCACACATGTATTTATTTTGTAAATACAATTATTCTATACATATTGTTCTGCAACTTGTTATTATAACTCTGCCTACATTGTGGCCATGTTCCTAAGCCAGAACACACAGGTCGATCTCATCCGTTTTAATGCCTGCCACATATTTTCTATTGTAGATGTACCGTCAGTTTTTAACCAGTCCCTTATTAATGTATACATAAGTTGTTTTTACTTTTTCACTATTATAGATAATGTGCAAAGAATATCTTTGTGTGTGTGCACATATAGACATATTTTTCCTGTATATTTCGGTTTATATTTCTGTACTCTAGTATCTTTTAAATAGACCTACTATGTCAAAGAATTGTTGAAAATATTTAACCTAGCTATATAAAAACATGCCAATAAGTAATGGGAAACAAAATCTGAAATAAAAATATTAAAAGTAGTAGCCAAGCTCCACCTCTGCTTTCTTTCAGAGCCCCCATTCCACATCCCTGGAATTCTTCTACTCCCTCTGAACCTGTTCCTTCCTCCCCAGTCACTCCCCTACCCAGTAGCCTCAGTTGACTTCCAAGTATCTGTTGTAAGAAATCCAAATTTGTGACTGGGTGTGGTGGCTCACACCTGTAATCCCAGCACTTTGGGAGGCCGAGGCAGGCAGATCCTGAGGTCAGGAGATCAAGAACCTCCTGGCTAACATGGTTAAATCCTGTCTCTACTAAAAATACAAAAAATTAGCCAGGAGTTGTGGCATGCACCTATATTCCCACCTACTCAGGAGGTTGAGGCAAGAGAATCACTTGAACCTGGGAGGGGAGGTTGCCGTGAGCTGAGATCGCGCCACTGCACTCCAGCCTGGGCAACAAGAGCAAAACTTCACCTCCAAATAAGAAAAAAATAAAATAAAGAAATCCAAATTTGTAAATCCTTTCCCATTTGCTATTTCTTTTGCTTCCCCATTAGAGTTCCTAGAAAAGTTGTTGATGAAGCACTAAAACCTCCCTGAGTTTCCATTATCTTCCAATAAGGCTTAAACTTTTTGATAACAGTCCTACAATTATTAATGAGTTTTCAGCTTACAGAAGTACAATTTAGCAGCTGCAGGTGAGATAAAGGTAATATAAGAGATTTGGGTCATTGAGATAAGAAAAAGGGATCTATCTAAAGGAGATTCCCCTGCCAAACCCGTGCAGTTGTGGAAACGGCAGTGCCTGGTGCTCTGGTCACTGGTGGCCTTTGAAACGGGAAGGCAAGGCTGGGATGTGTTCTTGTGAGAGTCACAGTGTGTGGGCAGACAATGCAGGGGCTCAGGGAGGGCAACGCCTCCTGCAACGCTGGGATTTCTAGCCATGAAAGTCACATATAACAACTGGAAAACGGAAATTAAAACTACCACAACAAAACCATTCTGTGCTTATTGAACTAAGAGATGCATTTGCAGCTTGGTCTGGCCTCGAAATCCATGCCGGCCCCGTGAGTGGAGAAGCAAGCTTTTGTTGATTTGCCGAGGCGGCTCCACTGTGCATGGATCATAATAGAGGTGATTGATATTCATGTGCTGCTGTGCCCACTTCTGCTCGTTCCCGTGTCGCTCTGTGAAAGCTAACCAGCACTTAGACGTCTATTCATAGAGAAATTACAAGTGCGTCTACATCAGGATCAGCGATGCAGAATGAGGGATTCCTGTGCAATTTGCATCAGAGGTAGGTTATCTGGAAGCCAGAAATTATGAACATTCCAAAATAAAAAGCCAAGTGTGTCAGGATACTGGTGAGAGGGTCAAGTTTACTCTCACTACATATTTTGCTAAGAGATAGAAGGGAGCAAAGCTCAGGGATCCCCAGAAGAAGCAGAAGTCCACGCTGCAGCTCAGGCAAGGAGACGCTGGTCCTCTGGCCAGAACAGACACAGTTGAGACCAGGACCCTGGTATCTGCTGCTGCTATGGTCCCTGGTGCACGGCCTCTGACTAGGACTTAAACATCAACACCCTCAGCTGTAGTTGAGAAAAGTATCTGCCCTACTGACTTTGCCACCTTGGTGGGAGGCTCAACTTGCATCCTGGATGGGGAAGCACTTTGGGCCTGCAGAAGCTCACAGACACAGGGGCTCGTCACAGACACCTTCGACATGGTGCAGCTCTTCTGCCATGGCATCCAAATCGAAGGCACATCGAGGAGGCACGGAGCCCTCCAGGGAGGCTTGTGGGTGCTCCAGTCATGCTATCAGGCTGGAGGACTTTGGGCCACAGGAGTCCTCCCAGGGAAAGCTGATTTAGCTAGTGGACCTGGAGGGTGTGCCGTGGTGGTTATTCTGTTGTGCACCCCATGGCAGTTGGCACAGCACTTGGGGGTGCCTGGGTATGTTGTAAATGAGTGATTTAGGACATAATATCCAGGTAGAGAAACATAAGAAGCGGGGAGGAATTGGAAGAACAACAAAAGAGAAAAATATAAAGGGCAACAAAGAGTCCTGTTCCCAGCTCCGCCTCCACCTGGTGGCTGTGGGGCCCTGGGCCATTGAGCGTCCCTGGTTCTCAGTCTCTCCATCTGTACAGTGGGAAAAGTGAACCCATTGACCTTTGTAGTTCCCTCCAGCCACGAATTCCAGTGACAATTAAATATATATACATATATATTTAATATTATATATATTATTATATGTATATGTGGGCCAATGGCTTTAGTGAAGGAGGCTCATGTATGTGCAAGACCAGAGACAGCAGCTGTTTCCAGGTGAGTCCCATCGTACTGGGGACTCGGTCCTTGGAAATGTGGCAAAGGTGTAATAACTTACGTCTCTATGCACGCATCCTAATTGATCAAAACAGACACACAACTCGGGCACCGGAAAGGATGTTGACCATAGCTGGTTGAGTCTCACTTCTACACAGAAAATCTAGAATTACTTTAAAAAACAGAACTTTTCAGCCTCAGTAGCTAACATTTGTGGGCAAATGAAATTGTGGTCTGTAAATCATATTACAGAGAGCACACATAGGGGCTCATTTTTTAGTTCTGAGGGGTTTGGGGGATGTCTGACACTTCTAAGGCGAACACAGAGGAAATCCTTCTCATGAGTTAATTAAAAATATGTCTGGCTACTAATAATGGAATGCTCAAATAAAAATGGCTTAGATGACGATGGTATTTAATGATGTCACAGAATGAGAGGAATAGAGGTAGGAACGTCCACACCCCATCGGCAGCTCAGCGTCCCTGAGTGTCACTCCCTCTTCCGGGGCTGCTGGTGGGTGGAGCAGCTCCAGGTGTCCTAAGTCAGAAGGAGGAGCGGGGGCAGGTTTCCTCCTGAAAAGGTCATTCATTTTTGTCAGGAAGAATGTTTCTTTTCAAAGCCTCTTGGGAGACTCCTTTCATTGGCCCCCAACTCCAGAGAGGACAGGAGAGCAAATATTCGGTGAATGGGAGGGGCTTAGACCGCCTTGGACCCGTGATTCTCAATGGCAGGCAGCTTGGCAGTGTCTGCAGAACCCCATGATTGGTTACCATAATGTGGGCAGGGGTGCTGCGAGCATCTCATGGGTGAAGGCCCGGCTCATCATCCTGCGCTGCACAGAGCAGCCCCCACAACAAAGAACTATCAGTCCCCAAGCCCATCGTGCCGAGGCTGAGAAGCCCTGATGCAGAGCAAACATGATTTACGTCCCGGGGATGGTGAGGACCAAGGGGCTTCCATCACCGCTGAGCAAATATCCATGTTTATTGCTGGGAAGAGGGATGCTGTACCTGTGGGGTGGCCTCCAAAGAGTGCCTGCCGCTCTGGACTTTCCAGAGCCAGTTTGAAACATATGGAATGTAATGTCCAAAGAGATGACGGGACATTACATTCACAAGAGAGGATCCCTCAGGAATGGCCTGGTGCCACCCTCTTGGTGATGAGTGCGTTCTCACTGGGTTAGTTCACAGGGGATCTGGTTGTTTAGAAGTGTGTGGTGCCTTCCCCTTTTCTCTCTCTCAGCAGGTGGTTCCTTGGCTCCCTGTCACCGTCTGCCATGGTTTGAAGCTTCCTCAGCCCTGACCAGAAGCAGGTACAGCTTGCAGAACCATGAGTCAGTTAAACCTTTTTCCCTTATAAGTTATGCAGCCTCAACTATTTCCTTATAGCAATGCAAGAACGGATGGACACAGACAACTTAGAAACAGATGTGTGCATCTCCAGACTTTCCTAAAGGAGGAGCAACATGACAGGAAGCAAGAGACCACCCGAAAGACACCTGGGCTCCAGCAGGAGCCGTCAGAACAGATGCCAGGGTCTGCAGTGAGAGACAGTCCTGGAGAGGAATGATGGAGGCGGGATGAGGCAGGAACCACAGGGTTGACAGATACAACCTTCACAAATAGCATGCACTTCGCAACAGGCCGTGTTTTAAATTATTTACAAATACTAACTCAATTCATCCTTACCACAATCCGAGGAGGTGAGAGAGTGTCCACATTTTTTACAGTTAAGGAAATGGAGTCTCAGAGAGTTCAAATCAGTGACGGGTGAGGCTGGAATTTGAACTCGGTCAATCTAGCTGCAGGACGGCCTCTGTGATGACAAAGGTTACTATTGTTTTACTTGAGCATGGACGTTTCTCTGACTTCCCGGAGTCGATCTACCTCTGTTGCATTACAGTCCATGGGCAAAGAGGTTTTCAATGGCAATATCTGCTCCCTTACTCCTGTCTTCCTCCCAGTGGCTATCAGCTTGCAGGGCATGTTGCTGCGATACAGATGCCACGGTCTGAATGTGTGTGCCCTCCCGAAATTCATGGGCTGGAACCTAACCCCTAATGCAGTGGCGCCAGGCAGTAGGGCCTTTGGGAGATGATTAAGTCATGAGGGCAAAGTGCGTGTGCATGGGGTTAGTGTCCTTATAAAAGACCCCAGGGAGCTCATAGTCTCTCTTTCTGTCCCCATACCCATCCTGTGAGGACACAGGAAGACAGTGTCCTCTGCAAGACAATGAGACAGCCCCTTCCAGACACCGAATCTGCCAGCAACTTGTTCTTGGACTTCAGCCTCCAGAACGGGGAGAAATCCATTTCTGTTATTTATAAGCTGCCCCATCTGTGGTCCTCTGTTACCGCAGCCTGCATGGACTGAGACATCAGAAGACTGCTTCAGGACTGGATAAGCCACACTGGCTACCCAGCCTTGGAGCTCCCGTGGCCCGGCTGAGGTCTGGTGGTGGCTTTCCAAGCTCAGCACCTCCCTCCGCCCAATCCTGCTGCCTCACTCTTCCCCTGGGTATGAGTCCTGGGCCTCTCCTCCTACGTGTCCTGCTTACCAGTCTTCCAGTGTTGGCTTTCTGGGGAGCTCCCTCCTCGATAAACAAGGCCACTCTCCTTGTCTCCCTCCTCCCATCCCTTGCACTCAGATGGTGGGGAAGATGGTGTATTTTTACTTTCTGCAACATACACTGGCCCGGAAAACACATCTTAACTTTTCATCTCATCAACTTCCTACCACGGTGCTTAGCACAGCTATAAATATTTATTGTTGACTTTGATTTGTAGAAAAGCACATTTTACCTTCATTATAGGAGTCTCAACAGATGAAGAATGCTTTTTTGATCATCCTTGAGTTCCCCTTAATCATTAATTTTGAAATGATTGTCGATAAATTTATGTAAAATGCTCGTTGGCCTTGTTTTCTCTACTAGTCTCACCGGTGGGGAGTGACTGTATTGCTCTCCTCTTTTGGACGCTCGTTTAAGTATGCCTGGTTATGCTGCATTTCCTGGCAATTCTCTTCCTCACCTTGACATGCATAAATCAAGCCCTTCAAAATGTTAAAAATGTGGCATGTAAGTCACTCCTCTTTTAAAATTAAAATGAGTATAAAAATGTTCCCATTATGTAATGTTTATGTAATGGTTTCTGTTTTGCTCTTGTCCAAACTATGAAACAGCTTGGTAATAGTCTAAGTTGATGAATGATAGAAACATCAAGAGACACCTCTCCCATCTTTGGAGATGAGGCAAGTGCGGAGGAGACGGGCAGGTGTCTGGGAGTTCTCGGCGGGGCTCAGTGCAGCGAGTGTTGACACCGGAGGAAGGCTGAGGCTCCTGAGCTTAAGAGTTTTGCTGCATGACTATTTGCATTTATTTTTTCTGATAACTGATTATGCGTATTCCTTGTCTGCTTTTCCAAAGATGATCAACTACGTTCTTTTAGGCAGCAATATAAAAATTTTTTCCTCTCTAATTGACAAAGGTTAAAAATGAGTATAGTCGCATAGTCGCATGCAGCATTAATAAACCCGTGGGGTGAAACGTACTGTCACACGCAGTGAGTAAAATACAATCATTTATATCCACACAGTCTTTCAGAGGGAAGTACAACATCATTTATAAAATCTAAGTGTGCATGGTGTTTGACCCAATGCTTTCACCACTAAGAATTCAGCCTACAGATTTGCTCACACAAATAGGCAAAGGTGTGTGAGTGGCAGTTATTGTAGCATTATGTGCAATTACAGAATATTGGAAATAAATGTTTTGCATAGAAACCTACTTGAATGGGCCATGATATAGTTATACAATGGGATGTTTTGTGACTGTCTGGATTGATGAGGCAAATCTATATGAGCTTCCATGGAGAGAGTGAAGGTGTCTCAGAAACCAAAGACAGCAAGCTTCAGAATAAAGTTTATCTTTCTATATTTTAGAAAAAAAGATTCTGCATGTGTGCAAATACATGTACATATATGGCAAGGTGCCCAAGCATGGTCGGGAATGGTTACTTGGGGCTGAACGGCCAGGCAAGGGGCAAGACTTTTATTATTACTGTAAATCTGTCTCTACTCTTCTACTTTCACTAGGAAAAAAAGAAAGCATTGATTTTAAATTAAAAAGAACTTAGTGAAAACCCACAACTTCTAAAACTTTAAGCTAATGAAGAGCACGTTAAAAAAAGAAAGACTTTCATTATTGAACCAAAAAAATCATGTTTGGGGCTGGGCGCAGTGGCTCGCACCTTTAATCCCAGCACTTTGGGATGCCAAGGCAGGAGGATCACTTGAGGCCAGGAGTTCAAGACCAGCCTGTCCAACATGGTGAAACCCCATCTCTACTAAAAATAGATAAATTAGCCAGGTGTGGTGGGGTGCACCTATAATCCCAGCTACTCAGCGAGGCTAAGGCACAAGAATCACTTGAACCTGGGAGTCAGAGGTTGCTGTGAGCTGAGATCACGTCACTGCACTTCAGCCTGGGTGACACAGGGAGACTCTGTCTCAAAAAAAGTGCTTTGTAATGTTTATAATCAATTTATCTTACTTAATAAAGTTTCAAGGAATTTTTAAAATCTTCTTTTTGTGATTAAGACTTTGATATAGGATCAGTGTATCACTAGACCAGTTAATTATTCTAGGACATTATACCACCTACTCTCTGGGCAAAAAGAATGTCAACATATGACTTATAGCAAGAATGTTCTAATTGGTTCAATTTATTCAAAAATTATCACATGAGCTATTTTTACTGACTTATGGACTGATGATAGTAAGTCAATTAAGAGTTAAGGCACTTTACCAAGGGAGAAAGAACCCAAATCAGCTTAACTTCAGATCCAGCAGAACAGCTCAGCCTGCCCACAAGGCTGTTGCTTTCCTAGGAAATTGTACCAGGGAAGTAAAAAGTGTTAGTAGTGGAGATCTGGGCTGCCGGTTGCCCCCCAGTATCCATTCTCTCTGTATTAGTCTGTTCTCACACTGCTACAAGGAAATACCTGAGACTGGGTAATCTATAAAGAAAAGAGGTTTAATTGGCTCATGGTCTGCACGTTGTACAGGAATCATGGTGCCAGTATCTGCTCAGCTTCTGGGGAAGCCTCGGGAAACTTACAGTCATGGCAGAAGATGAAGGAGAAGCAGGTACGTCTTACACAGCCAGGGCATGAGGAAGAGAGGGACGGGGGATGTGCCAACACACTTTTAAACAATGAGATCCCGTGAGTACTCTCTCAGGAGAACCGCACCAAAGGGATGGTGCTAAACCATTAGAAACCACTCCCATGATCCAATCACCTCCCACCAGGCCTCACCTCCAGCACTGAGGATTACATTTCAACATGAGATTTGGGTGGGGACACACAAAGATCCAAACCGTATTGCTCCTCCTCTCCCAGTAGTCTCTTGTTTTAGCAAGACACCTGGCTACCTGCTACAAGAGGATGTTTGTCAGCCTTCTTTGGAGTTAAGTGCAGTTCTATGAGTAAGCCCAGTGAGATATGAGTAGAAATGTTAAATGAACTTCCAGAGGGGGGATTACAGGAAGCTGACTCAGCCAGAGGCACAGCCCTTTAGTTGTTCTGCTTTTGCTCCTGCTTGTGGCTTGCAACATAAACGTGATAGCTGGAGTTCAGGCAGCCACCTTTCACCATGAGGTAACCTGAGGATGGAAGCCAGTCCTTATGAACACTGAGCAGAAGACCAGAAAGATGGCCAGTGACATAATGGGGCTGCCATACCTACCCATGGACTTTATATGTGTGTTCTTCCTAGAGGAAGAAATAAACTTGGTGGCTACCAGTTCAAGCCTGGCTTCCAAAAATCTCCTAAGGGCTCTTCCACCACCTCTCTTTTCCTATCTACTAGCTGAATGGGGACGAGAAGAGAGTGAAGCCCTAGAATATGGCAAAGTCACCCAAAGTAGCACAAATTATGAGGCAGAAAGTCAACATGGACATGCTCTCTGAAGCCCACAGAGGAGAAGCCCTCTTTGCCCCTCCTGGTTTCTGGCCTTTGCCAGCAACTCTTAGTATTTCTTGGCTGTTGACTCATCACCCCAGTCTCTGTCTCCATGGTCACCTACTGTTCTGCCCTACACCTATGTGTTTGTGTCCTGTCCAAATCTCCCTCTTTATAAAAGGACACCAGTCAGATCACATTAAGGGCCCTTCTACTCCAGCATGACTTCATCTTAACTAATTCCATCTGCAATGTCCCTACTTCCAAATGAGGTCACATTGTGAGCTACTGAGGGTTAGGACTTCAACATGTCTTTTTAGAGGACACAATTAACAGCCTGATTAACTGATCTTGTGTAACTTTGATCTTGTTTAGAGTACTATTATTTAAAGTTTTACTGTTATATGCAGCTAAACTAATCCTAACTGGTACCCAGTGGGGTCAGCTTATGACTATACTCTCTCACTCCATGTATTACTTTATTAGTATTATTGAGGAATAATTGTAGACAGTAAAAAACTTTAAAGGAAAAATGATGTGTATAATTATTAATAAAATGAAAATATAAAAGGTTTTCTGTTTAAGATTGCAGACTGTGTTAATAATTCTTCTCTCCAAATCCCAAGTCTGTACTTAGTAGCTTTTATAACCTTGAACTCATCACTTGGCCTCTCAATAATGCCTTATAAGATTGAAGATGATAAGACAATTAAATGAGTTAATATGTGTAAAGCACTTAGAGAAGTGCCTGGTAAGTAACAAATACTCAATAATTGCTAGATCTGATCCTGAGATTATTATAGCTGATATTTATTGAGAGTTAACATGGAAATGTTAGAAAAAGATAAAAAGGGAATAGATCAGTACATAGCACCGCTAGAAAAATTAAAAGTGAACTATCATTCAGTTAGAAACTTTTACAATTTTTGAGACAAGATAGGGTTGAAATTACAGATCTGAAGAGTTTGCAACTCAAGAAAGGAAAAAAGGGTATTGATATTCCCAGCAGATCTTTAAAAGACATTCAAGCTCAGCATCAGTAGAGCTGGGGAGGGGTTGCGAGGCTGAGGGGCAATTTAAATACATCTTTGTCATACCAGTGTGTCACTCTGCGCACACAGACTAGTGCGCTGGGGCTGGCAGGAATGACCCCAAGTATGAGATGTTTTTAAAGGAGCAGGACTTCCAGTAGACTTTGGTGCTGAGAGAAGAGGATATGGAGAAAAATAAAAGAGAAGCCTTTAAAGAGGTGACTGAATTAGCATGTGTTCGCTTTTCCTGCTTCCTCAAATCCCGTTGAAACGACAAAAGAAATGTTTAAAAGTTGAGTTTCGGAAGGTTTCCACCCGCAGAGCAGAGCAGTAAGGAATCGCTGGAAGATAGCTCTTGAATGCACTGAATGGAACCGTCTGGAGGATGAAAACCAAAGAGTCAACAGTCCCGTCCAGGCCAGAAAGAACCTGGGGACAAGTGGCTTTTCCCATGGAATTCAGTGAGAATAGACATAGAATTTGAGACATCACAGGCTGGAAGAAGGAGCCCAGGGTCTCATTACATCAGTGATTAATCACAAAGTAGGGCCCTGCTTCCAAACTGGCTGGCCTCGGCGTTTCCATTTAGGTAAGATCCGCAAATATCTCTTTGTGACTTGTGAATCCTGTGCCCAGGCAAAGTCACAGCCATCACGAAGAGGGCGTTCCTGCACCCAGAAGCCTAACACCCTTCAATGGACGGATGCTCATGGGGCCACCCCCATTCCCCTCTCACTGCTCCCTGTAAACAGCCTGAGCCTGGGCCCCTGCACTCCCCGCAAGGAGAACCGATTCCCACAGTGAAATCTGCTCAACCCACAGCCTCGTCCGGAAAGCCGTATCCACAGCAAGGGAGAGGATCATTCAGTGTTGGGGAAAACAAACGATATGAAGAAACGTGCCAAAATCAATATTTAAAAAATACATTCAGAGAAATTGGAAAGGATAGCTCATGCTTACAAATAGATGATACGAAAGTTAATTTATCAAATATATTATGAATTTAAAATATGAACGTAAAAACAAACAAAAACTTCAGTAGAAGGTCCTAATAGCAGGAAGAGCCGGATTAAAAAATGGGTTAGTAAATACAGCCGTTATGAAAAACGGTACAGCAGTTCTTCAAAAAACTAAAAATAGAACTACCATAGGGTCTAGCAATCCAACTTCTGTGTAGAGACCCAAAGGATTGAAATCAGTATGCGGAAGGGTGTTTGCATGCCTGTGTTCACTGCAGCACTATGCACGATAGCCAAGACACGGAATCAGCGTAAGTGTCCATCAGCAGATGAATGGATCAAGAAAAATGTGATACAATGGCACCATGTAATAATACTATTCAGCCACAAAAAAGGAGGAAATCCCGTCACGTGCTACCACACGGGTGAGCCAGGAAGATATTATGGTAACTGAAATAAGCCAGGCACAGAAAGAGAAATACTGCGTGATCTCGCTCAGATGAAAAATCCAAAGGAGTTTAACTCATAGGAGTAGAGAGCAGAACGGAGGTGATCACAAGCTGGGGGTGGGGGCGGGAGGATTGGGTGGGAAAAGGGGAAATGTTTGTCAAAGGGTAAACAGTTTTGGTTAGACGGGAGAAATAAGCTTTAGTGAGCTATTGCACAGAAAGTGATTATAATAAATAATGATGCATTGTGCCTTTCAAAATTGCTAAAAGAGAAATGATAAGTATGCGAGGGGATGGATATGTTAATTAGCTTGATTTAATTATTCCACAATGTAAACATATATCAAAACATCATGTTGTGTCCATCAATATATACAATTATTATTTGTCAATTAAGAAATAAAATTAACAAAAGCAAAGAACTATAGATATTAATTAAATATTTTAAATATCAAACATGCTAACCTGTCGTACTTCCAGATGCTGAGAACTATGACTGAAACGTGCTTGAAAATAAAGGAAACAATAATAATTAAGAAAATAGGCTGGGCATGGTGGTTCATACCTGTAATCCCAGCACTTCGGGAGGCTGCGGCAGAAGGATCACTTGAGCCCAGGAGTTCAAAACCAGTCTGGGAAACATAGTGAGACCCTGTCTCTACAAAAAAATAAAAATTTAAAAATTAGCCAGACATATGGCACACGCTTGTGGTCCCAGCAACTTGGAAGGCTGAGGTGGGACGATCACTTGAGCCTGGGGAGTCGAGGCAGCAGTAAGTTGTGATTGTGAAACTGCACTCCAGCCTGGATGACAGAGCAAGAACTTGTCCCCCAAAAAAGCAATAAATAAAAAAAGAAATTAAAGTTGAAATGGCTATTGCAAAACCATTTTTCAAAATAGGTTAGGACACTAGAAGCTGGAGCTAAATTGTTTTCACAGAAGACAATGCAAAAAAAGAGAAGAAAATGAGAGAAAAATTAAAAGAAGTGGGAGATAGATCCATACATGTTCACGGCAGTGGAACAGGAGAAGATATGATCAGAAAAATGACAGAAGACTTGCTGTATAAACAAAGACTCTGAGTTTCCCATGGAAAAGGCCACACGGTGCCAAGCATGCCCACTCCCTCACATGACTTACAGAGATTCCAGGTTACCAAGGTTCCAGAAAAGCCATAGACTCAGGAAGAAACCAGCTTACGTACAAAGGTGCAATGATCAGACTGACATGAAATTAGTTACTGACAGCATGGCTATGTGAGAATGAAATAATGCCTTTAAATGTTATTAGAAAAATTATATGAAGGCTTGAATTTGACACCTAGTTAAAATTTGATACAAGCACAAAAATAAGATAAAAATAATATATTTCAGATTCAGATTTTGAAAATTTACCAGTGTTTAAATCTTTCTGAGGGAGCTCATAGTGAGTACATTCCAACAAAAACAATAGCAGAGATGCAGGTGAAAATGCAGATGTGGGACACAGAAAGACAAACTAGCTGAGGATACATACTTAACTGTTGTGGGCACAGCTGAAAACATGATGCCGAAAATGAAGGCAGTTGTTAAAAAACTACTCTTTTTTTTTTTTTTTTTTTTTTTTAAGTTCTGGGATACATGTGCAGAACGTGCAGGTTTGTTACATAGGTATACATGTGCCATGGTGGTTTGCTGCACCTGTCAACCCATCATCTAGGTTTTAAGTCAGGCATACATTAGGTATTTGTCCTAATGCTCTCCCTCTCCTTTCCCCCACCTCCTGACAGGCCCCAGTGTATGTGCTCCCCTCCCTGTGTCCATGTGTTCTCATTGTTCAACTTCCATTTAGGAGTGAGAACATGTGGTGTTTGGTTTTCTGTTCCTGTGTTAGTTTGCTGAGGATAATGGCTTCCAGCTTCATCTATGTCCCTGCAAACAACATGATCTCATTTCTTTTTATGGCTGCATAGTATTCCATGGTGTATATGTACCACATTTTCTTTATCCAGTCTATCATTGATGGGCATTTGGGTTAGTTCCATGCCTTTGCTATTGTAAATAGTTCTGCAATAAACATTCATGTGTCTTAATAATAGAATGATTTATATTCCTTTGGGTGTATACCCAGTAAAGGGATTGCTGAGTCAAATGATATTTCTGGTTCTAGATCCTTGAGGAATCACCACACTGTCTTCCACAATGCTTGAACTAATTTACATTCCCACCAATAGTGAAAAAGCATTCTTATTTCTCCACAGCCTCACCAATCTATTGTTTCTTGACTTTTTAATAATTGCCATTCTGACACATGAGATGGTATCTCACTGTGATTTTGATTTGCATTTCTGTAGTGACCAGTGATGATGAGCATTTTTTCGTATGTTTGCTGGCTGCATCGATATCTTCTTTTGAGAAGTGTCTGTTCATATCCTTTGCCCACTTTTTGATGGGGTTGTTTCTTTCTTGTAAATTTGTTTAAAGTTCCTTGTAGATTCTGGATATAAGACCTTTGTCAGATGGGTAGATTGGCCAAAATTGACAAGTGAGATCTAATTAAACTGAAGAACACAAGACGTGGAAGATGTCATCTTCGTATGTGGATTCATAACCCATTGGGAGGTGACAAGACCACTGGCTTAGGCATGACTTGGGGTTCCTGGAATTATGCAAAGAAAAATGAATTTGGACATAGACTTTCAACACATGGCCTGTCTGAGGACAGAAAGATCTCAAAGAAGCAGCAGAGGGAATGCAAGGGCAGAGTGAGGACGCAGGGGGTGCTGTGGGGCAGGTGCTGGTGCCAGCAGAGAGCAGGCAGGAGACTGTAGAGCGGCCAAGGGAGATCCTGCGTGACTTCAGCCACGGGTGTCATGTGCATCTCTCAAGAGGAGTAATAAACTGTAAAAACTTAAAAACAACCCTCTAAATTAATGTTATATAACATTTATAGATACACAAAAATGCAGATAAAGAATAAAACTGTGCGTGGGAGTGGCGAACGCTGCACTAGTGAAAGTGTCTACTAGAAAGGGAGAAATAGGGGCCAAGTGTATTTGTAATTCTTCATTAGAAACAAATAATAGTAAGACGTGATATCAAGATATACAAACATCATCTGCATATGTGCATGTGTTCATTTCGCATTTATTTTTGTCTATTTGAAATGTAAATCTAAAGATGATGATTTTATACTACAATTACCACAAAAACTAAACCCAGTTCAATTTACCAAAAAATATAAGATATGTCACTGGTGACAGCAAAAACATATTCTCAAAGAACAGATTAGAATTTTACTGGGTTCTGAAATCCCCGACTGGCCCTGTCTCATCAGGGTTTGATTATAGCGTTACTGTGCATGTCTCAGGCCAAAGAAGATTTTTTTTTTTTGTACTAAAGATCATTTATTTTGCTCATCTTAAGGAAAAAGGTAGCTGTTCCTCTATCTACTTTCCAGCTGTGAAATTTGTGAAGATAATCGTATTGGTGAAGAAGCTGGGCTCACCACGCAGGTAGGGTCAGCACTGTGGGCGGCAGGGGTTGTCCTGGAAGCCGTTTCTCCCCGGATGGCCATGAGCACCCCACTGTGCATCCAGAGAACTGCCTGTCATGTCCAAGCATCCCTCCAAACCAAATGTGTGCGTCCCCCACCATCACATCTCCTGGACTCCTCTGGCTCTGTTCCTCCCCGTGCCACCCAGCCCTGAGATTTAGCCAGATGCACAGCACCCAGCATTTCCCCACTGTCTGCCTTTGGTTCCTTGGTTACTCTCGGGTTACTCTCCCATAGGCTGACTTCCCAATCTATGTCTCCAACTCAACCTCCACCATCAACTCCATCCTGCCGTTCCAGCTTGAATTTCCCATCAACAACACAAGTTCCACCATTTCAGAATGAGCCCATTTGCCCCTAAGCTCAGACCTATATGCTGAGTCTGTCTACCTGGTGGAGACTGTCCTGTTTCTCCTATATGCTGAGTCTGTCTACATGGTGGAGACTGTATTGTGTCTCTGAGGTCTCAGAGACCTACAAGCCCAGGGTAGCATGGTCTGTCATGCATCCACTCCACCTCCCAGTATCCAGTTGACTGTTTCTTTGGAGGAGCCTGACATCCCTCACTTCACCTCCTGCAATGTCCGTAACTGCCTTCTGATTGCTCCATGCCTGTGGGATGGCATCTTAGCTGCTCTGCTGCAAACATTCTCTTCCCATATAATTCATCTGCACATCAGTGCTGGATGACTTCCTGAAATGCCCCTTCATCCTCTTACTCCATTTATGGATTCCCGGCCAGATACAGCAGATTTCTCAGCCATCTTCCTAAAAACTTGTCTTTATAATCTTGGCTTCCATGCCTCTGCAACAAGAACCTTGTGTTTCTACTAGCTACACCTGCTCTGTTTCTCTAAATGTCAATACCAATAGTTTGATGCTTATGACAGACTGCGTGATACTGCTTTTGAATTTGTGTATCTGTTCTCTCTCTTTGGGTCATGAGTTTGCAAAAGTTGGGCATTATTGCTTTTTATCTTTTCTCTCCTTGATAGACACAAGCTGGACATCTTTTCAGTGCCCAAAAATAAATGAATAACTGAGAATAAGATTTTATGCATCTGCAAAAATTTTCATTTCAATGACTGAAAACGAACATATCCAAAAAAAGTCACTTTTCCTTTCAGAATTTATTTTCCTTATTGCTCAATAACGTTGGACTATTAGGAAAGGGAAATAGGCATCCTATCCCATTAGGGATAGGAAATTGAGCTCACATTCTGGTTTTGCTTGCGGAGCGTGCATAGAAATAAACAGGCTATTGAAGTTATTAAAGACAGATGTGAGTGTCACTGTATAAACTAAAACTATTGAGAAGTGAAATACTCATCAAGTTAGTTCCTTTTCATGCTGGCTTTTCATATTCTGGAATCCAACCCTTTAACAAACTGAAATTCAGGGACTCTGATTGTAAAGGGGTGTGTGTGCTTCTTTTACGTCACTGTTAATCGCCACAGTGACCCCAATGGGATGAACTAGCCAAGGATAGTCATAAAGAAATTCTGGCTACCAAGAAAGCTACAGAGTATGCACTTAAGACATCCTAGGTTCAGCGTTTGTCTGGGTTTGTTCTACACAATATAATGACAGATTTTATAACAGTCACAGTGGCTAAAAACTTAAACGTCGTATCAAGAGAGATTAACCTAAAAGCAGAGCATCATCTTCATGTTTTTCAATGCACAGATTAATTACTTTTAAAATTCCAGTCCTGATGATGGAGATGCAGATGACCTCGCAGTGTGAGAGGTCACACTGTGCGGTGCCCATCCATTTGCCTAGCGTTTCCAACATGCAGCCTCACCCGAGCAGGCTAACCTGGAGGCCACCGTGTGACCTGGTGTTTGTGTGTCTATCTGCATATTTTTTCGTTGAGTGTGAATGTGAGTTGCAGGACAACAAAGGGACTTAGAGAATCTTTAATTTCATATTCTAACTAGTTAGCCCTATTTGTTTGCTTTGAATTACTCATTTCAATAAGGTGAAAACTTGTGCTAATCCTCTATTCATCAGTTGCCTGGGTGCGTGTGAAATGGATCATGTGGACAAAACAAACCCCGGCCAGACGCAACCTGCCATTGTCTCCTAAGCTGCTTCGAGGGGACTCTTCGCAGGTACCAAGAAGCCACTTTAACCACTTCACATATTTCTGAAGATCCTCTCCTTTTTTTCGCATTGCACATGACTCAGGCACAGAAGAAAAGCCAAAAGCAGGCATCAGATGAAGGAAAAACTCAAGTAGGCCGAACTCATTTTCCACACACAGAGAGATAATTGGCACTGTGGTGATTTTGGAGAGCTGAATTAAATGAATAAATTGTGACATGGGAAAAACTGAAAAGGACAGCAGTTTCCTGGCTCACACGGAATCATTACCTTGGGTAGGCATTTTTCTTGAAGACCAATTGATAAAACAGGACAAAAATGTTTTTCCCCATTAATTGCTTTCAAACACTGTCCCGTTAAACACCCAATTAAAAGGTAGAAGTGTGGTCCTCTGTTTGCTTCTAATGACCACACATGAGAGGCTGGGGGCAGATGGGGAGGAGGGATGGGAGAGGGAGAAAGGAATGAATGGGAGAGTCTAGCATTTTCTTTTATGGGTCGTAGAATAAAAAGATCAATGGAAAAGATTTATCACGTCTTTAGCCTGCAGCAGCCTACCGAAAGACCAGCGCCTTAGAAACACAACATAAGCCACATAACTCTTCTGAAAGAGAATAGTTCTTTGGAACTTCCTTGGAATTGACGTGTCTAAACACACTTACACGTCCAACCGAACATCCAGGTTAATTTATGCACAAGAAAATATGTGGTCAGCTCAAAATATCTGCTACTTACCCAGTAATTTCAAATTGTGACATTCTAAACATTGTCTAAGTCACAAATGTGAACAACAAAATAACAAAGTAAGCAGAATTGGTTGCATTTTGACCACAGCAGAACTTCTCATCTAGGAGAGACCAATGAGGGCTTTACTGTTAGAGTCGTAGCTTGTGTGGAGGGTTCAGTCGGGTTGGGATGTGAAGGAGGGAAAGGGGGAGAGAATCTGAGAATGGCCAGTGTATCTTGGGTACAGATCCCATTCCTTTCTCTCTTCCACATCCTTTACATCCTTCACTTTCTCCCATTCCTTTACCCTCTGAGTCCTGTTTTTATATCTATCTTGCAGTGCATAGAATTTGATAAATGAAAATAGTAAAAACTACTTCCAGCTTTGTATGGCATCACATAATTTGGGAGCAGGGAGAGCAAGGAGACAAATTTTAGAGTACACTTTTTCTCTATTTATATGGATTCTTCTTGGTTAGGACAGAAAACTGACCATAACAGAAAAGATACTGAGAACAACTGTTCCATTTAAAGTTATGATTTGAAGATAGTATGGAGTACCCTGGGGAAGCCCATTCAGGAGTTGGTTGAGATGATCCTATGTACAAAGTATGCTCAGGGCCAGTTAGGTTCAAATTTGACATGGCTAGCCTGTTGTAATGCAATATTGTCTGTAGATTTTGTATTTCTATTTAGGTAATAAATAACAGTGATTATGACAATAGCTAGTGTTTCTTGAGTGCTTACTACAAGCCAGGATTGTCTAAAGCATTTGTGAACTTGTTGATTCACACAAAAATCTAGGAGGTGATTCCTAATAGTATCCTCATTTTATAGATGGAAAATCTGGGTCACCAAAATGTGAAATAATACTTTTGTGTACACACAGCTAAGAAGTCTTAGAGTTGAAATGTGAATTGTTTTGCTTCACTTTTGTGTGGGACTTCATTTTTAGCCAAAAATTTGTGCAAGGTAATTACCATCTCATTGATTTATCCCATGAGGATCTGGCCAATGATATTAACCTTTAAAATGATGTGGTTACAAGAAATATGTTGAGTCAAACTCAATTTGGGATTTTGCAGAGCTTAATATATAGATGAGAAGAAGGATGGCAGGAATGATCCTACTTTGTAGATGGGACACAATTTCCCTGACAAAAAGTCCTGGTGCTTCCTCTTGAGTTCTCGAAGCTGAAGCAAGACTGGTTAACTTTCTGCTAGGATTCATTTTAATTCAAGACATCATAAAAGTAACAGGAAAATTGAACAACAACAACATTAATAGAATGGGATACACTGTGAGATTGCTTTTGATTGTATCCACAGGATTTCTGAGAACAAGATGAACAATTGCTCCATGAATCCGGGCAGTGTAGTTGGTTTTGAATATTAATCCATACCAATGCTTTAACTTTCCATTTACTGCTTAGAACATTCAGACAAAAGCAGATCTTGGAAACATATATTAAGTCATCTTGATGAGGACAAAGCCATCCCTGGCCTTAGGAGACAGATATGGCCCAGTAGGATACTCCAGAATGGACCGTTTTCTAATGCTGGTCCACCTGACACAGGATTTTCTGGTGTCACTTCACCAACTGGAGACCTCCACTGCTGGTGATGCCCCTGCCCAGGCTTTGCTCAGCCCCAGGCTGGCTGCTGGAGGTACCCCACCCACTGGGCCCATTTATGTTACAGGTCATTCAGTCCCCCTGCCCCATTCTGGTCCATGGCTCTGGGGCTGGTCCAGTTCTGTTGCTGCTTCCTGTCATGTGGGATGGCTCCCTGGCACTGGCAGAGGGTGGAGGGCTACCGTGTTACAGCCTTTTTCATACCTGCTTTTGGCAGGTCCCGAGTTATTGTCCCACATCCAAGAAGAACAAGGTTATGCTGACAGCTGGCAGTTGAGCAAGGCGAAGAGTTTTATTTAGCGACGAAACAGCTCTCAGCATAGAGGGGACCCAAGTTGGGTAGTACCCCCTACCAGAAGGCAGGGAGTCCCCAAGTGTGACTGAGTCCAGGGCTTTTATGGGGTCAGAATGCGGGAGTGCGTGCTGACTGGTTTGTGAGTATGCAAAAAGGCTACAAAAAAGGCACCACTCACAGATGGGAACCACAGGGTAAAAAACTAATTAGGGAAGGGTAGGTATGTGTAAAATAGGTGAAGGATGGCAATCTATCAGAGGAAAGTGCACCAAATGGGGAGAGAGGTTCTCAATCTCATTTGTGGATTTATCTGAAACTTGTGGCTGGGTTTTCAGGCTTTGAACTGTCTTTGGTTTGGAGGTCAGGTTTCCCTGGGACTTGCCCCTGTCTGCCTAGGATCTGTCTGCCTCCTGCCACTATCATAGCCATTAACCATCTCTGTAGCTTGTGACTCTTGTTAATTTTCCTTCCAAGAATGTTGTTGAGACATGCCCCTAGCCCTTTCTTTTCAAAAAGTAATGGCAAAACCAACCCAAAAAATCTGCTTAGAAAACTGGATGTTCACTCAGCTTCTGTGTCATCCAAAATTGGGGGAAAAATGACAAAAATGTCCAACTGCTAAGGGTCAGAAGAGCAAGGGAATGAAGAATGCTGAGGTCTGGACACTTCTTCATCTTGAAATCTTAGCTGATGGAGTCCATAAAAGTTAAGGCAAAACAGGTAAGAGAAGGGTAACCATAATTTCTGGCCTCATGTACCCCTCACAGATCTCTTGCAAGGGAGAGGTCATTATGTCTGTAGTTACCTTCTTTTTCAAAAGTTAGCAAGCATTTGTGAATTCTACTCTGTCCAGGTTACTGAGTTAGGCACGGTTGCTTATGCAAAGATCATAATACAATAACACAGCCGGGAACAGTGGCTCACGCCTGTAATCCCAGCACTTTAGGATGCCGAGGCAGGCGGACCATGAGGTCAAGAGATTGAGACCATCCTAGCCAGCATGGTAAAACCTCGTCTCTACTGAAAAGACAAAACGTAGCTGGGCATGGTGGCGCACACCTGTAGTCCCAGCTACTCAGGAGGCTGAGGCAGGAGAATCACTTGAACCCAAGAGGCAGAGGTTGCAGCGAGCCAAGATTGCGCCATGGCACTCCAGCCTGGCAAGAAAGCGAGACTCTGTCTCAAAAAACTGGGCAGGTGATTACAGGAGCAGAGAAACCAGTATCTCTTTCTCCCCCACTTTCAGCTGTAAGTGTGAAATAAACGAACATTTTAAACTGTGATTTCACTGATTACTGGTAAATCATGAATGACATTTAACATCATTCAGCTTCTTCCTTTGCACTAAACACAGTGGGCTTATGGAAGTTACCCTTATAACGGAAATGTGTGGCATCTCACTCTTCAAGATGACTCCTGGGTGAAAAGGTTGAATTTGTGATTCATGACAGGTCATTTAGTTTCTAATGAACAGTGGTAAATACTAGTTTGCTTTGAATTTAATATTTTAAAATTTCAGAATAAAAGGCCTTCAGAGCACAAGTACAAATTTATAACAAAAGACAAATATAAACTAAAAGATACCCTTAGAAACAAAAATCTCTGGACTTGGGTAAGACCCATAGTTCAGAAATGAATTAGGAACTAAATTACTTGGGTAAGACCCAAGTCCAGAGATCTGTATTTGGATGTTGACATTTCATCAAAAGTGATGCATGTTGCAGCCTTCCTTCCTTTACAGAGTAATGTGACTAAATATTATATAAATATTCTATGCAAGGCACTGTGAGGGCTGTAGAAGCAATAACAAATTAAGCAAAATACAAGCTCATGACCTGTGGGATGGTGCTTACTATGGGGGCCACTGAAAGAAAGAGGCATGGGGAGGCTTCATGGGGATGGTTGTGGACACACCAAAAACACTGAGCTGCAGGCTGAAGATTTGTGCAAAGAGCCTTAAACTAGACTGATACCAAGGAGTGTGAATACCACGGGGTCGGTGAATTCAGAGGAGACTGGGTCTCGCCTTGAGCCAAGCCATTCCTTCCCTTGCTTTGCAATCTGCCACCTGGGAAGGCCTCCATATCAGGACAAGAGACAACGCTTCCTGGGAGCCTCTCCCACTGCTCCAGACCGTCCTCCCTTTGGAAAAGGACAGCAACATAATACAACCATTTTGGAAGGATCAAGGTGATATCTCCCAGATGCTGGAAATAGAGATGGGGCCTAATGGACAAATAGAAAAAAGAAAAGAAATCAACAAGCTTGGCTGATGGATCCCCTCAGGGCTGGGTTGGGAGATGGCCCTGAACCTTCAGGCTGACATGACTCAGAGAACGACCGCAGCATTCCTGAACATATGCTCTACTGGCCCAGTGTTAGAGATTTTAAGTCACAGGTATTGAAATGTGATTTCAATGTCTTATTTCTTCTAGGATATATAATTTCAATGTTCAGAATAACTCCCCTTTTTTCCACCTGAATTAAAATATCAGAAATATATTATTTAAAAAGTTGGGGCATCACACAAGGAGACGTGGGGAGTCTGCAGCAGCCTAAGGAACAGACGGCGTTTGCCGACGTCCCTAATTTGCCTTGCATTTGGTGCCTGTGGCATTTCCCTGCACCTGGGCTGTACTCCCAGGACAACATAAATTGACACCTTACAAAACGTTTGGATCATAGCTAGTGGATCAGAGTCAAGACAAGAAATCAAATCAGAGAAGATCACAACAGAATAGAAATCAAGAAAGGAAATTGCTAAGACTTGGATTACTACTAAATAGTTCCATTATTTTCCTAATTATTTCACAAGAAATGTTGGACCTCTCATTAAATCACCTTTAAATTACCTGAGATGTCTGTCACATTCAAGATGAATCTTAAAAGCAAGCTTATCAACAGCACTCGCATTTTTAAAGACCTCATTAAAACAACTCTCTGTTAAAGTCCATAGTTCAGAAATGAATTTAGGAACTAAATTAACAGGAAAAGAAGAGTAGGGGGAAGGGATAATTACCATGACATGTCACAGAGAGTGTTATTTAATTAAAATAATAAGAAGAATTATGTGCTGTTCCACATTTGCAATTTCTTAGCTCTTTAGCTTGCCACGAAACATTAAAAGAAAATAAAGAGGATCTAAAAGAATAATTGCGCTTAGAGCATTATAATGAGCTTGTTGATGTCTCACTCCCATTACCAAACTGATCGATGTTGGAATCCATTGTTCCATCAGTTATTTTATGTACAGTTAAAGGGTCCATCATTAAAATCAAGAGCCATCTATGTGGGCATGGAGTGGTAAGGAAGTATTGTGATGTGTTGACAAGGCTGCAGGTCGGGGCGGGCTGGGTTAGAGCTTCTACAGTTTCAAGAGTTTCTATCCACTCCATTATGCTCACTGGTACAACTTAAAACGTGGCCAACTCATGTGAAAGTAATTTTGATTTTATTCCTAGCTTTTAGACTTGGACTGAGCCTTACATAACCAACCTAGTGGCATCTCATTCCACTCTCTGCCTATCACCTGCTGCGGAATAATAGTTTGAGCTCAAAGGCACAGAGAGACAAATACAGACCATTTGATGGAATATTTAAATGTAAGTCATATAATGTAATTAGCCACATGTAAGTAACCATAATAATAAGAATTAGGTGCTTTATTTATAAGCTACTGGCCAAGACTGTACAGATGCTTTTGTTGTATAAAAATAGGTTTGCATAAGCGTGAAATCCCTTATTAAAAATTGTTTTCATCTCAACACTTTATTTTTAATTCAGTTACTTTAATTTAAAAGCATTTTCCCATAAAAACAATGTTATAAATGGTGACGAGGTTTCTAGACTCACCCACAAGGCTTATTTAAACCAAAAATACAGCTGCAATACCATGGCTGCTGGAAAAAAATAGTAGAAATTAGGATGATGGCACCAATAATTTTTTTAAAATCCTCTGAACTTCAAGAGTGATAGTCATTTTTTCCTGTGCTGTAGCCTAAAAATAGATTGCTTTAGTGGAAGAAAGGCAGTAGATAGGGTTTTTTGGTGGCAAGGGGGAAAGAACTTCTGAGCCTTTCCAATTCTTTAGAGATTGAAGACACTAGCGCTCTATTATGCATAAATTACATACATAGTACTATGTATGTAATTCTTTATTGTGTATAAATTAATTTTTAAAACTTGGAGCTCTCTTTTTTCTTTATGTGGGCATAGTACTATCATGACTAAGCACTAGTTGTCAAGAATTCTTGTCAGTTCCACCAACCACTGCTTTTACAGCTCTTAACAAAATAGTCTTTCCTTTGAGACTGATGCCTGGCTGTGGGGCTGCTCATCAATTCTGTTGCTCTGGTCTAGCTAATGTCCGTTTCCCCACATATAAACCGAGAATTTCGTCACCCCTCTCCTCGGGGACGTCTTCTCTTACCCTTGGTCCTGCCATTATCAGAGCAGCTTCTGTGGCCTCACAAATCCCAAGCATTCTGAGTTCCAGCCAACCTTCCGCTTCCCTCTCCTTTAGGGGCACCCACAGGGGACATGCTGAGACCCCTGCACCTGGTCCCTCCTCATTCATGAGGTCCCGACTTCCTATAGTCTCTCCAATGCTGGGTGCAGAAATGCTAATACCGATTGAGCCTTCTTTTGTTTTAAAACATTTTTATTGTATTGGGGGTAATATTGAGGTAGGAAAATAGTGTCTGGAGGCAGGGAACCTAAGGCCATCTCCCACCAACTTCCTAGAACTAAATTAAAAAGGAAAACCCTAACTTTCCATGCCTAAGTAACAAAAGGACCAGAAGCTACTCCCTTTGTACACCCCAGCCTTTTCAGCACGGCAGATGGGAAATTGAAAGTACCTCTGACTGGCTGCTTTTTGCTGTTGCTCCAGAGGCACCTGGTGGATTCATATACCCTGGGAAATGTAGAGATGACCTACCTTGTTTTCATGGACCTAGTACTCATGAAGTGAAAGGTGATAATGTGACCGATAATTTTTAAAGCTGCTTCTATATTTTTTTATACCCCGTGAGTTCCCTGTTTAAATTCACACCAACTTTTCCTGAGTCCACAATGTAATATGGGACTTTTCCCAAGTCCTAAGTCCACAACAAAAATTATAGAAAATGTGAAAACTCTATTATGGCCTATTTTAATAGACATAACTCTTGAGGAGAGATAAAACGAGTATTTGCGTCTCTGAAAAGGAATTTACACAATAGCGTTTCTAAATGCCTACACCATTTTAAAGGGAAATTTTAAAAGTAATATATTACCATTACACATTAGCCATCAGAAACTACCTTCAGATTGATTAAACTGTTACTTATCTTAAGTACTGTTGACCTATTTTCCTTCAAGCTTGTCATCTATACCTCTAGAATATACAGTTTGTAAGGAAGCAGAATATCAATCTGGACACTAGAAGCTTCTTCCTAGAGAATAATGACCATGCTCAATAACTTATCACTCCACTAAATCATAAGCCAGTGCCCAAGGCTGAAGATATTGTATTGCTCAGGGTTGTCTAGAGGGACAGGACTAATAGGATAGATATGTCGATGAAAGGGAGATTATTAGGGGTATTGACTCACACGATCACAAGGTGAAGTCCCACGACAGGCCATCTGCAAGCTGAAGAGCAAGGAAGCCAGTCAGGGTCCAAACTCTTCAAAAGTAGGGAGACCAATAGTGCAGCCTTCAGTCTGCGGCCGAAGGCCCAAGAGCCCCTGGCAAATTACTGGTGGTGTAAGTCCAAGAGTCTACAAGCTGAAGAACCTGGAGTCCAATGTTCAAGGGCAGGAAGCATCCAGCACAGGAGAAGATGGAGGCCAGAAGACTCAGCCAGTCTAGTCCTTCTAAGTTCCTCTGCCTGCTTTATTCTAGCTGTGCTGGCAGCTTCAGATTGAGGGTGGGTCTGCCTCTCCCAGTCCACTGACTCAAATGTTAATCTCTGCTGGTAACAGCCTCACAGACACACTCAGGAACAAGACTTTGCATCCTTCAACCCAATCAAGAGGAAGTTATGAACAGAGGAATGAGAAGGGCTGAGGGACTGGCAATTGTGGGAAGACCCTGAGCAAAGGAGACCTCAGTCCAAGTCAGAGCCACAGGAGGAGGCCACCCATCCAGCAGAAAACACAGTGGACAGGGTTCATAGCCCTTGGCCAAACAATGCTACTGGGGCATGGATGGGCAGGGCAAGATGGGCTATGAGTTCTTCCTCCTCTTGCCCTCTGATCTCCTGCCCAGTGCTTCCACTGGCTATACCCAACCAGAACCCAGCCAGTGGGCAAGAGGTTCCTAGTGCCATGGTCATAGTGTAGCCCTCCACGGACAGTGTGGGGACTAAAAGGAGGAGAGAAGGGTCTTGGGGGTCGGCCAACTGGAGGATCAGCTCAAAAGCAACACATTTCAGGAACGTACAGATGAGGACACACCTGCTGGTGAAGGGGAGTGAGAAGATTTCTCTGACATGGTTTTGAAGAGTGAAATGTACTCCCCCAAGGATGCTGAATCAGAGACTTGTCTTCCTAGGTTTGTGGGAGGTTCAACTTTACAAATTAAGTGGGGTGCAGGGAGCTGCACGCTGAGAAATGAAAATACAGTGTCTAAGTCAGCTTCTGATCTCAATTTGCCTGATAAGATTTACCTTAGCAAGAACTAAGTACTGTATGTAAAGTGCTCTGCATGGCCCCTGGGACACAGGCAGAGCTGAGAAATATTAGTGGATCGATCGTGTTGTTATTATGACAATTTAGTTTGTTTAACAAAATTTATACGGGCTTACCATGTGCCAGGAACTGTCTCAACTATTAAGTCATTTACTCTTCATAACAACCCAATAGAGTAATTATTATTATCCTATTTTACAAATGAGGAAATGGAGACACATAAAGATAAGTAATTCGCTCAAGGTCACGCTACTAGAAAGTGGGAAGTGTTCCCAGTTTTCCTGCTCCTTACAGGAGCTGGTGCCACCGCGACATTATTCTCTCCTTAAGTAACTGGTAGGATTTACCAGCCTAAGCAACCATCCAAGCATTTTCTCTGAGGAAAAATTTTTAAATTTTTTCTTAATTAAATTGCTTTAATACTCATAGAATTATTCTTACATTTCTTTTGGGGTCAATTTTTGATAAGTTTTAGTTTCATTTCATCTAGTTTTTTAATTTATTGACATAAAGTGGTTCTTAAAAACACTTTTGCTCATGTCTGTAATCCCAGCACTTTGGGAGGCCAAGGTGGACGGATCATTTGAGGTCAGGAGTTCAAGATCAGCCTGGCCAACATGGTGAAACCCCTTCTCTACTAAAAATAGAAAAAAAAAATTAGCCGGGTGTGGGGGTGCATGCCTGTAGTCTCAGCTACTCAGGAGGCTGAGGCAGGAGAATCGCTTGAACTCGGGAGCCGGAGGTTGCAGTGAGCCAAGATCACACCACTGCACTTTAGCCTGGGTGACACAGGGAGACTCCATCTCGAAAAAAGAAAAAACACTTTTATTATGTTAACGTCTAAAAGATCTAGAGAGGTGAATCCTTCATTATAGACACTGGTTAACTACTTCTTTTCTCTTTCTTCTGGTTAATCTTTCCCAAAGTTTACTAATTTTCTCAGTCTTTACAAAGATCCAAATTTTGCCTCTTTTTGATCCTCTCTCTTACACATTTTTAAGCTTATTAATTTGTGTTTTTTTCATCATTCTATTTTCCTTGAGTTTAATTTGCTGTTGTCATCGAATTGATTAAGACAGATTCTTAACACAACGATTTTATGCTATTTTCTTTCTTTAAAGTGCACATAAATCCATACATTTTCTTCTAAGTATAAAACTGAAACTTTAACTGCACTCTACGGGTGTTGATACATTACATTTTACTATCATTTGGTTCAGTGTATTTTCTAATTTCCACCATCACTTTTCTTTGCACCCACAGATTATTTAGAAGTTTATGTCTTAGTTCTCTTAAGAATCTTTTTGTCTTTGTTCTTGTTTCTTAGTTGTCCTATTATTACTGGTATTCAAGTAAATTATGTTCAAAATATACACTCTTATTATTTTAGTTTATTGAAATCTGTTGATATGTGCTTGCTCTGTGGCCATAATATATCAACTTTTATAAATGTTTTGCATGTGTTTGAAAATAACTTGTACTCTGCAGTTATTATTGGGTGCAGTGTTTAAAAATACATCCATAAGGCTGGACGTGGTGGCTCACGCCAGCACTTTGGGAGGCTGAGGGGGGCGGATCATGAGGTTAGGAGATCGAGACCCTCCTGGTTAACATGGTGAAACCCCGTCTCTACTAAAAACACAAAAAATTAGCCGGGCGTGGTGGCGGCGCCTGTAGTCCCAGCTACTTGGGAGGCTGAGGCAGGAGAATGGCATGAACCCGGGAGGCAGAGCTTGCAGTGAGCCGAGATCGTGCCACTGCACTCCAACCTGGGTGACAGAGTGAGACTCCATTTCAAAAAAAAAAAAAAAATACATCCATAAGATAAAGTTTTCTCACTGTTGACATGTTTAATCCTTATTGATTATCTTAGTCCATTTGTGCTGCCATAACAAAATACCTGAGACTGGGTAATTCATAAGGAACAGAAATGTATTTCTCACGGTGCTGGAGTCTGAGGACAAGATCAAGGCCCCAGCAGGTGCAATGTCTGATGAGGGCTGCTCTCTGCTGTGACAGTGCCCTGTGGTGTCCTCTGGAGGGAGGAACGCTGTGTCCTCACGTGGCAGAAGGGACAGAATGGGTGAAAAGACCCGAATTTCTCTGCCAAGCCCTTTTATAAGAGCACCTAATCCCATTCATGAGGGTGAAGACGTCATGACTCAGTCACTTCTAGAGGCCACACCTTTCAATTCTGTTACATTTGGGATTAAGTCTCAACATGAATTCGGGAGAGAACACCAACATTCAAACCATGGTATTGATTTTACAGTCAACACAAGTCTTTTTAAAATTTAGTAAGTCGTTTTATCAGATAATTAACAGAGACACGTTTTTTAAATGTCCATTTTGATTATGACTTTGGCTCTTTGACTCCACATAATCTCCATGTCAGTTTGTGCTTACTAGAATTTGAGGCTTTGTTAGAATTGTTGTATCCTCTGTGTGACTTCAGCCTTTTTTCATTTTGAAGCATTCCTGTTTATCTCTAGTAACACTTCTGAAATTAATCTCTACTTTAATATTACTGTAACAATACCACTTTGAGAAATTTAGTTTAGAGGTTCTCAAACGTTCCCTGTTCATGGCACCCTTAGTGTCTCAGTAATTCCGTCAGGAGGGCCCAAGACAAAAATAAAACCCAATAGTTTTATCAAACAGGTCCAAACAACTGATAAATATTTATGTCCTAAGAACTCGGCACTTACTGGGCACTGTACGGACTTCTCAGAACTTGGAATCAGATCAGACACCACCCCTTTGTTTATGGGACCACAAGAACTTTACCACAGTATTCGCTCTTTTATTGCAGTAACTGATGAAAGATCAACTTCGCAATGACACATCATCATCAAAAAAAATGTAAGAGATCTAACATTGAAACTCCAAACTTCCGAGAGCTTATGGTTTGTGTGGAATACAACAGATTTGCTATGTTTTCTTACAATTTTTTAAATATTCCATGTAATCCTGAGTTGGCTATGGTAACACAGGACACATCAGTACACCGTTTGGAACTTATAGGGTTAATATTTGAAAAATATATCTTTTCCTATCTCTTTACTTTTAATCATTCTGTCTCCTTATATGTAAATATGTCATTTATAAGCAACATAGAGTTGGCTGCTATTTTATTTTTTAACCCATTGAGAAACTCTGCCTTTAATTGAAGTGTTTAGTTCATTAATGTTTAACATGACAAGTGATATATTAGGATATGAATATATTCATACCATCTTACGTGTTTTATATTTAGATCACCTGTTTCATGTTACTTTTTCCCTTCTTTTGGACTGAGTCTTTGTTAGTAATCCTTTTATTTTCTTTGTTGGATTATTTGTTCAATTGTTTTGGGAGGATTTTGTGGGTGGGAGTGGATTTGGGTTTATAATATACATCTTTAACTTATTGAAGTATACCTTCAAGTTATTCATACCATGTAGCCTATGAAATAAGAAGCTTAAAATAGTGTACTTCCCTTTCTCTCCTCTCAACCTTAGTGATATCACTGTCATCCATATCTTCTCTTACACACATTATCAAACTCACCATACATTGTTATTTTTCTATGTCTAAAAAAGTCTTTATTTTTATCTTTGGTTTTGAAAGATATTTCCACAAGATATACAATTCTAAGTTAACAAGTTTTTCTTTTAGTATTTTAATGACACCATTCCACTGTCTTCTCCATTGCACTGTCTTCAACAAGAAGTCAGCTGCCATTCCCATATTTTTTCCTTGCCATATAACCTGCATTTTTCCACTCACTGCTTTATAATTTTGCATTGCTTTGTTTTTGCAAAATTTATGATTGCTAATTGAATTTATTTATTGACAGATTTTTCTTATTGAATTTGAGAAATTAGATTATGATGTGCTTCTGTATAGTGTCTTTATATTCTTGTGCTTGGGATTTGCCAAACTTCTTGGATGTATGGGCTCAGAGTTTTAAGCAAATTTGGAAAGTTTTTGTCCTTATTTCTTCAAACGTGTTTTCTGTTCCACCCTTTCTCCTCTTTGGGGTGTGTGTGTGTGTGTGTGTGTTTGTGTGTGTGATTGAAGTGGTTCAAGCTGTTCAATAGTTCATTGATATTCTGTTCATTTTCTAACATCTTTCTTTCTCTGTATTTTGTTCTTTATAGTTCCTATTTCTATGTCTTCAAGTTACCTATTATTTTCTTCTGCAATATCTAATCTGCTATTAATCCCTTCCAGAGTATTTTTTATCTCAGATACTGTATTTTCAAAATCTCTACATAGTTACTTTTGGTCTTCTTTCATATCTTTACTATTTCTACTTAACTTTTTGAGCATATGAATACTGTTATAATAACTGCTTTAATGTCTTTGTTGGTTAGTTACAATATCTGTATCAGTAATCAGTCAATTTCCAATTGACTGACTTTTGTTCTCCTTATGTATTATATTTTCTTGCTTCTTTGTATGCCTGGGAATTTTTTATTGGATGTCAACTACTGTGAATTTTACCCTGTTTGGTAGTAGGTATTTTAATATTTCTAGATATAGTCTTGATCTTTATCTTGGAACACAGATAAGTTACTTGGAGACAGGTTGATTCGTCTGCATCTTGCTTTTAATATTTGTTAAGTGGAACCAAGATAGTGCTTAGTCTGGGACTACTTGTTCCTCACTGAGGCAAGATCCTTCTGACCATTCTACCCATTGCCCCATGAGTCATAAGATTTTCCAATCTGGCTAGGAAAAAACAGGCACTATTGGCAACTTAGTGTGAGCACAAGACATTGTTCCCTCTAATCATTTTGTGTCTTTTTTGTGCTAGGCTTTGGTATTTTCCTCATATGTTTATGCTGATCAAAACTCACATAAATACTTGAGGAGGGCCTCAGTAGATTTTCACACTTCTCTCTCTATGCAGCCATCTCCTCTTTGGTACTCTGTAATATGAACTCTAGTAGCCTTGGTCTTGTAAAATTTTTAGCTTCATCCCTTCAAATCAGGGTGTCTTCTAAGTTCTGTATGGCTTTCCTGCATCTGTGTCATGACCTGGAAACTCTTATAAGGCTGTTTGCCAGAGTACTTGTAGGACTTACCCTGTTTATTTCCCATCTCTCATGGATCTGTGTTCTTTGTTGCTTGATGTCTAGAATAATAAAAACTGTTATTTCCTATATTTTGTCTTTTGTTTATTTCCTAAAAGTTTAAACATACACTTGCCATATAACCCAATCATCCTTCTCTGAGTTTTACTCAATAGTAATACATGCATATTTTCACAGGAAAATTTGCACACAAATGTTCACAACAGCTTTATTTGCAACACACCAAAACTGGAAACAACTCAAATGTTAATCAACAGATAAGTGGATAAACAAATTTTTCAATCCACAATGGAATACTATTTATTAATATAAAGGAATATTACTCACCAATAAATCCTTAATATATATAACAATAAGGTTGACTCTTAAAATAATTAAGCTGAGTATAGGAAGCTAAACCAAAAAGAACTCATTGTGCCCAATTCCACTTAAATAAATACTTTAAAAAGCAAACTAAACGATGGTGACAGAAAGCTGACCAGTGATTGCCTGGGGATGGGACTGGGGAAGAGAGAAGTGAATTGCAAAGGGGCATAAGGAATTCTGGAGTGTGGACTATCTTCATTGTCTTGGTTGTGGTGATGGTTTTATGGGCTTGTACATTATTCAAACCTATCAAAACCACATAGTTTAAATATGCATAGTTTTTATACACTAGTTATACCTTACTACAGCAGAAATACAGATAATTGACTATTAAGAACAAAACGATAACACTAAATTGTGGGGTTCATGGCATACATGAAGGAAAAATGTATGCCAGCATTATACAATGGAGAGCAGGAATTTACAGAAAGAAAGCCTCATAAGGTCCTTACACTATGTGTGAAGTGGAAAAAAGGTAACAAAGATCAGGTAGGACAAACAAAACAAAACCAAGATGGTAAATTTAATCCAAGCATGTCAATAAATGCTGAAAGATAGATGGTGTCAAGTTGAATAAAAGAAAGCAAGACCCATCATTATGCTGTCTACAAGAAATCCACTTTAAATACAAAGAAACAGATGGAAAAAGGTACCAGGCAAACACACACACACAAGCGCGCGCACACACACACGTACAGCTTAAGATGCTGTATTAATACAAGGCAAAGTTGATTTTAGAACAAAAAGTATGACCAGGGCTAAAGGGAAATATTTCAAAATGACAAATTGGTAACCAAAAGGATAAAAAAATCCTAAATAGGCACACACCTAATAACAATGCTTAAAGAAATGCAACAGAAGGTGAAACAATTAAAAGATAAATATACAACTTCACAATTGTAGTTGAAAATTTCAGCCTTCCTTTCTCACTATTTGACAGAACAAGTGTGATGTACTGAATGCGTGTGCCCTTCCCCCTGCCAAATTCGTATGCTGGAACCCTCACCCCCATGTGATGGCTTTAGAAGGTGGGGCCATTGAGAAGTGATTAGGTGTAGAAGAGGTTTAGATGGGATTAGCATCCTTACAAGAAGAGAAAGGGACTACAACTCTCTCTCTTCTATGTGAGGACACAGCAAGAAGACAGCCGTCTGCACACCAGGAAGAGAGCCCTCATCAGGAACCAAATCTGCTGGTATCTTGATCTTGTACTTCCCAGCCTCCAGAACTGTGAAAAATAAATTGCTGTTGTTTAAGCTATCTAGTCTATGGTAATTTGTTATAGCAGTCAGAGCAGACAAGGACAAGCAAACATAAAACCAGTAAGTATACAGAAGATTTTAGCAACCCTTCAAGCATTTCGACCTAACTGACATTTATAGAATTTATAGAATTCTCCACCCAACAATAGCAGAAGAACATTCTCTTCAAGGGCATATGGAATATTCACCAAATAGACCATGTTCAAGTCTTCTAATCAAGCCTCATAAAATTTAAGAGGATTGCAATAAAGTGTTTACTCTGACTGCAAAATAATTAACATAAAATATTAACAGAAAGATTTGGGGACATTCTGAAATATTTAGAAATTTAACAACATACATCTAAATAATGTAGGTATCAAAAAGAATTAATATGCAGCCATTAAAAAAGAATGAAATCGTGTCCTTTGCAGCAACATGGATGCAGCTGGGGGGCCATTATCCTAAGCAAATTAATCCTGGAACAGAAAACCAAATACCACATTCTCACTTGTAACTGGGAGGTAAACACTAAGTACTTATGGACATAAAGATGGCAAAAATAGACACTGGGGAATACTAGAGAGAGGAGTGAAGAAGGGGAACAAGGATTGACAAACTAACTGTGGGATACTACGCTCAGTATCTGGTTGACTAAATCATTTGTACCCCAAATCTTAGCATTACACAGTATAACCAGGTAACATGTACCCTCTGAATCTAAAGTAAAAGTTGAGAAAAGGTAAAAACATAAAAAACAATGAATAGGGGGAATGAGAAAATAGTTTGAACTGAATGAAAATGGAAACACAACATATCGAAATTTAAATGGTGAATTTAAAACAATAATTTTAGAGAAAAACATGCAGCATTATGCCAGAAATATACCAGACTGACTAATACACCAGATTGTTAAGACTGATTAACACCAATCTTAATAGTAAACAACGAAAGTCTTTCTCCCTATGATTGAGAACATGTGGAGGATGACCACCCTTGCCATTGTTACTCAACATTGTATCTGAAGACCTACCCAAAGCATTTCTGCAAGACAAAAAAAATAAAATAAAATGCATACTATTTGGAAAAGAATAGGAAGAATTATATTTGTTTGAAGATGATATGATTGTCTAGGTAGAACATCTTTAAAAAAGTAACTCCCCCCAAAAGTTTCTAAATGAATAAGTGAGATAAGCAAGTTTGCAGGATACAAAGACAAAATTACCAGTGATGAACAATGGGAAATTAAAACCACTATAATGGCAATACAAAAATTAAATACTTATGGACACATGTATGCATATGTATGTGTATATATATATATGTGTATATATGTATATATATGACATGAACACTGAGAACTATGAAATGTTGCTAAGAGAAATTTTTAAATCTAATTGAAAGATACATCATATTTGTGTGTTAGAAGACTCAAAATTGCTCAGATGTCATTTCTCACCAAATTGATCTATAGATTCAATGGAATACTAGAACAAATCCCTTGTACGTGAAAATTAACATGTTGGTTCTAAAATTTATATAGAACTACAGAGGATTTAGAGTAGCCAAAATAGTTTTGAGAGTAAACTAAGATGAAGCATTTAAATTACCTGATTTCAAGACTTAGAAATCTATAGAAAACAACATAATGTATTTTTGGCATAAGCATAGACACAAAAAGCAATGGGACAGTAGAGAGAAAAACAACCACACGAACATGGTCAATTGATTTTACACAAAACTTCCAAGAAAAGTCAATGGAAACAAGAAAATCATCTTTTCAATAAATGATGCCAGATATCCGCATGCAAAAAAATAAATAATAGGCCAGGCATGGTGGCTCATACCTGTAATCCCAGCACTTTGGGAGGTCAAGGCAGGCAGATCACGAGGTCAGGAGTTCAAGACCAGCCTGACCAACATGGTGAAACCCCGTCTCCACTAAAAATACAAAAATTAGCCAGGCGTGTTAGTGCATTTCTGTAGTCCCAGCTACTCAGGAGGCTGTGGCAGAAGAATCACTTGAACCCGCAAGGCAGAGGCTGCAGTGAGCCGAGATTGCGCCACTGCACTCCAGCCTGGGCAACAGAGCAAGACTCCATCTCTAAATAAATAAATAAACAAACTTCAAACCTTACTTCACACAATACACAAAAATTAACTTGAAACTGATTAGTCTTTGCTAGATCACTCCTAAAGAGTAGGTTTCAGGGCCTCCACCCCTACAGAGCTGTCAACTCTCTACCCACCCCCCTCACCAGTCAGCCTCTAGCTGCTCCCTCCTGAATCGGAGAATCTCCCAGGGATCGAAGTTGACTCCATGCTGGGTTACCTACTCCTCTCAGTTGTCCGCCGGGCCCTGCTACAGGACTTCTTCACCACATCATTAACTCTCCAGATTCTTCAAGGAGTGTGTGTGTGTGTGTGTGTGTGTGTGTGTGTGTGTGTGTGTGTGTGTGTCTGGTCTTCTAGTTGTTCTCAGCATATGCTTTGGTCTGAATTATCTGGTGCACTATTACTGGAAATAGCCATGTCTGCTTATTTCATGTTTGCTTGTCCATTACTTCCTGAGAGATGTGTACTAAGAAATCCAATAAACTTTGTTCATTTATCTATTTTCCTCCAATTCACTCAGTTTGTGATTTATGAAAGGATTGTCTTTTCTTCGTTCCTTTTATTTCAATGAGTAAGGATTTTTCCCAAATGCATTCTCTCTCTCTCTGCCCCTTCACTTATCTGTCCCAGGTGAAACACATCTATTTTTTAACATTTTTACATTTTTCACTAAGGTATACTCTACACAAAATTAAAGTTACTACTCTGCCTTCCCTTAGTTTCACGTTTGTATGGTATATTATTTCCCTTTGCTGTATTTTCAACCTTCCTGGATCCTTTTAAATATGAATCTAATGACATATTTCTGAGTCCCCTTCATTGGTTTCAGAATCTGAGAGTCTCTTTT
The DNA here is from genome assembly GCF_000951045.1 of Mandrillus leucophaeus. Lineage (NCBI taxonomy): Eukaryota > Metazoa > Chordata > Mammalia > Primates > Cercopithecidae > Mandrillus > Mandrillus leucophaeus. The sequence goes on from NW_012101299.1 coordinate 3,205,250, forward strand.
CTTTTGAGCAATGATTTTAACCATTTATATTTATTCAAATACTATAATTTTACGCAATTTGTTTTATCTTATTGTGCATTTTTAACTTATAGATTTTCTTTCTGGTTTTCTTCTTCTGTCTTGCCTTGAGTACAGATATTCATTCTACTGGTTTGAAAATTATTTATTTTATTTTTGTTACTGCTCTCTACACATTGTTAAGACCTAATATCAGCTTATTCTTCTTATTAATGTCTAAAGCATAACATCTATATCTTTAATGTCTTCCCCTGTACAAAATGAGAAGCATAATAACATTCCTCGTATCCATATTCACACCTTGCATAGTGTATTTGTTATCTATTGCTGTGTGACAATTTATCCCAAAGTTTAGCAGATTAAAACAACCAACATTTTTTTTGTCTCACGGTATCTAAGGATGAGAAATGCAGTCATAGCTTTCTTGAGTACTGCAGGTATACTATTTAATAAGACTGTAGTCAAGGTGTCAACTGGTGCTCTCGTCATCTTGCGATGATGCTTGATTCCCAGCTCCTTCATGTAGCTGTGACAGAAACATCAGTTCCTTGCCACACGAGCCTTTCCCTAAGGCTGTTCACAACATGGCAGCATGGTGCCCTCAGAGCAAATGAGCAGGCAGGTGAGTGAGAGACAGAGCCCAAGGCAGAAGCCACAGTCTTCATGTAACCTAACCTAAGAAGAGACAGCCCACCATGTGTGCTGAAGTCTATCTATTCAAAGTGAATCACTAGGTCCAGCCCACATCCCACATGAGGAGTTTACACAAGAGCATGAATATCTGCAGGGGGGATCATGGAGCTTTCTGTCACCACAGAATACTTTGCACTTTTTAAAGTGCTATATAAACGGCGTTAGACAATATACTCTTTTGTGCCTGGCTTTGACTGCAGCTATTTTGAGTTTCATCCGTTTGTTTTGAGTATCAGTCATACCTTTCTTTTCTTGCTGAGTGATATTCCATTGCAAGAGCCTCACAATGTGTTTGTTCATTCAACTGTTGATCTGCATGTGGGTTGTTTCTGATTTTTGGCTATTATGAAGAGAGTTTTTATTAACATTCATTTACAAGTATTTTTATAAAAATATATTTCCTTTACTCTTGGGCAAATACCTAAAAGTAGAATGGCTGAATAAGACAGTAGATGGATGTTTAACTTTAAAAAAAACCAAAAAAACACTACCAAACTATTTTCCATTGCATCATTTAACATCCCAACTAGCAGTGTATGAGTGTTCCAATTCCCTTACATCCTTCCCAACACTTAGTGCAACCAGTCTTTTTAATTTTAACTAGCCTGCTAGATCTGGTATCAGATATAGTATCTCATTGTGATCTTAATTTGCATTTTCCTAATGCTTAGTGGTGTTAAGCATCTTTTTCTATGCTTATTTTTCATCTTTTTTGGTGAAGTGTTCAAATCTTTTCTCATTTTTAATTGTGCTGCTTATTTTCTTGCAGAATTTGAGAGTTCTTTACATATCAAGGACACAAGTATTTTTATTAGATATGCTATGCAAAGTTTTTCTCCAAGCCCATGGCTTGTTTTTTTATCATTCTCTTAATAGTGTCTTTAAAAAGTGTTCAATTTTGACAAAGTCTAATTTATCAATTTGTTCTTTTATGAATTATCTTTTTGGTATCATATTGAAGAAATCTTTGCCTAGCCCAATGTCACAATTATTTTCTCTAATGATTTCTTTTACAAGTTTCACAGTTTTAAATTTTACATTGTCTGTGAGTAATTTTGAGTCAATTATTGTATATGGTGTTAAATATGGATTCAAGTGTTTCTTTTTTTTTTTTTTTTTTTTTTTTGCCTATGCCATTATTCCAGCACCATGTATTGAAAGAATATTCTTTCTAAAATGCATGGCTTTTTGACATTTGTCAAAGATCTGTTTTCTGTGGGTTTATACGTGTGAGTTTATTTTGGGATGCTCTGTTCTCAGAAATTGATCCATCTTCTATCATAAGTCCAATTCCACACTGCTTTGATTACTGTAACTTTATAATCATTCTTAATATTAGGTAGGGTGAGTCTTCCAATTTTGTTTCTTTTCATCAAAGTGTTTTGTGTCTTGGTTTTTGTTGTTGTTGTTGTTGTTGTTGATTTGTTTTATGCCATTCTACATCTTTTGCATTTCCATATACATTTTAAATTCAGTTCAATTTCTTTTTTAAAAAATCTGCTGGTATTTTGATTAGGATTGCACTGACTCCATAGATGAACTTGGGGGCAAGTGGCATCTTAAAAATATTGAGTCTTCTGACCTACAGACAAATAATAATGCTCCATTTATTTAGGTTCTTATTCCTCTGTATGTAATATGTCTGTGTCTGACTGTGTATCCATCTGTCTCTCTCAGTACACTTAAGATTTTCTCTTTATCACAGCTTTTGAGTAATTTAAAGATAATGTGCTTCAGTGTCATTTTTTAAATGTGCTAGGGTTCACTGATCTTCTTGGATCTATGGGCTCATAGTTTTCCCCAAGTTTAAAATAATTTGGTCATTATTTTTTCAAATATTTTTATGATTCCCTTTGGGTATTTTAAATATCCATATATTAAGCTACTTGAATATATCCCACAACTCACCAATGCTGTTTTAATTTTCTAAAAATTCTTGTTTCTTCCTGTATTTCCTATTGGATAGTTTCTGTTGTTTTACCTTCAAGTTCATTAATCTTTCGTTTACAATGTTTAATCTACCATTAATCCCTTTTAGTGTATTTTTCCTCTTAAACATTCTATTTTTCATCTCTAGAAATTCTATTTGGGTATTTTTGTATTGTTAATGTCTATACTCATATAAAATATAGAATATATGTTCCTTTAAAACATATAGTTATAATAACTGCTTCAATGTCTTTATTCACTATGCTAACATTTTGTCAGTTCTGGATTAGATTTGATTGATTATTCCTATCATTATGCATCTAATTATCTTGCCTCTTTGTAGACTTGGTAATTTTGATTGAATGCCACATATTGAATTTTACATTGCTGTGTAGTTAGCACACACATTTTTACACTGATGTGTGCTGGATATTTTTGTTTTCTAAAAATCTTCAACTTTATTCTGGGATGTAGTTTAGTTACTTGTAAATGATTTGAGCCTTTTGGCTTTTGCTTTACAATTTGTTGCGTGGTTCTCGAGTACAGATCAGTGTAGGGTAATTATCGCCCTTTATTCAGGCAAGAGCTCCCTGAATATTCGACCCAGTTTCCCATGAGCTATGATTTTTTTCCAGTTTGGCTGGTAGGAACCAGTATTATTCTGAGACCTATGTGAAGACTGGACACTGTTCTCTCTAATTCTTTTGTATGGTTCTTTCTCTGAGATAAAATAATTTTGTCACACGCCTATGCTGATCAATACTCTGTGGGATATTCATTGGAAATCCCCTGCAGATCTCTGGGATTTTCTCTCTTTGTGGCTCTCTCCTATGGTTCTCTGTCCTATGAACTCTAGTCACCCTCTTCTCTCTGACTCTTAGCTCTTTCTCAACTCAGGCAGTCCTCTGGGATCCACCTCAGTTTCCCCTCCTGTACCATGCCTGGGAAACTCTCTCCAGGGTGCATGCCCAAGCAGTCATGGGGTCCACAGTCCTGCTCCCATCTCCCAGGGATCGCTGTCCTTCATCGCCTGATGCCCAGTTTCTTGAAAACCATTGGGATTTTTTTGTCTTTCTTTCTTTCTTTCTTTCTTTCTTTCTTTCTTTCGTTCGTTCGTTCGTTCGTTCGTTCATTGGTTTTCCTAGGCAGGAGGATAAATCTGATCCCTGTTGCTTTATTTTGGCTACAGTGTAAATCTACAAGTCTTTTATTCATAGCTAGTTGTTCATTTTCCACATTCCTAACATCTTCATTCAGCTCTTAGAACATATTCACTCTCTAAGAGCACCTTCCTAATTTCAGTCATTATTCTGTCTGTTCCACGGCATCTGCTTCCTCTGGCATAGACTGCTCTGTTGGTTGTCTTTCTCAGTGCTTGAGTTTCTTGCATGTCAGGTGATGTTCCCTTTGGGGTCAATTTCATTCTCTGGGCTGTCAATTGATGTCTAACAGTTGGGAGAGGTGGGGAGTTTACTGTGTTCTTATCCAGGTGGGTGGACAGGACTACCCCAGGGAAGGGTGTCTCAGTTTCACAGCATGGTTTCCATCATTCTTCATTTTCCCCTAAGGAGTCTACCAGTAGGTCCGCCCTAGGCATTACCGTGCCTGTTCTTTTCAGGAACAGTTGTGCCTAACTCTTGCATTGGAAAGGAGTAGCAGAGATCATTAAGGGTGGGCCAGCCACCAGGGCATTTTACTGTTGACTGCTTGGCCCCCAGCCAGTTTCTGATGCTGTCCTGATAATAAATTTTTCTGGCTGGCACTGTAGTTTTCCTGATACAATTATATTGTGCAGGAAATGACCCATTCAGAGCAAGGTAAGGAAGAAGAAAGAGCACAACTAGGAAGACAGGCCAAGCGGATCCCCCATTTGTTGTCCCTGACGCTCTCTAGCCTTGTTCCCTCACATCTGGACCCTCCCACCATTTGGCTGCTGAGATCATGCTCATGTCTGCTGTTGAACATTTCCGACTGTTCATCACATCATGGCTCGCATTACATCTGCAGGGTTGGGTTTGGGAGAAAGGCCCAGCAGCTCCCATTTGTTCTTCATAGCATCCAGACTTTCTTTTTCCTTGTTGATAACTTAATTATTTAACTACATAATTCTCTTGAATTATAATTCAAAACTTGTATTCATGATCTTGACTCCAGTTGATAATCAGCAGGTAGAAAGTGTTCCAATTAGAAAAATCAAATTAATTCTTTTTTTAAATAAGGAGAAAAAACTACTTATTCTATACTCCTGGGAAGTAGAAATTAGGTAGAATTCTTAAAATGAGAGGGACAATTATATTTCCCTCATTTATTTTATCTTCTCTCTTTATTTCTATGTTCTCTGCTCCCTAAAGCCCAAGAAATTACTCAGGGAGGAGATTATTCCACATATTATTCTCCCCATCCACTGAAATTCTGCCACAAATCAAACCCTTGGCACAGCTTATGGATTAGACACTAAAGTCTATAAAGTCAGGAAATTGCTATTGGATGTTTAGAAGGCTAAAGGTGATGCCTCTGCTTTTATTTATCTTGTGTCAGTCAAGGTCTGATCAAAGGGGTGAAGCCAGTTGCAGCAGAATACTGTCAGTGCTTCCAAATCTCTTCAACACCCCACTCTTCTAGGTCCATAGAATTATATGCATCATTCTAATTTTTTTTAAATCAGGTATTTCTTACATTAGAATGTGTTTTTAATAAAATCCTATAATTCTTCGCAAAGATGAGAAATTGAGAATCCATGCTGAAATATCATTAGTTCAGTCAAAGTATACCTTAACTCAAAGATCATTTTTTTTCAACTTCACAACACAACTATATTTAGAAATAAAAAGCACTAGGTGGAAAAGGCTAAAATTCTGGAATTCCTACTGTCACCATAAGTAAATGGCAAATCTCCTTTGAAAGGGTTTTAAGTGCTTTGGCGACGGCCATTCTTTTGTTAGCCTGTTTCTCATAGCTCTCATTTCTGCAACCAGCAGACAGGCTCTGTCCCAGACAAAAATTTCATGAAAATCACCATTTTGTTGAATGTTTTGTGAACTTATTTTAGGCCTAACTCCCAACAATGCATTCCCATCTAAACATCTAATGATTTACCATGTGAAACTAAAACACTCTACTGTATTTTAAAAACATCATAAATCCTGGATCATTCATTATTCCATTTGGAAAGAATCCTCTGAGCAATGATTTGAACAACATGGCAACCGTGTATCCCAGACGACAGTGGTCCTTGGGGACATGAGAAACTGGGCATTCAATACTCTCGTTTCCCTAAGGCTGGGGGAGGCACAGAGCAGGGGAAGGTCTCTCAGCATTATTCATGTAAATAATAACAATAGGAGTTTCCAATCATGACAACAAAGATAACACAGATGAAGAAAGGAAAGTAGTTACAACTGGTGGCTGTATTAAGAAAAACAAAAAAGCATTGTTCAATAATTGTGGGATTTTGCAGCAACTGAATAAAGAAACCATGGTGCTGTCTTGCTCCAGGCCAAGTAAGTCTTGGAACGATCTCAGTGTTAACCGTAGAAGAAACTAAAGTTGGATATTTTGATAGTGGAGACCATAATGGTTTCTATGAGATAAAGAATAATTAGGAAATCAATAAAGGATAAGACTTCTAAATATTAGCAAAAGTACATTTTTTTTCTTGTAACTCTCGCCCTCCCTTAGGAAAGCACATTTGAAGGTGTTTTGCTGGAAGTACAGATTGGGGAACAGCTGGCAGTGAACCATTGCTTGGATTGAGTATGAGCCGAAGTGTTACAAACTCCCAAGGTACCTAAACATGGAAACAGTAGGCCAGGCAAGCCCACCAAAAATAACATCTTATGCTATGTGGAAGTTTGCACTTTACAAAGCGCTTTCACATCCCTTGTCTCATTTGCTTCTCGAGAATAGTTCTGTAGATAAGGCCAGCATTTTCACTTTCCCTCTATATACAACTGAGGCCCCCAGAGCTTCAAAGAATTGTCTAGTTTCAGACATTGAATCAGAGCAGATCCCAGTCTTAGGCGTGTAATCTAAACTCCTTTTATCTTCACCACACTGTCTCTGGATATTGCCAATACAGTTTTTGGTGACTATTGTCTCCCCTCATTGCTAAACTTCCCAAAAGAGAAGTCTAAAGTTGATCTTTCCACTTTGTCACCTTCCACTGTTTCTGTAACCCATTTCTCACTGGCCTCCTGCCTTTATGAAAGTTAGGTTCCCCCATGGCCACCTTGATTCTGGATTTAGTGGAACTTCTCCGTGTTTATTTTCCTTGACCTCTAAGCAGCATATTTCCGCTGTGGTAGACAGAATCATTTCCCCTCCTTAGAGAGACCCATGTCCAAGCACCTGTGAAGTCTAGATTCTGGAACCTGTGAATGTGTTACGCTTCATGGCAAAGGGGAATTAAGGTAGCAGACAGGGTTAGGGTTGTTAATCAGATGACCTTAAACCTGGATGTTCTTCTGCATTATCTGGGTGGGCCTGAGGCAATCCTGAAAGACTATAAGTGGGAGAAAGAGGAAGAAGAGGAGGAAGATGACCATGAACCAAGGAATGGGGCAACCTCTACAGGAGGGAAATGAAAGAACCATATGCATTGAAAACAAAGCCGGCTTCTGCAGACACACAAAAGCAGGCAGAGTTCATCACCAGAAGACTTACACTACAGAGAGTACGAAGGGAAGTTCTTTGAGCAGCATGGAAAACAACTTGAAAACCTAGATCGCAACAAAGAAATGAAGAGCATCAGAAATAGTTGCCACATGGGTAAACATTAAAAAATTCTTATTACTTGAATCCCATTTAAAGACAATTGCATTATGGAGTTCATACCATGTGTAGAAGGAAAATGAATGACAGTAAGAGCATACAGTCTAGAAGGGAAAAAAATGAAAATATACGGTTGAAAAGTTCTAATACTATACATATGTACTACATTATAATTTGCAAGTAGACTGTAATTAAGTTCAAGATATATACTATAACCCTAAACCAATCACTAAAATAACACAACAAAGGGTAATAACTAAAAAGACAAAAAAGAGATAAAATAAAATTATAAAACATACTAAATTAACCTAAATAAAAAGAGAAAAAGAAAGAACAAAGAAACGGAGTGAACATTAGTCAAAATAAAACAAATAGCAAGACGATAGACTTAAATCCTACCATGGCAATAATTACATTAAATATAAATAGTCTGCAATGGCCTAGAATAGAGAGCCCAGAAACCAATGCTCACATATCTGGTCAACTGATTTTTGACAAGATGGCAAGACAATTTAATGAGGAAAGGACAGTCTTCAGAAAAAGGTACCAGGAAAACTGGATATTCACATGTGAAGAATGAAATTCAACCCTTATCTTAGGCCCTATAGGTAAATTAACTCAAAATGGATCAAATACCTGCACCTAAGAACTAAAACTTTAAAACTCTTACAACAAAAGGGGAGAAAATCTTCATGATATTGGATTTGGTAATAACTTCTTGGCTATGAGAAATGGTTAAATTAGATTTCATAAAAATTAAAAACTTTGGGGGCATTAAAAAGACAACATATTGAGTAGGAGAAAATATTTGTGAATCATATACCTGATAAGGGATTAATATCCAGAATACATAAAGAATCTTGGCTCACCACCACCAGCAACAACAACAGAAAAAAACAATTTAAAAAATGGTCTAAAATCTTGACAATATATTTCTTTAAAGATATACAAATGGCCAATAAGCACATGAAAAGATTCTTAGCATCACCAGTCATTAGGGAAATGCAAATCAAAACCACAGTGAAATCCACACTCATTAGGATGGGTACTATCAAAAATCAGAAGATAAGTATTGGCAAAGATATGAAGAAACTTAAATTGCTGGTGGGAATGCAAAATGGTACAGCCTTGGAAGAAAACAGTCGGACAGTTTTTCAAAAAGTTAAACATAGAATTACCCTATGATCCATCAATTTCACTTCTGGGTATATACCCAAAAGGACTGCAAGCAGGGACTCAAGCAGATATTTGCAGGCCAATGTTTATAGCAGCATTATTCACAACAGCCAAAAATTGGAAATAACCCAAATGTCTATCAGTAGATAAACAGATAAACAAAACGTAGAATATCCGTGCAATAGATTTTTCAGCCTTAAAAAGGAAGGTAATTCTGACACATGTAACAACCTGGATAAACCTTCCGGATGTGCTGCTAAGCGAAATAAGCCTGAACACAAAAGGAGAAATACTAGATGATCTCGCTTGTGTGAGGCGCCTGGGGTAGTCAGATTCATACAAACACCAAGCAGAATGGTGGTTACCGGGGGCTGCGGTTGTGTGTGATGGAACGACAGAGGGTGGAATTGGGAGTTATTGTTCATTGGGTACAGAGTTTCAATTTGAGATTATTAGAAAAGTTCTGAAAAATTGATAGTGGTAGTGGTTACACATCATTATGAATATACTTAATGCCACTAAGCTGTACACTTCAATGGCAAAAGTGATTAATTTTATATTATGTATGTGACAATAAAAAACAAAAAATACATATAAAGACTGTAACCATCCCCAAGTAAAAGGCAGAGATTGTCGGATTGAAAGAAAATAAGAAAGACCAAATATATCTTACTTATAACGAACATACGTTTATTTAAAAAAAAAAAAGACATCTCCTATACTATTGCTAATCAAAATAAAGCTATCAGACCAAATAGATTTCAGAGCAAAGACTATTATCAGGTCTATTAGCTTTCCATTGCTATGTAACAGTATCGCCACACACTTAGCATCACACTTTTGCTGTCTCACAGTTTCTGCAGGTTGGAGTCCAGCATGCCTCCGCTAGGTTCCTGGTCATGAGGAATTCCCAAGCATGGCTTCCTGCCTCCACAGTCAGAAAGGAAGAGTGAGAGAGACACAAGCAAGAGGGTCACTTTAATTATGAAATAAAATTATGTGTTATTTACTTATAATTATGCACATGTTGTCACCTTTGCTAGAACCAAGTCACAGGTACTGCCCCCGTCATGGCAAGGCCACACAGGACGTGAACTCCAGCAGGCAGAAACCATGGGGACTCTGTAAAACAATGCCCATTATACAGAGATAAACATGGCCATTTCCAAATAGTAAAAGAAGAATTCATTAAGAGGACACAGTAACCTTAAGTGTTTATGGATCTATTAACAGAACTTCAAAAGACATAAAGCAAAATCTAATAGAACAAGGAGATACAGAAAAATCCATATTTATAGATGCAAATGTCAACACCCCTCTCTCGAGAATTCGAGTAAGCAGAAAGTTGGTAAGGATATAAAAGATTTCAACAGTACTATCCACCAACATGACCTAATGGATCTCTATTGAAAACTCCATCTAAAAACAGCAAAATGCACATTGGATTTGGTAATAACTTCTTTTCAAGAAGTTTTCAAGAGTACTTGGAACATTTTCCAAGACAAACTATGTTATGGGCCATAAAACAAGTCTAAATAACTATAAGAACATTCAAGTCATACCACAATGTTCTCTGATAACAATAAAATGAAATCAGAAATTAATAACAAAGATATTTGGAAAATCTTAAAATATTTAGAAACTAACACATCTCTAAATCTTTTGTTAAAAAAAAAAAAAAAAACTTATGTTCAGCAAAGAGAGCAAAAGGGGAATTAGAAAATATTTTGAACTGAGTAAAAATAGAAATTCAACATGTTGGTCAGGTGTGGTGGCTCATGCTTCTAATCCCAGTGCTTTGAGAGGCCAAGTCAAGAGAATAGCTTGAGGCCAAGAGTTCGAGACCAGCCTGGGCAACATAATGAGACCCTGTCTCCACAAAAATATTTAAAATTAGCCAATGTGGTGGCATGCACCTGTAGTCCCAGCTACTCAGGAGGCCGAAGTAGGAGGATCACTTGAGTAGGCTTGAGACTGAGGCAGGAGGATTACTTGAGTAGTGATAGACAGGCGGCAGATAAGCACCTGAAAAAGATCCTCAACATCATTAGTTGTTGATGATGATGTTACTCCAGCCTGAGTAGGTCAAGGCTACAATGAACTATAATCACACCATTGCACTCCAGCCTGGGCTATATGGAAAGATGCTGTCTCGAAAATGCACACACACACAATTCAACATGTTAAAAAAAAGGTATGGGAAGCAGTACTCATAGGGAAATTTATAGGACAAAATATCTATACTCAAAAATAGACAGGTCTCAAGTCAATGATTTTAGCTTCTTAAGAAACTAGAAAAAAAAGAGCCAAAAGAAACCAAAATAATAATAATAAAAATCAAAGTGGAAAATAATACAAATAGAAAATAGAAATATAATAGAGAAAATCAATGAAACCAAAAATGATACCTTGAGAAAATTAGTAAAATCAGTAACCTGTCAAAGACTGATTTTTAGAAGTGAGAGAGGGAGGAAGATGCAAATCGCCGATATCAGGAATGAGAAATGTGACATCACTAGAGATCCTACAGATATGAAAAGGACAATAAGAGAATATAATAAACAACTTTGCACCAAGAAATTGGACAACTTAGATGAAATGGTAAATTTCTTGAAGGACACTATCAGATTTTACTAAATAAGAAATAGATAAATTGAATACCCCAAAATTTATTAAATAAATTCAATTTGTAGTTGAAAAACTTTTCATAATGAAACCTTCAGGCCCAGAGGGCTTCATGTCTGAGTTCCTCAAATATCTAAGGAAAACCAATAACAGCTCTATACAAACTCTTCCAGGAGATTAAAGAGATGAAAATAATTCTTAACTCATTCAATTCAGTCATCATTATTCTCATACTACAAAGTAGTATACTACTTTTTTTAGTATACTCCAAAAATTTTTTTAGTATACTACAAAAAAATCAAAGACATAACATTTAAAAACCCACAGTCAATATCCCTCATGAACATAATAATCAAGTGTAATTTATCTCAGGAAGACAAAGTTGTTTTGGCACTCAAAAATCAATCCATGTAATTCAACTTATGAACACAGTAAACACCAAACCATATGATAATCTTGCAGAAAAGTCATTTGACAAAATCCAACATCCACTCATAATTTTTAAAAATCTCATCAAACTAGGAAAAAGAATCTCCTTGGCCTGATAAAAGACATCTATGAAAATGATAAAGCTAACCCCATACCTAATGATAAGAGACTGAGTGATTTCCATCTAAATTCAAAAACAAGGCAAGGATGTCTGCTCTCATCCCTCTATTCAACATTGCATTCGAGGTTCTAGCCAGTGCAATAAGAAAAAAAAAAAAGGAAAGAAAAGAAAAGAGAGAAAGAAAAGAAAAAAAGAAATTAACATCTGGTTGGAAAACTGGGAGTTAAGTAGCATTTCTTGTGAGATGACATGACCACCTGTCTAGGAAATCCTGTGGCATCTATAAAGATACTACTGGAAGTGAATTGAGTGAGATTGCAGAATATGAGACCAATATTGTTTTGGACTGAATTGTGTCAGTCTAAAATGTATGTGTTGGAGTCCTAATCTCAGTACCTCAGAATGTAACCATATATAAAAATAAAAACTTTAATGAGATAATTAAGCTAAAATAAGAAAAAGCTCAGAAGAAATCAACCCTGAGGACATCTTGATCTTGGATTTCTCCAGAACTGGGAGATGAGAAAATAAATGTCTACTGTTTAAGCCACTCAACCTGTGCGGTCTTTGGTTATAGAAGCCTTAGCAAACTAATACAACAAACATAAAGCATTTGTATTTCTCTATTCTAACAATAAACAATCAGAATTTGAAGTCAAAAAAGTAAGACCACCTACAATAGATCAAAAATATAAAATGAAATGCTTAGAAACACATTTAAGAAATGTGTAAAAACTGTACCTTGAGAACCACAAAACATGCAGAGAAAAAAATAAAGCAGAATTAAATAAATAGAGAGCTACAAGATGTTCATGGATCGGAAGACTTAGTATTGTTGAGATAACGGTTCTCCCCAAACTGATCTACAGACTCAATGCACTCCCAATCAAAAGCCTAGCTGGCTTTCTCTTTTTGAAGAAATTTAAAAAGCTGATTCTCCAACTCACATGGAATGCAAAGGATCTAGAATAGCCAAACAACTCTGTAAAAGCACAATTTGTAAACATATGTACTGATAAGTTAGACTTCTTCAACATTTAAAACTTGTTTTTCAGAAGACACTGTTAGGAGAATGCAAATATAAGCCACAGGCTGGAAAAAAAATGGAA
>NW_012101299.1:3218748-3221736 GCF_000951045.1 Mandrillus leucophaeus
AAAAAAAAAAAAAAAAAAAGAATATGAAATTAAGACCTCGTTTTAACTTAATTACAGTACTTTTAGAAACAGGCAGTTTCTTTAAAAAGTTAAACATGCACCCATTGTACGACCACCCATTACATTCGTAAGTACTCCCCAAGAGAACTGAAAGCATATGTCCACACAAAGAATTATCCATGATAGCTTACAGCATCTTTATTTGTAATAGCCACAACTGTAAACTACCCAAATTCCCACCAACAGGTGACTGGAATAGCAAATTGTGCTATATTATAATAATATGGTAGAATCCTACTAGCAATAGAAGAATGAATTGTTGTTGTGTACAATAATATCTCAAAATAGTTATGCTGTGCAGAGAAGTCAGAAAAAGTGAATATATACCTTATATTTCCATTTACACAAATGTCTAGAAATTGTTAATGAATCTCTAGTGACAGGAAGCTGATCAGGACAGTCAGGGTAAGAGCAGGGACCAGGCCTTACAGAGCAACATAAAGAAGTTTCGGGGGCTGTGTCCATTGTCTTGATTGTGCTGATGGCTTCACAGGTATATACAGATGTTACATTTGTCAACTTGTACACTTTTTTTTTTTGAGACAGAGTGTTGCTCTGTCATCCAGGCTGGAATGCAGTGGTGCGATCTCAACTCACTGCAACCTCTGTCTCCCCGGTTCAAGCAATTCTCCTGCGTCAGCATCCTGAGTAGCTGGGATTACAAGCGCTTGCCACCACGCTCGGCTAGTTTTTGTATTTTTTTTAGTAGAGATGGGGTTTCACCATGTTGGTCAGGCTGGTCTCAAACTCCAGGCATGAAGTGATCCACCCACCTCGGCCTCCCAGAGTACTAGGATTACAGGTGTGAGTCACTGTGACCGGCAAACTGTACACTTTTAGGGGGTAGAGTTTATTGTGTGTCAATCTTATAACCCAATGATACTGTTAAAAAATTGTGATAGTACATTTTTCCAGTGTTGATATCTACAACAACAAATTGTCATCAACTGGACATTCAAATTGGTAGTGGCATCTTTTTGGAGCATCCCCACCATGCTTTGAGCACCTCCTATTGCAGGCTCATCTCATTCATTCCCTGGCCCAGCCCAGCCCTTAAATCAGCCGTTTCTCCAAAGAATGCTCTTTCCTTTCACTGCAGAATGGGATTCAGAAACCAAGGCCTGGGCATGTGGGGTGCTCATTGCTTTAGGGTGCCTGAGCTTCCAGGCCTTCTTAGCAGACAAAGCCAGGAATCTATGTAAGAAACACAAACACAGGAACATACATCTGTATCTGCTCCCCCAGCAAGCTGATGATCTACCTAAGTATATTAAAAACTATGGATTCATACTAATACCTCCAATTCCGATTCAACACACAGGGTTTATATACAATTTCTGAAAGAAAATGCTCACCTTCGAGCCATTCTATTAAATGAAAGAACAGCATCAAGAAGGTGGCTTAAGCCCACAAAGTCAAGGGCACATAAAAAATAAAGGGCTGGCTTCTAGGCCTATGGACCAGGGCACCCCCACAGAGACCAATTCTGCTGTTCTTGCTCTGTGTCTGCAGACCCACAGAGCATCCTGATAACCCCCTTCCAGATTTTCTTTCTAATTCTATATATGCAATGCTTTCGAGGCCTATGATATGGAAGAGTCTTTGCTGGCCGTTGAAGTTTAAAGAGGTGATTAAGGAGACCAGACTCCATCCTTAAGAAACCTACCAAATAGGGGGAACAGGAGACACATATACTACACACACACATGCGCGTGCACACACACACAGGCACATCCCTCTAAAATAAAGCAGTGTATGCTAAGAACCAGGGAGGAAGGTGTTGACTTTGTGGCTCAAGGTGGCACTCAGTGAGATGATTTCTGCAAATCATTTGGCGCAGTGTCTAACGCAGGGTAAGCACTCAATAAACAATACCTGTTTTGTGGTAAGAAGTGGAAAACCCAGCCCAGTCGCCTCTAGAGCGTCTCATCTCACCATGAAGAATGCAAGATCAAATCCACCCAGAGAGGCTGGGGAGCCTTGGCGTTCTCTCCAGGCTCACAAGACTAAAAAGGCAAAATAAATTTCACGCAATCAAGTGTAATCAGCAGCTCTTCTTGTGAAATCCAGGGTCTTGCATCTTCCTCCTGGCAGGTTCTCTTCTGACTCATCTCTTCCCTCTCGCTGGAATCCAAGCCCCCCCACCCCCAGCCTCGGAGTCACTGCCTTGTGTCCCACCAAGTGATGGTTTTAGGGGCCCTTGAAGCAAGAATGCATCCTCTCCTGCTTTTTCCTGTCCAGGTTAGAGGAGGAAAGTGAGTATATTCAGTCTGGAAGCTGAGCACCTGTCCTTTGTATTAAATACCTACGCTGGGCCACAGGTCTGATTCCTGGCTCAGAGCTGGTTTGGATGGGAGAGAGAGGGAAACGGTGCAAGGGTGGGGAGGTGGAGGGGCCTCAGGACAGGGGTGCAGCAGGAAAGCATGGCGAATGGAAAAGCACTTACTAATCATCCTGTGAATAAATGGACACGAGGAGCCAGGAATAAACGCAGGTGTGCATCCGTGAAAGAATGTGTAACCCACACATCACGGTTCTTACTTCACCTGCTAAACCTGAATCCCTTCCAAGATGTCTCTGACTTGCCTGGGTGTCCCTGTCATATTTGTGGGTGTTGCCTCCAATGGCCTCTTGGACGTATTCCTGTTCAGGACATGGTCCTGCTGGGTCCCCCTGTCCCCTCCCTGCCCCAGGGACTCTGACAGCCAGCACAGTGCTGCTGGGTGCACGCTCTGCCCACAGCCACAGAGCGCATCTCTGGTCCTCTCAGCATTTCCAACATCACCCACATCCTGCTGCAAGCTTGGGGTCTGGGGCCTCCAGTGTCTCCAGCATCCCACAGCCTTTTTACAATGGAGTTTTTGCATTTCTGTCCACAGCTCATGATAATGAGGGGAGCAGAGTCTGATGCATCTGCTAAGGGAAGTC
>NW_012101299.1:3221786-3225492 GCF_000951045.1 Mandrillus leucophaeus
CAGTGTATGCTAAGAACCAGGGAGGAAGGTGTTGACTTTGTGGCTCAAGGTGGCACTCAGTGAGATGATTTCTGCAAATCATTTGGCGCAGTGTCTAACGCAGGGTAAGCACTCAATAAACAATACCTGTTTTGTGGTAAGAAGTGGAAAACCCAGCCCAGTCGCCTCTAGAGCGTCTCATCTCACCATGAAGAATGCAAGATCAAATCCACCCAGAGAGGCTGGGGAGCCTTGGCGTTCTCTCCAGGCTCACAAGACTAAAAAGGCAAAATAAATTTCACGCAATCAAGTGTAATCAGCAGCTCTTCTTGTGAAATCCAGGGTCTTGCATCTTCCTCCTGGCAGGTTCTCTTCTGACTCATCTCTTCCCTCTCGCTGGAATCCAAGCCCCCCCACCCCCAGCCTCGGAGTCACTGCCTTGTGTCCCACCAAGTGATGGTTTTAGGGGCCCTTGAAGCAAGAATGCATCCTCTCCTGCTTTTTCCTGTCCAGGTTAGAGGAGGAAAGTGAGTATATTCAGTCTGGAAGCTGAGCACCTGTCCTTTGTATTAAATACCTACGCTGGGCCACAGGTCTGATTCCTGGCTCAGAGCTGGTTTGGATGGGAGAGAGAGGGAAACGGTGCAAGGGTGGGGAGGTGGAGGGGCCTCAGGACAGGGGTGCAGCAGGAAAGCATGGCGAATGGAAAAGCACTTACTAATCATCCTGTGAATAAATGGACACGAGGAGCCAGGAATAAACGCAGGTGTGCATCCGTGAAAGAATGTGTAACCCACACATCACGGTTCTTACTTCACCTGCTAAACCTGAATCCCTTCCAAGATGTCTCTGACTTGCCTGGGTGTCCCTGTCATATTTGTGGGTGTTGCCTCCAATGGCCTCTTGGACGTATTCCTGTTCAGGACATGGTCCTGCTGGGTCCCCCTGTCCCCTCCCTGCCCCAGGGACTCTGACAGCCAGCACAGTGCTGCTGGGTGCACGCTCTGCCCACAGCCACAGAGCGCATCTCTGGTCCTCTCAGCATTTCCAACATCACCCACATCCTGCTGCAAGCTTGGGGTCTGGGGCCTCCAGTGTCTCCAGCATCCCACAGCCTTTTTACAATGGAGTTTTTGCATTTCTGTCCACAGCTCATGATAATGAGGGGAGCAGAGTCTGATGCATCTGCTAAGGGAAGTCTTCCTGATGGTCCCTGACTTAGGATGGCTCCACTAACAGTATTTTCATTTTTCAACCTTACAGTGGGGTGAAAGCAACAGCAGTTCAGTAGACACCATCTTTCTAGTTTTGCATGGTGATCTCTTCCTGGGCTACAGATATGTGGTATCATACTCTTACTATAAAAAAGGACTTCTGTTAGCTGCTTTTTCCCCACTGTAGGCTAATATAAGTGCCTGAGCACACTTGTGCTGAGCTATGGTGTCCTGTAAGTTAGGTGTATTAAATGCAGTTTCGACTTTTGGTATTTTCAGTGCAATTGGCTTATGGGGATGGGGCCCCACTGTAGGCTGGGGGGCAACTGTAAAGCTGAATGCTGCAGTGAAAACAATAGGATGAGAGTGTGAGATCATGACTGCGACCACAGTCGCTGCTGGGAATCAGGACAAGGACATGAACAGGGAAGGGAACCGCATGAAGCAACACAGGATCCCACAGTCCGTTCTGCAGCTCATCCCTCCAGGATCGGAGAAGAGGGCTTGTCACAAAAATAGCCTAGACAGAGAGCTGGGAAACCAGATTTGAATCCCAGTTTTGCCTCTAGCTCATTAGCAAAAATGAGAAAAAAATCATCAAACCGCATGTGAATTTTCACAATATCGACAGTGCTTCTAACCAGCAAAACAACAGCAGAGCCGTATATCTGTGATTTGCAGCAATTTACTTCTATCGAGTTAGTTCGTTATTCAGTCGTCACAGACGGCTTTGAGAATCTGATGAAAGTTCTAAGCCCACTCTCCAGACAAAGGCCCGCGTGGACAGTCGCACGACATTTTGCTTCCAATTGCTGGTTAGGTGTTAAGGGTTCCTAACACACGTTCATTTAGAACTTTCAAAGTTCAAAGTGTTTTCATGCCTATTATTTTATCTTACCCTTTTCCTGAGATCGAATAAACATATTCAGTAACGGGCAAACTTGGGCTGAGCTATGGGGTCCTGTAAGTTCTAAAACCCTACCCTGATTCAGGGTGTCTGAAATGTAACAAAGCGCATACTGCTACCAACCTCGAGATTCTGAGGCCTAGGAAATCGTGGATTACCTAAAAACTTCATCTTGTATTCCATAATCCAAACATCAGGGCTGAAGGAAGAAAACGTAGGAGACAGGGTAGGGAGAAGTTTTGATGTGGTTCTTCATCCCAAAACTACTAACAGTAGAAGGTTTTGAAATCAACAGAGCCCTCCTCCGACCCCGTCCAGTAGGGTTGACCACCCATAACCAGCAGGTGGATTTCCGCTGGACTTCAGAAGAGAGGCTGGCCT
Organism: Mandrillus leucophaeus; assembly: GCF_000951045.1. Classification (NCBI taxonomy): domain Eukaryota; kingdom Metazoa; phylum Chordata; class Mammalia; order Primates; family Cercopithecidae; genus Mandrillus; species Mandrillus leucophaeus. The sequence continues at coordinate 3,224,268 of NW_012101299.1, forward strand.
CTGGTCATCACGGGCAGGAGCGGAAAATCCTTCCGTGGCAGAGGGTTTGGCCTGGGGAGTCCCAGGGTCTCCTGGCACCGCACAGCCTCCATGGCTCAGCGAGGGGCCTGCAGGAGGAGGCAGGGGGCCCGGGGACTCATTAGCACCCCGGAGGAAGGGGCGGCTCCTCGGAGACAGGCCCTGAGCAATTACAGGGTGGCCGAGATGAATCAAAGGGGAATGATGATGGATTCCCCTCATATCGGGAGCAATCAGCATAATTTATCTCCAAATCAGCAGCGAGACGCGGAGGCAGCGTGCCTGCCGCATGGGCAGACGGTGTGACAGAAATTGTTTTTTAAGTAGTTGCCCTCTGAAAATATTACCCTCTCCCTGACACCGGGTATAATGAGACCTTGATTATCTGTCAGGCCTGTGAAATTAGGAGTGGTTATCGAGGATACGGGAGCCAGTCGAAGCCACCCCTCTCCAAAGTGCTCTCATTTTTTTTCCTCTCTGTAGCATTGCTCTTTGTTCTTATTCATGCCCTTCCTGCTTTCTTTTGGACTTTCTCTGTTGCCTGCCCTTGTGAGAAGCCACGTGCCCTTTCCTGCACCCACCATGCAGTGCTGGAGGTGAAGTCAGTGCACACAGAGGGGCAAATCCTGAGAAGTCATGAGGCCGTTGTGGATGCCAAACAGTCCTCTGATAACACTTGAGGAAGGCAGTTCCTCCTAGAGTCCTTTCTCTTTGCTAAGTTCCATCCATATTTCCGATTTTGTTCTAACTCGAGGAAAACGAAGACGGAACAGGCTGACACTGATAGGGAACTGGTTATCCCTTTCCCAATACATTTTATTCACTTATGGAAAAAAATGATAAGGAAAAGAGTGAAAAATATGCTTTCCTCTTGGGGGGGGCAGACCCTTTGGCTGTGAGTGCCTGCAGGAAGTCTGTGCAATGCAAAGGGGTAGGTGGAGAGCCAGGTAGCAGGAAAGACCACGGAGGCTGAGGGCTCCCTCCTCTGAATTCCTTCTCACTGCCCCACTGGCCTGGGGTCAGACACCTGCGAGTGTCACCTTTTATTACCTCAGGTTCATTGCTCCATCTCAACAGTGACTTGTAGAGGTTAGAGACCTGCCGGCGAATCTTCACACAGCAATACTGTTCTAGGCTGGTGAAGAAATTTCACTTTGCTTAAGATTGGGCATTCATTCATTCATTCTTCTTCAATAAATATTCAGTA
>NW_012101299.1:3226762-3229201 GCF_000951045.1 Mandrillus leucophaeus
CCTGCACATTCTGCACATGTATTCCAGAACTTAAAGTAAAATAAAAAATAAATAAATAGAAAATAGAACTCTCTTTTTCTCCGGTTTTATTGAGGTATACTTGACAAGTAAAAATTGTGTCTATTTAAGATGCATAATATAATGTTTTGATAACCTGTACACTGTGAAATGATTACCACGATCAAGGTAATTAATATTTCCATCACCTCACATAGTTACCTTTTTGTCCATCGGTGAGAACAGTTAAGATCTACTTGCTTGTCACATTTCAGGTGTACGGTGCAGCCTTACTAACCGTGGTCCCAGGCTGTCCCAGAAGTTATTCATCCTGCATAACTGAAACTTTGCACCTGTTTCCCGAATATCCACATTCCGCATCCCTCCCCCCACGCTCTGCTCAGCTCCTGGACACCACCATTCTACTCTCCGGTTTTATGAGTTCAGCTTCTGTAGATTCCACATCTAAATAAGATCATGCAGTATTTGTCTTTCTGTGTATTTCTCTGAACATCATGTTCTCCAGAGTCGTCCATGTGATAGCATGTGACGGGATTTCCTTCTTTTGTAAAGCTAAATAGTATTCCATTGTGTGTGCGTCCCACATTCTCCTTATCCGTTCATCCACTGACGACACTTAGATGGATTCCACGTCTCGGCTGCTGTGGATAGTGCTGCAGTAAACATAGGAGTGCAGACAGCTCTTTGATACACTGATGTCATTTCCTTTCGGTATATACCCTCCAGTGAGGTTACTGGATCCCATGGTGGCTCTATTTTCCATTTTTTGAGGGACCTCCATACTGTTTTCCATAACGGCTGTACCAACGTACACCCCTACCACAGGATACCAAGATTTCCTTTTCTCCACACCCTCACCAACATGTATTATCTTTCGTCTTTTTATAATAGCCATCCTAACAGATGTGAGGATAGCTTGCTGTGGCTTTGATTTACATTTCTCTGATGATTAGTGATGCTGAGCATGCTTTCAGATACCTGTTGTCCATCTGTTTGGAGAAATGTCTATTCAGGTCCTTTGCCTAGTTTCCAATCAACTTTTTGTGTTTTTTGGTTCTGTTTTCCTTTGGGTTTTGCTATTGATCTGAGTTCCTTATCTATTCTGAATATGAGCCTCTTGTCAGATGAACAGTTTGCACATATTATTTTCTCTCAGCCTATAGGCTGTCACTTCACTCTGCTCATCATCCTCTTTCTTGTGCAGAAGCTTCTCAGTTTGATGTAACCCTGGTCATTTATGTTTGCTTTTGTTATCTGTGCTTCTGGTGTCCTATTTAAAAGAAACACTGCCTGGACCAATCAAAGAGCTTTTTCCCTACATTGTCTTCTAGCAGTTTTACAGTTTCACATCTTAGATTTATATTTCTAGTTCATTTTGGGGTTGATTTTACTAAGTGTGAGATAAAAATTAATTTCTGCATGGGAATGTCCAGTTTTCCCAGAACCGTTTGTTGAAAATCCTATCCTTTACCACTGTGCTCTTGGCACCCTTTTCGAAGATCACTTGACTGTAGGTGCATGAATTTATTTCTGGGCTCTCTATTCTATTCCATTAGTCTGTATGACTGTTTTTATGCTAGCATCATGCTGTTTTAATTACTGCCATTGATAATATATTTTAAAATGAGTAAGTGTGATGCCTTCAGTTTTGTTCTTGCTCGAGATTGCTTTGGCTATCTGTAGTCTTTTGTGGTTGCATATGAAGTTTAGGATTGCTTTTCTATTTCTATGAAAAAATGTCATTGGAATTTTGATAAGGATTGCATTAAATCTTAAGATTCTTTTGGGTAGAATGGACATTTACCAACATTAATTCAATTTGTGAGCACAGAATATATTTTCATTTATTTGTGTCTTTCTTTCTTCAATGTCCTATAACTTGCAGTGTACAGATCGTTCACCTCCTTTGTTAAATTTATTCCTAAGTATTTTATTCCTTTGGATGCTATTGTAAATGAGATTGTTTTCAGATAGTTAGTTGTTAGTGTCTAGAAATGTAACTGACTTTTGTATGCTGATTTTGTATCCTTAAACTTGACTTATCTCATTTATTAATTCTTAGAGACTTTTTGGTGGAGTCTTTAGGGTTTTCTATATGTAATGTCATATCATCTGCAAATAGAGAAAATTTGACTTCTGCCTTCACAATTTGGGTGGCTTTTATTTCTTTCTCTTGCCTAATTGCTCCAGTATTATGTTGAATAGAAGTGGTGAGAGTGGACAACCTTATCTTGTTCCTAATTTTAGAGGAAACGTTTTCAGCTTTTCACTGTTGAGTATGATCTTAACTGTGGACTTGCCATACGTGGCCTTTATTATGTTGAGATATAGTCTTCTACACCTGATGTGTTGAGCGTTTTTATAATAAAAGAGGGTTAAATTTTGTCAAATCCTTTTTTCCATGGATTGAGATGATTATAT
>NW_012101299.1:3233191-3234982 GCF_000951045.1 Mandrillus leucophaeus
AACGGTGCTTTGCAATTGCCAATGTTGCAAATGTAAGATGTCGTTTTACTTCTCCCGCTCCCCAAATGGCAACTGATGTTTTGCATGTAGACTGTGCTCAGTGTTTGCTAATTGATTAAGCTGTACTGACTTTGGCAGAAAGCCTTAAAATGTTTTTTGGCAGCAAAGGAAAAATATATTTATCTACAAAGGAGAGATTTAAAATCCCATTGTATCAAAACCAGTGACAATGCCTTAAGACTTGCATTCTATTTCCCAAATAATCCTATGGTGTTGAAGGACCTTCTCTAGTTGTCAAAAGCATCACTCAGGAGAAAGAGCAGCAGTGTCTGGAATACTAAGTGGGCACGAAGGCAGCTCTCCAGCAAGCCGCTCTGAGCTGCTGCTGGGCCAGAGACGGCAGCCAAGACTCCAGCCCCAAAGGAAGGAGCCGCTTAACTCACTCCCTGGAAATCCACTGGCACTGAATAACGTTCTCCGTCTGAAGCTGTTTGTTGTAATCGGCTGGAACAATTTGATAAATCTCTCATTACATCCCGAGAAACTATGACATCTATTCTACTATCAGCCAATTGAAATAGCAAACGTAACAGCAGGGCCTTGGTTCTTCCTGAACAGTCTGGCACAGTTGCGGGACAGGAATTCCATCTCTCATGGAACGCTGTTGCTGCTTCATGGCGGGAGAGAGTGGGAACGCGGGGCTGGTGTGACGATGGAGGGAGCCCTGCCTAGGCATCCTCAGCTGCTAGCACTGCTGGGAGAAACTAAAGCAACTTCCCATTTGCTTTAATTGGTCACAGCTAGATTGGATTTGAAAATAGAACTCCCTGAGCAATGAGAACACATGGACACAGGGAAGGGAACATCACACACCAGGACCTGTCAGGGTGGGGGGCAAGGGGAGGGAGAGCATTAGGACAAGTACCTAATGCATGTGGGGCTTAAAACCTAGACGACGGGTTGACAGGTGCAGCAAACGACCATGGCACGTGTATACCTACGTAACAAGCCTGCACATTCTGCACATGTATTCCAGAACTTAAAGTAAAATAAAAAATAAATAAATAGAAAATAGAACTCTCTTTTTCTCCGGTTTTATTGAGGTATACTTGACAAGTAAAAATTGTGTCTATTTAAGATGCATAATATAATGTTTTGATAACCTGTACACTGTGAAATGATTACCACGATCAAGGTAATTAATATTTCCATCACCTCACATAGTTACCTTTTTGTCCATCGGTGAGAACAGTTAAGATCTACTTGCTTGTCACATTTCAGGTGTACGGTGCAGCCTTACTAACCGTGGTCCCAGGCTGTCCCAGAAGTTATTCATCCTGCATAACTGAAACTTTGCACCTGTTTCCCGAATATCCACATTCCGCATCCCTCCCCCCACGCTCTGCTCAGCTCCTGGACACCACCATTCTACTCTCCGGTTTTATGAGTTCAGCTTCTGTAGATTCCACATCTAAATAAGATCATGCAGTATTTGTCTTTCTGTGTATTTCTCTGAACATCATGTTCTCCAGAGTCGTCCATGTGATAGCATGTGACGGGATTTCCTTCTTTTGTAAAGCTAAATAGTATTCCATTGTGTGTGCGTCCCACATTCTCCTTATCCGTTCATCCACTGACGACACTTAGATGGATTCCACGTCTCGGCTGCTGTGGATAGTGCTGCAGTAAACATAGGAGTGCAGACAGCTCTTTGATACACTGATGTCATTTCCTTTCGGTATATACCCTCCAGTGAGGTTACTGGATCCCATGGTGGCTCTATTTTCCATT
>NW_012101299.1:3238592-3239461 GCF_000951045.1 Mandrillus leucophaeus
TATAGTCTTCTACACCTGATGTGTTGAGCGTTTTTATAATAAAAGAGGGTTAAATTTTGTCAAATCCTTTTTTCCATGGATTGAGATGATTATATAATCTTTGTCCTTTATTCCATAAATGTGGCATGTCACCTTTATTGACCTGCATATGCTGAAACTTTCTTACATCCTAGGGAGAAATCCCACTTGATCATGAGGTATGATACTCTTAATGTACTGTTGGATTTAGTTTGTTAGTTTTTGTTGAGGGTTTTTGCATCTATATTCATCAGACATATTGACCTTTAATTTCTTTTTTCTAGTGCCCCTGTCTGGCATTGGTATTTGAATATTGCTGGTTTTGTAAAATGAGTTTAGAAGTATTTCCTCTTCTTCAACTTTTAGGAAGAGTTTGAGAAGGATTGGTGTTAATTATTGTTTAAATGTTTTGTAGAAGTCACCCGTGAAGTCATCTAGACCTGGATTTTTCTTTATTGGGTGGTTTGGGAGTACTGTTTCAATCTCTTTATTGGCCTCTTCTGATTTTCTATTTCTTCATGATTCAGTCTTGGTAAGTCATATGTTTCTAGGAATTTATTCATTTCTTCTAAATTCTCTAATTTGTTGTCATGTAATTGTTCATAGCAGTCGCTTATGATCCTTTGTATGTCTGTGGTAGCAGTTGTAATGTCTTCACTTTCATTTATAATTTTGTTTATTTGCATCATCTTCTTTTCTTGGTTAGTCTAGCTAAGGGTTTTTCAATTTTGTTTATCTTTTAAAAAGAGCAAGTCCTGGCCAGGCACTGTGGCTCATGCCTGTAATCCCAGCACTTTGGGAGGCCAAGATGGGCAGATCACGAGGTCAGGAGTTTGAGACCAGCCTGGCCA
>NW_012101299.1:3241231-3244318 GCF_000951045.1 Mandrillus leucophaeus
CTTGTTAGTTTTCTAGTTTTGCTCCTGTCTTTTTTTTATACCATTGTGATTATGAAAGATACTTGATGTGATCTCAATCTTCTTAAATTTGTTGAGACTTGTTTTATGACCCAACATATGCTCTATCCTGGAGAACATTCCATGTGCACTTGAAATGAATGTGTATTCTACTGTTTGATTAAATGTTATATATAGTCCATTAGTTTCATTTGGTCCATAGTGTTGTTCAAGATTGCTGTTTCTTTATTGACTTTCTGTCTGGATAATCTATCCATTGTTGAAAGTGGGGTTTTGAAGTCCCCTACTATCACTGCGCTATTTTCTTTTTCTTCATTTGTTTCTGTTAATATTTGCTTTCTATATTTAGGTGCTCCAGTATTGGGTGCATTACAATTGTTATATAGTATTCCCCCCTTATCAGTGGTTTCACTTTCTATGGTTTTTGTTACCCACAGTATAGTACAATAAGATACTTTGAGAGACAAATATCATATACCATATTCACATAACTTTTATTATAGTATATTGTTATAATTGTTGTTTTATTATTAGTTATTGTTGTTAATCTCTTACCGTGCCTAACTTACAGATTAAACTTTGTCATAGGCATGTATGTATAGGAAAAACATAATATATACAGGGTTTACTACTCTCCACAATTCTTAGGCATCCCCCATGGATAAAGGGGATTACCGTATGCTCTTGATGAATTGACCCCTTTATCAAGATAGAGTGAACTTCTTTGCCTCTTGTGACAGTTTTTGACTCAAAGTCCATTTTGTCTGATATAAGTATAGCCAGCCCTTCTCCCATTTTCATGGGATATCATTTCTTTATTCCTTTACCTTCAACCTATTTAGGTTCTTAAGGCTAAGGTGAATCTCTTGTAGGTACCATATAGTTGAATTTTGGGTTTTTTTTTTTTCTATCAATTCAGCCACTCTATGCCTTTTGATTAGAGAATTTAATCCATTTATATTTAAAGTAATTATTAATAGGTAAGGACTTTCTATTGCCATTTTGTGAATTTTTTTCCAAATGTAGTTCTTCATTCCTTTCTTCCTCTCTTGCTTTCTTCTTTTGTAATTGATAATTTTTGCAGTGATATAATTTGATTCCTTTCTGTTTATGTTTTGTGTGTCTGCTACAGCTTTTTTCTTAGTGACCACTGAGACTTACATAAAATATAGCTATAACAGTCTATTTTAAGCTGCTTCAAGAGTCTAAGCACATACAAAACTGCACTTTTACTTCTTCCCACATCTTTTATGTTATTGATATCATAAATTTACATTTTTATATTGTGTATCCATTAACAAATTATTGTGGGTATAGTTATTTTTAATATTTTTGTCTTATAACTCTTTTACTAGAGTTAAGTCATGTATGTACCATCATTACAGTAATAGAGTTATTCTGAATTTAACTATATACTTACCTTTACCAATGAGTCTTACATATCGTATGTTTCCTTGTTACTAATTAGTATCCTTTCATTTTAACTTGAAGAGCTCTCGATAACATTTCTTGTAAGGCAGGACTAGTTGTGATGAACACCCTCAGTTTTTGTTCATCTAGAGAAGTCTTTATCTCTTCTTAATTTCCAAAGGACAGTTTTACTACATAAAATATAGCTATTTATAGTTTTTCTTTTTTTCTCAGCACTTTGAATATATCATTTCAGTCTCTCCTGGCTTTTAAGGTTTCTGCTGAGTAATACACTGATCATCTTATAGGGACTTCTCTTGTATATAATAAACTTCTTTTCTCTTGTTGCTTCCAAAGTTCTCTCTTTGTCTTTGACGTTTGACAATTTGAATATGGCCTGGTGCAATCTTCTTTGAGTTTGTCCTGTTTGGACACCTTTAAGCTTCATGAACCTGGATGCCCATATCTTTCCTAAGATTTGGAAAGTTTTCAACCATTATTTCTTTAAATAAGCTATATGCACCCCCCCACCTTTCTCTTTTTAGAACTGCCATAATGTAATAGTGTCCCATAAAATCCATAGGCTTTCTTTATTCTTTTTCATTCTTGTTTCTTTTCTCTCCTTTGACTGAGTATTTCAAATGACCTATCTAGAAATTTATAGATTCTTTCTTCTCATTGAGAAGTCTGCTTTTAAAGCACTCTACTGTATTTTTCATTTCATTCATTCTATTCTTCAGCTCCAGAATTTGTTTAGTTCTTTTTTATAACCTCTTTCTCTTTGTTGAACTTCTTGTTTTGTTCATGTATTTTTTCCCTGATTTTGTTGAATTGTCTATGATCTCTTGTAGCTCACTGAGCTTCCTTATAATAATTGTTTTGAATTTTTGTTAGGTAATTCATAGGTATCCATTTCTTTGGGGTTGGTTACTTACTGGAAATTTATGCTCCTTTGTTGGTGTCATATTTCCTTGATTTTAATGTTCCTTGAAGTCCTGCATTGCTGTCTTTGCATTTGGTGTTGCTGTTGTTGTTGTGTTGTTTTGTCTTATTTTGTTTTGAGACAGGGTCTCTCTCTGTCACCCAGGTTGGAGTGCAATGGTGTGATCTCGACTCACTGCAACCTCCGTCTCCTGGGTTCAGGCAATTCTCCAGAGTGGTTGGGATTATAGGTGCCCACCACCACGCCCACTAATATTTGTATTTTTAGTAGAGATGGGTTTCTGCCATGTTGGCCAGGCTGGTCTCAAACTCCTGACCTCAGGTAATCTACCCACCTCAGCATCCCAAAGTGGTAGATTTACAGGCATGAGCCACTGTACCTGGACCTTTGCATTTGAAGATGTAGTCACCTCCTCTAGTCTTTACTGACTGGCTTTGAGAGAGAAAGACCTTCTGCCGTCAGCTCAGTGAGGGATTTGAGGGTCTCTCAGACCTTTTCTATAGATTTGCCCATTTCACTCCTCTTGCTTCCTCTTGGGAGTGGGCAGAGTCTTATAAGCCTTCCCTTCATCCCACAAAACCAGGTCAAGTCCAGAGAGTCTTCCATTTATTTGTCCTAGTGTAGCATCCTGACTTGTTCAAGGCTGTGTGCCTTCTTCCAGTCTCGCAGAATTGAGCCAGCTATCTACATGTGTTTATGCACAATCTAACAGAGAC